>NC_052624.1:68499071-68802102 GCF_016161935.1 Mauremys reevesii | reverse complement strand
CTTGTAACCTTTAAGCTGGACCTCAAGAAAGCTATTCTTGGGGCTTAATCCTTGTAGGTGCTCTTTTAAAAACTAGCAATAGCCTGAGTTCCAAGATGTATTTTCTTTCCTTTTATTAATAAAAAACATACCTTTTTTGAGAACAGGATTGGATTTTTGTGTATTAAGAGGTTTGTGCACATGTTGTTTAATTAGCTGGTGGTAACAGCTGATTTCCTTTTGTTTTCTTTCTCAGCTGTTCCCCAGAGGGAGGGGTGGGGGTGAAAGGGCTTGAGGGTACCCCACAGGGAGGAATTCCCAAGTGCGCCTTCCTGGGCTCTCAAACGAGTTCTGCACTTGGGTGGTGGCAGCATCTACCAATCCAAGGTCAAAGAGAAGCTGTAACCTTGGGAGTTTAATACAAGCCTGCAGTGGCCAGTATTAATTTTTAGAATCCACACAGGCTCCCGCCTTCTGCACTTGAAGTGCCAGAATGGGGAATCAGCCTTGACACCTGCCAAAGATGAGATTAAAATCCTGCAATCCTTTATGGAACCACATCAAGACCCTTACTCCCAACTTTGACGCTGAGGCTCAATGGAGAGCCACATGGAGCATTTCAACTGCTCAAAACAAACAGCTTATGGTTGGCCCTGCCAAGGAACCACTGGGTTTTGATGTATGTTGGAAAAATTGGTGCAGATTGAATCACATCAGGACATCTCCTGACTGATGTGGACAAACCCTCTTTAAATGGAAAATGAGGCAAACACCTGTATGCGACTATGGTCACCAGGCACAAACTATGGAGCACATCATATCTGAGTGTCCCCTTCATTCTTTCGCCGGGGACATGAAGGACTAGATATACATTTGTAATTGTTGCCACATATCCAAATTATGCACAATAAGTAGTAATGCTGGAAAAGGGTAGGTATTCTTTTCTGCCTTATGAATCATCAGCAAAATTGCCAGTCAAATTCTTCTTTTGGAATCTTTATTGATGATAGTGGCCAGTAAAAATGCATGAAGAGTTTGATCTGATTTTCAGATACCAAGATGAGACATTGCTGGCAATTAGAACAATAATCTCTAGATTGACACTAGAAGGTAGAGTAGAGCCCCGAGAGATGCTAGACAAACTCTCAGCAGGAACTATCACTACTGCAAAATGATAGAAGGAGACAACTTAGAAGAAGCAGCTAAACTATCCCTTATGGAAAAAGCCCTATGGAATGTAAAAGAAATTAACCATCTTTCTATAGATTTGTTGAACCATCCTATAGAATTCTATGACTAGAAAATGCATTCTTTATTATATTCTACATATTTTAGAGTCATTTCTATAGATCCCTATTGGTTTCAGACCTATTAAGTTCTATATGACTTTTCTATTAAAGCAGTCTACAGAGGGACATGCTAACAAATCTCAGTTCAAAGACCCAAGCTGTTTACAAGTTCTGCAAATACAACAATGTAAAATCATGCCATCATAGCTCAATATGACAACACCAGCAATTCCACATTGTATTCTGGTATAGTCTCAACACTTACGCTATGTCCACACTGTGAGCTAGAGGTGTGATTCTCCTTCCCATGTGCACACACTTGTACTAGCTCTCAAAGTAGTGCGAGGATAAATGGCAGTGTAGCTGTGGTGGCATGGATTGTGGCGGTGGAGGATGGCTAAACCATGCTTAATACAAACCTGCCTGAAGCTGGGGGGTACATACTTGGCCTGGCTAAGCCATGCGTCCACTGCTGCTACCTGTGCTACCATGGCTACACTGCTATTTATACTCTTGCTAGCTCGATGAGTGAGAGTACGTGTACACAAGCATGGGAATCACACAGCTAGCTCTTAGTGTAGCTGTATCATTAATGGGCAAGTGAGTCTGGATTTGGATTTTTATTTTCTCCAGAACTTAATCTTGGAAATAATGGGTCCAATACTGACTGTTGCACTGAGCTGGAATTTTTGTTATTGACTCCAGTGAGAGCAGGGCTGGTTCCAATGACTTCTAATATTTGCCAATAACTTATCAGATTTCTGAACGGGAGTCATACTTTCTTTGGGCTACATTCTGACATCTTTCAGAAAGACACTCAGCTTTGATTAAAGGTAAGATCTATCTCAGCTAAAAGCTATGGTTTTGATGCAGGAATATTTGAAATTCTGGGCCTGTGTTCTGCAGGTCAGACTACGTGATCTTAATGGTCTCTCCTGGCCTTAAAATCTATGAATCTGCAGTAAGTAATAGGTTTCAAGGATACTACTTGAGCAGTAAGGCCCAACTCAGCACCAGAATCAGAACATGTTCCTTCTGGAGTCAGAATCTTCATAAAGGAGGGAATGGAGATCCTGACTTTTCCATTCAATGTTTTTAACTGAGGCATTCCTGAGACAAGAATGGAAAGATACACACATGGAAAAGCCAAAATATCCAGAAAGTTGGTAAGTCAGAATACACACGCACCCAATTCTGCAGCAGGAGTCAATTAGGAATTTAGCATAGTCCAATGGTAGCGACATAAACCAGGCACAGTTCAGCAATATCCAGAGGTGTGTCAGAAATGATAGGCAAGCTCACGCCTCAGCTCAGTCCTGTGGTAACCCCTAGCAAACCAGGCCTGGCTCCAAACAAATAGAGAAGAAGAAATTACAACAACACTTTGAAAGAGGTAACAGCAATTTGGAATTTCAGAAATTAACAAAATCAGTATAAAAATGAGTGAGCAAGTAAAAATAACCAAATACGGATGGGATGACTACTAAAATCAGAGCTGAAAACAGTTTAGAGGATTAGTTATCAACTTGATTTTGCACAGCCATTCCCCTTCAACTTTTTGCTGTCTAACAACTTTATTTAAAAAGGCCTAGGTGGTATGTCATTAGGACATCTGTACATGTTTTGGCTTAACAATTGGAAAGTAAGCCTTGTATTTCAGCAAGTAACAATACATCCAGTTCTTGCATAGTATGGGGGCTTTGGGGAAGAGAAAGGGGAATTTTCAATTGCATAAAATTCTCTCTTTCTTTGCTGGTCTTTAAAAGAAACGATGAAGACAGAAGGAAAAAAGAGAATGAATTATTACATCTGAAAGTTCTCTGTTCAATAGCGTTCCATGGGAAGGCAGCTGCTTCCATTCTATTTGTGAGATGCTAGATAAGCTCCCATAGATGGCCACTGGATCAGTTCACCTATCGGCAAATCTGAATGCTTCCACAAACCAGTGTTTGATTTCTGCATACAAATGTGACCTGACATAAACAACATGTTGACATTGGTCAACATCCACTTAAAAGACATTATTTCCTGCAAGCGTGCAGCTCACATGGCAGATTGGGAATAAAAAAAAATCTGCAAAAAAGTTTGAGGGAACTCCCCCCTCCCCCGCCCCAACACACACCATCTTATGTGCTTTTATTTCTTAATGAACAAAAAACAAAGTACACTAACAGTAAAACTGTGTGAACTTTCTCAGACGAAACCCCAAATCAGGTATGTCTATTGCAATTTATTGTAACAGAACCACCCTCCTTGCCTTAGATAGGCATGAGCTTGATCCCTTCAGAGCAGTGGTGCGCAGATACCCTGGTTGGTAGCTGTAATGACCACAACACAAACCCTGACTACAAGTGCTGTAAACTCTCCAGCTATTACAACCATGTGGGCATCTGATAACACTGCTCTACAGCCAAAATGCTTCTGAAATAAATGTAGTCAAACTTTACTAATTCTGGGTCACTGAGAACAAAAATGATGCTTAAAATTGTTGATTGGCTCTAGTTTTTCTGTTTAGCCAAAGTGAGCAGAGATGCCTCGTACTTGTGTGAACAGTGCAGATAACTTCTGCTATGTTTTTGGTGAAGTGACTTTTGCATCACAAAAGCGCAGTATAACCACTATGGTTAAGAAAACCTATCACCTTTATTTTGGCTGCAAAATTGGAGACCAGGACAAGAGGTGGGCCCCACACAAATGCTGCAACACTTGTGCAACAATTTTTCACCAGTGGTTGAACAGGAAAAGGAAATCTATGCCTTTTGCAGTGCCAATGATTTGGAGAGAGCCAACAGATCATACCAACAATTGTTACTTCTGCATGGTGCCTCCAGTTGGGAAAGGTGTGTCAAAGAAGAAAAAGTGGACTGTGCATTATCCAAACATTCCATCAGCTATACGCCCAGTACCCCACGGAGAAGGACTGCCGGTTCCTGATGCACCTGAATCATTCTCACTTGAGTCAGACGAGGAAGAGGAAGAGGATGAAACTTCTGGTCCTGAACCATCAATGTCACAGGACCCACATTTTCTCCCATCTGAACCACACCTCATAACACAAGGTGAACTGAATGACCTTGTCAGGGATTTGGAACTACCCAAGAGTAAGGCAGAGCTGTTGGGCTCCAGACTACAGCAGTGGAATCTCCTGGCAGGTGATGTTAGGGTTTCCATGTTCCGTGACCGTCAAAAGGATCTTGTCCCATTCTTCTTCATGGAAGGTGATCTTGTAGCCTGCAACAACATTGATGGTGTGATGGCAGCCCTCAACATCGTTCACGATCCAGATGAGTGGAGACTGTTAATTGATTCATCGAAGACGAGTCTTAAAGCTGTTTTACTGCATAATGGCAATGTTTTGCCATCAATTCCAGTTGGTCATGCAGTCCATATGAAGGAAACCTATGACAACATGAAACAACTTTTGAGGTGCATAAACTATGACCAACATCAGTGGCAGTTTTGTGGCGATTTGAAGGTTGTTGCTCTCTTGCTTGGTCTGCAGATTGGATACACAAAGTACTGCTGTTTTCTCTGTGAATGGGATAGTCGTGCAAGAGATTCCCACTACATCAAGAAAGATTGGCCACTCCGACAGTCATTGGCGCCTGGGAGGAAAAGTGTTCAGCATCCACCACTTGTTGAATCAAGGAAGATTTTGTTACCACCCTTACACATCAAGCTGGGTCTGATGAAGAACTTTGTCAAGGCCATTAACAAAACACAAGCAGCTTTCACGTACCTCCGTGGAAAATTTCCAAGGTTAAGTGAAGCTAAGATAAAGGAAGGTGTCTTTGTTGGTCCTCAGATTCGTGAACTTCTTCAAGATGATGCATTTGACCATGCACTGCGTGGCAAGGAAAAGACGGCATGGAAAGCCTTCCAGTTAGTGGCAATAAATTTTCTCGGAAACAACAAGGCAGACAACTACAGGTTGTTGGTGGAAAACCTCCTCAAGAAATACAAAAGCCTTGGTTGCAACATGTCACTAAAGATACATTTTTTGCACTCTCATCTACATTTTTTTTCAACGAACTGCGGAGCAGTGAGCGACGAGCACGGCGAGCGATTTCACCAGGACATTGCAACAATGGAGAAACACTATCAGGGCAAATGGAGCCCATCAATGCTTGCAGACTATTGCTGGATAGTGACAAGAGATGCTCCATTCAATGAATACAAGAGACAAGCCAAGAAGCGCCAAGTAGACACTGAATAGGACTAAACTATGTACATAATAGTTTTTTGCCTTTTGTTTCATAATAAATTTTAGTTATATAACCCTTTTGCTGATTTTTAAAGTGTTACATAAACAGGACAGGTGAAATATTATCATGTAAAGCAACCATAAACACATGAAAAGACCTAGGTTTACAATTTATGATTAAAACTCTACTATCTACACAATATACATAGACATAAAATGTAAAAACTTAAACATCTTAGAAACAGTAGCCAGTTGTTTTAATTGTCATATTTGAATTCAGCACATCAAAATACATAATAAATACCACATTTTATCTCTGAAGCAGACGACTTCTCAAAAATTGTAGACCAGTGTAATTGGTGTCTTGACCCAAGAATGAAACCTGACTGGGGCACAAAATAAATGACTCTGAGTTTGGCAGGGATAAGGTGAAAGATATTGTTTAGTGAGAAGGTAGACTGGCTTAATTAAAGGAATTGCACTAAACAAAAGTAAACAATAACTAACAACACACAACACAACCTGGGATGTCCAAGGGCAAAAAACCTTTTGACTGTTCACTTTTATAGGCAAAATTCTAAAAATGTCAGTATTTGTACTCTGTTTTGACCTTTTAGGTGACAGGATGGGTACATTGACTTAATACTGTAATAATAATTTTACCCACAAGCATAAAAATTAATTAGCCATCCTCTGGCTGGGGGTTAGCCAAATACAAATGTCCAATGGGGGTATGTCGATTCTTTTTAAACACAAGGATCTGAAAAACTATCAAAGTATCACTGCCTTTAGTAGAGAATGCCGTGCTAATTCTACAAAGCATACCACAAACTCCAGGTGTCTGATTTTTAGTGCTGTGCAGATTTTCAAAAGTGGCAGTGTACGTTTTTTAGAAAATCAACTTCGTGTTCTTGCTTCACTACAATGACTGTATCGTTGGCAGGGGAAGAAAGTGAATTTGGATTTTTTTTTTTTAATGGAAGAGGATTTTGTGAAGATTAAAGCAACCTGGCTTGGATTTTCAAAAGGCTTAAATCTGAGGTTACCTCATGATTGTTTTAATTCCATTTTAAGCAGCTGCAGAAATCCATAAACCCAAAGCACTCATTACACCTTTACATCCCCAAACCAGGACTGACTGCTAAGCAGAGATATAAGCATAACAGATAACAATGCTGACAGGGAGTGGAGTTGCTGCCATGAAGTGGAAATGGCTTGGAAAGGAAATACAGTTTCTTGCTTGTTGTCTTCTCCATGAAGAACTCAGTAACAAACATAATGAATCAACTCACTCCACCATAACTCAGTCTAAATGTGGCTTCTTTTTTACTGAGACAGCATATGTCTGTGCTACAAAAATATTACTTGGGACAGAGTAGAAAGGATTAAACAAAATCTTCTTAGAATTATTCAAAATAATTGACATTTGCTGCCAAATTTATGGCTGGAAGCCTATCACTCCCATACAAGTGATGAAGTCAGCCATGAGGGAAGGATGTAGAGGAAAGGCTGTTCATCTTCTCTGTAGAAAGACCTTGTACAAAGTCTTCACTGCTAGTAAGAATGAGCATATCACCCAATCTCCTCTAGCACCTCTCCCAGTGGCACAGAGTGGCAAGGTTGAATTACCCTGGGTCCCTGCCAAAGCCTTTTACTTTGCTTTTCCTATAAAAAGAATAAGGGGAGATTTGACAGGAGATGCTGAGAAAACAAAACCTATTGCTCAGCATAAACTAACTGTGACTGTAGAGGTTAATGGCTGTAAGACACCAATGCTGAGGTTTCCACTTGAAAGTTAATGGAAAATAAAAATAATTTCAGTTTTATTAGGAATCACGTGTCAAAGAATTTACATTAATTGTATGCATGCTGAGAAATAATGTCAATAAGTGATCTGAAAGCAAACTGTTAGGTAGATATCATAATAGCAGGGCATTTTCTAAAACTTTGCCATTATTGATTAGATTGATTTTCTCCTAACAAGAAAATCTGCAAAATGAAAGTGGATTTAATTTTTTCTACCTGCAAAATATTGATCCCAGGATATTCACACTGAAACCATACTTCTGACTGGAAAAGAAAAATAATTTTAAAATAGAAGATCTGTTGGGTTGAATGGGGAGCCAATCCAGGATAACAGCTCTCATGTAAACATCTGAAATGTCCAACAAAGTTGGAGGGTTTATTTAAAGAAAACAATGTTCTTTATAAAATCAGTAGAAGCCACACAAATAGGAAAATAATTACTGCCTCTATATCTAAAGGAGCAGTTATGTAGACTGTCTCCATTCTTCTTATACTCCCCCAATGCTGCGTTGAGATGCTATCCTAAAGTTCTCACTCATTCCTTATAAAGGCAAAGTTCACACTAATGTTAGAGGGATTTCATTTGAAAACAACAGACCGCTCTCCATAATATCATTAAAATGCCTGAATTCCCTGGGGCTATATGAGCGTACTACAGAATAGAATTTAGTCCAATATCAGTTCTGAATAAGGACTGAATAACAATTTTATAATTGTGCCCAGTGACTATAGGCTTGTAATAAGCGGGAAAGAATCAACCTGTTTAGGGGAAAGAAATAGAAATGCCAGAAATCTTATAAGAAAGCCTGTTCTTACAAGATAGCTCGGTCTATTTTGCAGACAGGAGGGTTTTGAATAAGTCCCAGATATACATCCAAAGGTTGGGGTGCTTATCCAAACCTGAACTCCAAACTTCTTAAGATTCAACCATCCCTAGTTCAGAATGGCACAAAAATTGATACTTACAGGTTGCTATTTACTGTATGTCATCCATTGGTTCTAAAACTTCCCTGTGCCACAAAAACGGTGGTGGTGATGTGAGGGGTGAGTTCCTATTTTTAATCTCCCCTAGCAATCAGAAGTTCAAAGGCAATTTAAATGTAGGTTTTCAACTAGACTCCCAGCTGGAATCTGAACTTTACTTAATCCAAAATGAGGTCATGTTCAGTGTTATAAAAGCTATAATCTGACATAATTAGCAGTTCTTTGCCACAGTTTGTGTCACCTTAACTGTGATCTTTTAAAACTGGTAAAATTAAGTTTATGAGGGTCCTTCTATATTTCAAACTATTTTCTCCTAATCAAGGAAACCAAGAGGAAATTAAGATAAGGGAAGAATATTAAAGTTGGCTTTGTCATCTTCCACTTGAAAATTGGTTCCTCCCTCCCTTCACTCCCTCCCTCCACACATACTCTGTTTAATGAAGGCAATCCTTGAATGTATTCTGCTTGAACTCTAGAGAAGGAAATTTGGAACACTGAACAATCTAGACCTGAGTGTCAAATCCTGATCCAGCTCCCAAAGAAATGGAGATAGAGAAGAAAAACAATATTAATTTAGTGCCAGGCTCTGCTACGCCTACAGTGAGTGATATTCTACTCCATGTGTAGTCCTATTGACACTGACAGGGCTTCTTATGGAGAAAGGTACCATTCAACATTAACAAGGGGGGAAAGAATCTGGCCGTTAGTGAACAGCAAAAGAGACAGGCAATATTAAGGAGAATCAGAGATAACATTTGCACTGTTAATTCAACACCATTAAAATTAGATGTATTTTCGCATGTGCAAATAATGAAAGACCAGCAAAAAAGACAATAGAGCTTTTTAAAGAAGGCTGGGCTAATGAAGAGGGTATTTCTAAAAAACAATACATATTGCTTGCTCTGGAATTTACAAAGAAGTAACAAGAAAAGATTCCAGAAGCAGACAGATATTAGCTAGGGAATCCGTAAGGATTATTGAGGGGAAATTAAGATTGTGCCAGAACAGAAGTGTCTGAACTCAGATATGAAGTGGTGAATGCAACAAGAAGAACCTGTTTTAAAAGATAGACTCAAAACAACTTTAACAATTAGGGAGATGGCAAGTAACATTGGAAAAGCTGACTGAAAATACAGCAAATGTTAAGGATTAAAGAGGACCACACAGCAAATCAAGACAATCATTTCATTATTAATTTTAATAATGGAGATATCCTATCTCCTAGAGCTGGAAGGGAGGTCATCAAGTCCAGCCCCCTGCCTTCACTAGCAGGACCAAGTACTTATTTTGCCCCAGATCCCTAAGTGGTTCCCCTCAAGGATTAGACTCACAACTCTTGGTTTAGCAGGCCAATCCTCAAACCACTGAGCTATCCCTCCCTCATGTTGAGTTAGCATTACTATTCCCAATTTCCCCACCCCATGTACTATTTTTATTATTTATATCGTGGTAGTACCTAGCAGTCTCAGTGTTAGACCAGAGCCATATTGTGGTAGCCACTGTACAAACACAGAACAGAAAGATGGTCTCTGGCCCAAAGAGTTTACACTCCAATTATAAGATAAAAGAGACTACTGGTGAATGTATGCATCTAACATGGTGTATGCCATATCATGTATAGAGAAAAAAAGTGTACCTTTGGTATTGCCCAATGTACATTACATCCTCTGAGAAGTACCTATATTCCCTGGGGATTAATGCTTACTGCTGCTACCACACACAAACTGCAAAGAGTCCTGTGGCACCTTATAGACTAACAGACGTTTTGGAGCATGATCTTTCGTGGGTGAATACATGCATCCGACGAAGTGGGTATTCACCCACAAAAGCTCATGCTCCAAAACGTCTGTTAGTCTATAAGGTGCCACAGGACTCTTTGCTGCTTTTACAGATCCAGACTAACACGGCTACCCCTCTGATACTTCACACACAAACTGTGACAGTATTCCAAAGCACAGGGCTTGAACACTGTATACCAGTTGTTCCTGTTGCTGCCATCTGGGTTTTCTCTGAGTGAAAAAGAGAGTACAGAGGACCAGTGTAAGGCTGTGGACATTTTCAGAACTGATGTTTATTTGTGGAAAGTATAATGATAATCAGACCACTATTAAAATAGGAGATATATTTCCAAACTGGACCACTGGGGGAGCTGTTCATTGTAACTCCTATCTGGAGATAAGCACAGTAGGTGGGGACAGGAAAGCCAAATCTAGAAGGTTAAAAGATAAATGGGGTTAGATGCAGGAGCTTGTGTTGTAGTGGGGAGATGACTGAGCCTTTCAGCATGAGGGGTGACTGTTAGACAGTCAGGGATGCCCAATCCAAACCATGTTCAGGACGAATCAAGGGTGGGAAGAGCCGTGGGAAACTAAGGAGATATTCCGAGAAGTTACTGTATGTAACTGTACGGTTTCAGTGTGATTGCAAAACGTTTCTGTTCAGCTTCCCAAGCATGAGTTTCTGTGCCTGTACACTCCTCCCACTCCACACAACCATTCATACTGCAACATCAGCCCAAAAGGTCTCTCCACCAACTGTGCATAGGCTGGCAGGGTACTGGGGGATGATTGACATGTAAATCCAACACGCTGTGCAAGTAGCATGGAGGATCTATCTATGGACATTGGTAGTGGGCAGTGCTAGGGCTGTGCTGCATCCTAGAGCCCATGCCAGGGAGTAAGGATGGTGGATTTTGCCTGCATAATAAACCGAGTTATTTGAGCATTATGCAAGTGAAGGGAATTTCACCCTCTGTGAACAAATCCCACATTCCTTTAATACCAAATTAATATGTGAAGCTAGTGTCCCAAGTTCACATATACCTTCCAATAGATATTTATGCCTAAGAGAATATTGTACCCAGCCCTGCTCCTTGAAATCAATGGATGGTTGTTGTTGATTTGAATAAGAGTATGATTGGGCCCTTAGATTCTTTTTTTCTAAACACTGATCTGTCGAATACAATTCAAGTTCACTTTCTTTGACTTTTCATTTTCTGACAGGTAACTTCTAGGAGACAGACATGAAGCGACTATATCTATATAAGCCGCTTCTCTGTCGATATGTGAGTCAGGTGTAGCCGTTTTTAAGCTGGCTGTCTTCCCTGTACACTGTCCCCTGATTTATAGCTCCTGAAAATTAATGTGAACGTCACTGAAATTCTGAAGGCAATGCAGAGGTTTGAACATTAACTTAAGCTAATGGCCAGACTTTGGAGGAATTTTAAATGAATATATCTGCCTCCAGAGACAATATTGCTACAAGAGAAAAAAAAACATCAAAAGAAACAAGGGTAAAAACTACTGAAAACATTTGGGTGGGAGGTATTTAGTCCTTCTGCTAGCTCACAGAGGGCTAAGGAATGAGACTTTCTGGCCTTATGTTTTTCAGTGTTTTAGGAATTAAACTAACATGAAGAGTCTTTTAAATTTGTCACCAAAGAGGTAATTTTCTGTGAGTTTTAGACAACATCATATATTTAAGTCACTAGAAGGGAGGTAAAGGGAAAACTGACAAATGGTTCTTTATGCCATTTGGAATGAATATAAAGTTGTCTTCTGGCATCAATGCAGAGGAGATTTCCAGGTCCCCATATGGCTATTCTCCTGGCTGGAGCCTGCCGAGCAGATGTGCAACACATGGAAAGGAAAGAAAATGATACACAGAAAAAAAAATAAAACTGGAAAATAAAGAAGGGAACTTCAGAAATCACTGAAGTCTGTGCCTCAAAAGATGCCATTTTCACTAACCGTACCACCCCTAAACTCCTGTGTTTTATAACTGTGGTTGTTTTCTGAAGCCAGATATGCTGCCAAAATCCTGCCGCTCTTCGCAAAATTATCCATGGAGAGAGGGCTCAGTGCTGCTTATGCTTTTGTTTTTCTGTGACTCAAAATGGATGAAATACAGATTCTGTTTTCCATACAAAACACATTAAATCTTCATTTATGGATACTATTGAACGGTCATAAGAAGGACAGCTTCTTAGGGAATATCACTCCTTCAGTGCCCCTTGACAATGAGCCTGCATTTGATAAGCGCACTCGATAGCAAAAATAGAGTTTCCAGCTAATAATAAGCTCCAGCAAATACAGCCACTGTGACCTTCCAAAGTTACATCAGCCACATATCGCTTCAGCTATGTTCAGCCCAGACAACATTACTACTCTCTGTGCAGTGAACTAGAGCTCTTTCAAGAAGCATCTGTGGATTTTGAGCAATCCCTAAGCGTTTAGCCTTTAATGGTATATGCTTAACTACTTTTGTTAACTGATGAATTCCAGCTAAGCATAAAAGGATTAGTGGGAAATCTGCAGTGCAATGCAAATCAGTACCCAAAATGGTTAATCAAAGGATGTTTTTTTGGTATCCAGTCTATAAGAGCACCTGATAGGACACCTGGAGGGCAATTTTCTGATAGCAGTTCCTTGTGCTGGAAGGAATCAAATTAGGGATAGACTCTGGACAGCTGCAGTCTACAAAAATATCCAAATTGTGATGGCTTTTAGGAAAAGAGCTTGCAGTGATTCATTTTCTTTAGGATTTGCTGGGATGCAAAAGTCCCATTTCCTCTTACAAAAAAGTCTCTAGAGATGGATGGAAACTTTCAAAAATAGTCCTAATTTGAAAGGCAAATGATCAAGTGCTTAGAAAAACATGGGTTAATGCAATTGCCTGCCCTTCACTTCTGGAGACCTGGATTCAAAGTAGGTTGCAAGTAAAATAACTCTGGTAAGTTCAGTCTAGTCCCTACTGAACATTTGTCTACTTCTCAAAACTACCATCACCTAATTAAACAATGTCTTGCACCACCATCACCTAATTAAGCAGTGACTTGCTGAGGAGAGGCCCAGTTCTGGACTAGATATGATGAACTTGGAAATCATGATGGAGGTGCATTTTGAGGCAATTTGCAGAGCAGAGTTGGCTGCTTTTTCCAACTTTATCCTCCAGGTCCACATCATTTTGTCACAATGTTGAATCATTTGTGCTGTGATATCTTGGTATTTGCTGCAGCACAGAGCGGTGATGCATCACAATTTCACAATGCAAATATCACTATGTTGTAACCCGACATTGCTGTTTGGTAACACTGTGTTATGATGATGATGATGATATTTCATAGAACTGACCAAATGATTGACCAGGAATAATTTATTCAGTGAATTTAGCCCCTTTTTCTGCTTGCAGAACACCCATGGAACTGCCAATTGCAGTTTTCTATAATTTATTCACTCTTCAGTATTATACACCAAATATTATATTTTATGAATTGATCATGAATATTCAAAAGTAAAGATGGGTGTTCATGAATGGTCAGATCAATCCTTTTCTGATCCCTGAATGGACAATCACTTCTGGCCTGAATATTGCCATGTGCAAATTCAGGTTGAGAGTACATATGTGCATATAGGAATTAGTTGGCTCCATCTCCACAATATCTGAGCTCCTCCCACATATTAACAAATATATCCTTACAGTACTCCAGGAAAGGTAGGCAAGTATTATTATCCTTATTTTACAGAGGAGAAACAGAGAGATTCTATCATTTGCCCAAGGCCACACAGGAAGCCTCGGGCAGAACTGAGAACTGAACCCATATCTCCTGCATCCCAGTGCTTTAACGAGAAGACCTTCTCTTGCAGACAACTCTGACATTTGCTTTCTGCAAATATGTGTGCCAGTAAAACTTACTGCTCAACTTTGCAGACTGCAAAACAGAAATAGGGGTCAAGCATGGCCCACTTAATATCTTCTTTAGAAGATCACCACTGTGAAAACAAAACAAAACATCAAAGTTTAGCTTTCATCCCTTTTATACAATGATATTATACAGTGAAGGTGAAAGTATCAGCATGACAAACACTGAAGTATCAACATTTGAATGTCCAATGCTACTGTCTTTTAAATCTTTACTATTTTGAGCTGGGTTCTATTTACAGTGGTAATATTATTTAAGAGTAGCAATGAACCCAAGTGGAAAAGCCCAGATCCACAATCACATCTAAATCCAAACTTCCCCAAAGCATGAGTTGTTCGGATTCTGTATAGCAATTCAGCCCATTACAGAGACAGACCCAAGTCCTGAAGTTCTAATCAGAAATGAATCAAGACATCTCCAAAGTTTGGGCAGGTGTTGGGACAAGTTCGGATGCAGTGCCTGTTGAAGACCTCAAATGAATCCTGTGCAATGGGACCAAAATCTTGACGACATCATTGTGTGGAGTGTTCAATTTAACAAAAAAAATATTATATTTTCAGTTTATTGGGCTAGGAAGGAGAAAAATAATATATATATATTATATCTCAGGGCAAAAATCTGTTCTCTCATGTTTTGTGATTCAGTTCTTTTTTCCATCTTAAACCACATCGTTCCCCTAAAGTCTCCACTACCATATACCATGCCTTAATATTTATTCTATACTTTCAGTCTTGACTCTTGTCCTTCATACAAATCTCCATGCCCCTACTGCAGGTGACCTACCCTTTCTATTGGGAACAACAAAACAGCAAAGAGGAATGGATGTCAGCAAAATTTGGAAGACAAAGATATGTTAAGAAGTGAAAAATAACTCTTTCTGCCAAGCTGCTTTAACCAAATATATTGCACATTTCATTGACTAGCTTTGCTAACACAACAATGATATTCCTTCCTCCATGTCCTGCCTGCCCTCTTGGGGTATGTCTACACAGCAATGTAAGCCTAAGGTTAGTAGGACTCGAGTCAGCTGACCTGTGTCAGGGAACCCTGGGTTCAAGCATCTACATTGCATTTTAACCCTAAGTTAAATATTTTATAACCCGTGCTCAAACCTAGGGCTCTGGCGTCCACATTGCAGTGCACAGACCCAAATCTGTCTACGTGAGCATGTAGAGCAGTGTTTCTCAAACTGGGGTCACCGCTTGTGTAGGGAAAGCCCCTGGCAGGCCGGGCCAGTTTGTTTCCCTGCCCTGTCTGCAGGTCCGGCCGATTGCGGTTCCCACTGGCCGTGGTTCGCCGCTGCAGGCCAATGGGAGCTGCTGGAAGCAGCAGCCAGTATGTCCCTCGGCCCGCACTGCTTCCAGCAGCTCCCACTGGCCTGCAGCAGCGAATCATGGCCAGTGGGAGCCGCGATCGGCCGGACCTGCCAACGGGGCAGGTAAACAAACTGGTCCGGCCTGCCAGGGGCTTTCCCTACACAAGCGGCGACCCCAGTTTGAGAAACACTGGTGTAGAGACAAAAATCAGGAAAGCAAAGGTAAAGAATGAGTTACAGCTGGCAATAATGTTAGAGACAACAGGAAGGGGTTCTACAAATATGTCAGACAAAAAAGAAAGACCAGGGATGATGTGGGTCCTCTGCTCAATGGAGAAGGTGAGCAGGTAATGGAAGATGATAGGAAGGCACAGCTGCTCAATGCCTACTTTGCTTGTCTTCTCACAAAAAATAACAGGTGATTGGGTGACTAGCAATGTTACCATAGACAATAAAGAGGAAGGGATGCAGATCAGGATAAGTAAAGAACACCTCATAGATCTTCTAACTAATTTGAATTAATTCAAGTCAGCAGAGCCTGATGCTATTCACCTCAGGGTGCTGAAGGAATTAGCTGAAGAAATGTCGGCGCCACTAGCAATAATATTCACAAATTCATAGATGACAGGAGAGGTCCCAGAAGACTGGAGAAGAACTAACATAGTGCCCATCTTTAAAAAAGGAGGAGCCAGTGTACTATAGACCTGTCAGCCTGACTTCAATATGTGGGAAGCTACTAGAGCAATGTATAAAACATTCTATTTCTGAATACCTGGAGGACAAAGGGGTAATCACTTGCAGCCAGCATGGATTTACTGAGAACAATTATGCCAAACTAATGTGATTTCCTCCTTTGACAGGGTAAATGGTTTGCTGGATAGAGGGAATGTGGTGGACATAATATACCTGGACTTCAGCAAGGCATTTGACACAATTCCACATGACATTCAAATAAGCTGGAGAAATGTGGGCTCAACAGAACTACCGTTAACTAGATACATAATTAGTTAAACAGCAGCAAACAGCAATTATTAATGGAATGATCTCAAATTGGAAGGCAGTCTCAAGTGGGATTCTACAGGGATCTGTTCTGGATCCAGTGTTATTTAACATCTTTATTAATGTCCTGGATGTAAGTCTAGAAAGCATACTGATCATATCTGCAGATGACATAAAGCTGGGGGTGGGGGTGTGCAAACTCTTTGGAGCACAGAGCTAAAATTCAAAGATTTCTTGATAAATTGGAGAACTGAGCTATAGACAACAAAATGAAATTCAACAAAGACAAATGTAAGGTGCTACACTTAGGGAAGAAAAACCAAATGCACAAATACAGAATGGGGGAAAACTGGTGTGACAACAACATTGCTGAGAAGGATCTGTGAGCTGTGGTGGATCACAACCTCAACATGAGTCAACAGTGCAATGCTATTATTAAAAAAAGCAAATGCAATTTCAGGTTGAATTAACAGAGGCATAGAATGCAAGTCACAGGCGGTGATAGTACCGCTCTATTTGGTGCTGGTTAGGCCTCAGCTGGAGTACTGTGTACAGTTTTGGTCACCAATCTATAGAGCAACTGGAAAGGATCCAGAGGCGAGTGGCAAAGATGATTAAAGGGATGCCATATGAGCCATATGAGCAAAGGCTGAAGAAACTGGTTATGTTTACTTTGGAAAAGAGGAGATTAAGGGGCTATATGATAATGGTCTTCAAATACTTGAAAGGCTGCCATAAAAAAGATAAAGATAATTTGTTCTCTCTTGCCATAGAGAGCAGGACAAGAGGCAATGGTTTCAAACTACAGCATAGCAGACTCAAATTAAACCTCAGGAAAAACTTCCCAACTGTAAGAATAGGAGGAAAATGGAACAGACTGTCTACGGACGGGAAGCCGTAGAAGCTCCTTCACTAGAGGTTTTCAAAAGGAGACTGGATAGCCATTTGTCTTGGTGGTTCTTAACCTTTACTGCAGCCTGTACCCATTTGGTTCTCAAAATATGTTCTCACACCCCTTAAACCTAGATATATTTGTTTGTATATTACAGTAATAGTTAAAAATGTATAATGTTAATGAATACATAGGATTGATGAAACAAAGTAGTTGTACTTATGTGCCTGTGCTTAACTTGTGTTTTCGATGATTTACCTTCTAAAAATATCTGGCATGTCACACACCCCCAAAAAGGGCATCTCACAGCCCCAGGGGGTGCATGCACCCCAGGTTAAGAACCACTGCATTAGACTCAACAAATCCTGCATTTTGGCAGGTGGTTAGACTAGATGCAGTCCCTTGCAGTCCCTTCTAACCCTATGATTCTATGATTCTAAGTCGAAGGAACCCTTTCCCAGAGTGCCTAGGGCCCCTTCCTCCCGGGTGTCGACACTCTAGCCCTATGAATGTGTTGCACTGTGGGGAAAACTCTACTGCCCCCCTCCCCATTTCCTAATTGAGGCAGTGCTATTGATGGGACTCGGGTGCCCATAAGGAGCACATGAGTGCATAATTAGCTCCTTTAGTGGCTGTCTCAGTAGAATGGCTGCAGTTTAAGGATGCTTTATACTGAACTACCATCTAATCTGAGAACAGGGCTCTCCACCACTCGGCTGAGTCACATGGGCAGGAAAACACCCTGTGCACCTGTTCTGAGGATAATTAGCAGGTCAGTCTCCAGGGCTGTCAGACTATTAAAATGAAACTTTGCAATTGTTAACTTTTACCATGGGATGTTCAGTGCAGGAGTTTTTGTTTGGTTGGTGTTTTTATTTATTTGTGTCAGTTTGTGATAAAGTTTGACATAAAATGTAGGGTTCAGAGGAAAAACACACACGCCCCAGCCTGGCTGCTGCTGGCTGTGCAGGGGTGAGGTGCGTCCTAGGGCTTGGGGTGCAGTGTGCTCCAGCCCCCCGCAGGATCCATTACTCCTGCCCCTGCCACAGCCCGGGAGGCTGTGGGGAGGTTTTGGGGCTGGCTCCCACTCACCTCCCTGACAGTGCATGCTGCCAAGGCACCTTTGCATACACAGCTCCAGGGAGGGAACGGGGAGGGCAAGACACCAGAGCAGGGACCAAGTGGCTGCCCCTCAGGGAGCGGGAGTAGCCAGGCTGTTGCGTGGTCATCCCTTCCCCGGCCATGCTGAGCTGGGAGCTCTGTTGTTCCCCCTCCCTGCAAGGCAGCCGTTTAGTCCCCGCCCTGCTCTCTGGCTCTTGCTCCCAGGCGCCCACTTCCCTCCCTGGCACTGCATGCACTGTGAGGGCAGTGAGTGGGAGCCTGCCCCAAAACTTCCCTGCAGCCAGGGGCTCTGGCATCTCCTCACTGTGGGGAAGTTTTGGGGCTGGCTGCAGGAGGGGAAGCGGCAGAGCTCCTAGCTCAGCACAGCCAGGGAAGGGATGACCCCCACCATACCCGTGGCCAGGAGCTGCCTCCCACCTGTCAGCTTGGCTCCCTGCTCCAGGCAAGCTCCATGCAGCAGCAAGGAGGAGCCAGAGCCAGAGGGAGGAGCGTGCTTGATCAGGCAGTAGCGGCACTTCCAGACACTGCGCTGGTTGTCTGCAGCACTTCCCCTCTGCCGCTGGGAACACTGAGATACATCCCGAGGACTTCTGGGACCCAAATCAAGCTGGGGCTGAGTGCACACAGGAAAGCAATAGGGCTTGGACATGGGGTCCCAGCTTAACATGGGCTTGCCCTCCAGCCATGCAGGGTCCTGGGTCCTAAGTCTGAGCCCTAGGTTAGCATAATGGTGTGTGGATATGAGAGGGGTTAGATTTGAGCCCAAGCTCAAGCCCAGGCTTACTTTGCTGTGCAGACATACCCTTGCTTTGTATGTGCAAATTGCACATTTGTTTCCTTTAAAACTCATTCAAGGCCAAATCCTGAAGTCTTTACTAAGGCCAAACTCCCAGTGAAGTCACTGAGTAGGGAATGTGAAAAGACTGACTAAGCATTCAGTCTTCTAGAACATATATTTTAACTTAGTGTGGAAGTGCTGGCGGTCTAATACACTAATATTTGCAGGATTCTTTTTTCTATGCAGCTAATAGCATGGCTTGTGTATTTGTACATTATGTAGGTCAGCATTAGATTACAGACTTTTCTACAAATACAAAATCTACTCTAACATTTGTATAAAGTTCTTGTTAATTATTGTAATGTTCATACAGCAAACTATCATTGAGCAGCCAGAAATTATGGATATTTAATAACAACTTGAGTCCTCGCTTTCTTCGAAACCATAGCCTGGAAGTGTGGGTGTAATAGAAGACAGCTTGATGCAGCTCTGGAGGAAGGGGTGCAAAGATGGCTGCAAATGATCAGAAGGGGACTATTACATGCACCCGGGACATCCTGATCTAGGGCTCAGAGACATCCTTGCTCTGCCCTTTGTTAAGCAGACTTTTAAGGCAACTTTGCACGGTGGAATAGCACAAAGCAGGGGAAATGTTGGCCCTGTCTCTATCCCTGCATGATACTGTGGCTATTGTGGGGCTTCCCTGGTTTAGAGGGGATGGATACAGTGGCAGGGTGTTTTTGGTGAGTATGCCTTTACAGCTCTTTTATAAGAACATAAGAAAGGCCATACAGGGTCAGACCAAAGGTCCATCTAGCCCAGTATCTGTCTACCGACAGTGGCCAATGCCAGGTGCCCCTGAGGGAGTGAACCTAACAGGCAATGATCAAGTGATCTCTCTCCTGCCATCCATCTCCATCCTCTGACGAACAGAGGCTAGGGACACCATTCTTACCCATCCTGGCTAATAGCCATTTATGGACTTAGCCACCATGAATTTATCCAGTCCCCTTTTAAACATTGTTATAGTCCTAGCCTTCACAACCTCCTCAGGTAAGGAGTTCCACAAGTTGACTGTGCGCTGCGTGAAGAAGAACTTCCTTTTATTTGTTTTAAACCTGCTGCCTATTAATTTCATTTGGTGACCCCTAGTTCTTGTATTATGGGAATAAGTAAATAACTTTTCCTTATCCACTTTCTCAACATCACTCATGATTTTATATACCTCTATCATGTCCCCCCTTAGTCTCCTCTTTTCCAAACTGAAGAGTCCTAGCCTCTTTAATCTTTCCTCATATGGGACCCTCTCTAAACCCCTAATCATTTTAGTTGCTCTTTTCTGAACCTTTTCTAGTGCTAGAATATCTTTTTGAGGTGAGGAGACCACATCTGTACACAGTATTCGAGATGTGGGCGTACCATGGATTTATATAAGGGCAATAATATATTCTCAGTCTTATTCTCTATCCCCTTTTAATGATTCCTAACATCCTGTTTGCTTTTTGACCGCCTCTGCACACTGCGTGGACATCTTCAGAGAACTATCCACGATAACTCCAAGATCTTTTTCCTGACTCGTTGTAGCTAAATTAGCCCCCATCATGTTGTATGTATAGTTGGGGTTATTTTTTCCAATGTGCATTACTTTACATTTCTCCACATTAAATTTCATTTGCCATTTTGTTGCCCAATCACTTAGTTTTGTGAGATCTTTTTGAAGTTCTTCACAATCTGCTTTGGTCTTAACTATCTTGAGTAGTTTAGTGTCATCTGCAAACTTTGCCACCTCACTGTTTACCCCTTTCTACAGATCATTTATGAATAAATTGAATAGGATTGGTCCTAGGACTGACCCTTGGGGAACACCACTAGTTACCCCTCTCCATTCTGAGAATTTACCATTAATTCCTACCCTTTGTTCCCTGTCCTTTAACCAGTTCTCAATCCATGAAAGGACCTTCCCTTTTATCCCATGACAGCTTAATTTACGTAAGAGCCTTTGGTGAGGGACCTTGTCAAAGGCTTTCTGGAAATCTAAGTACACTATGTCCACCGGATCCCCCTTGTCCACATGTTTGTTGACCCCTTCAAAGAACTCTTAATAGATTAGTAAGACACGATTTCCCTTTACAGAAACCATGTTGACTATTGCTCAAGAGTTTATGTTTTTCTATGTGTCTGACAATTTTATTCTTTACTATTGTTTCAACTAATTTGCCCGGTACCGACGTTAGACTTACCGGTCTGTAATTGCCAGGATCACCCCTAGAGCCCTTTTTAAATATTGGCGTTACATTAGCTAACTTCCAGTCATTGGGTACCGAAGCCGATTTAAAGGACAGGTTACAAACCTTGGTTAATAGTTCACATTTGAGTTCTTTCAGAACTCTTGGGTGAATGCCATCTGGTCCCGGTGACTTGTTAATGTTGAGTTTATCAATTAATTCCAAAACCTCCTCTAGTGACACTTCAATCTGTGACAGTTCCTCAGATTTGTCACCTACAAAAGCCAGCTCAGGTTTGGGAATCTCCCTAACATCCTCAGCCGTGAAGACTGAAGCAAAGAATCCATTTAGTTTCTCCGCAATGACTTTATCATCTTTAAGCGCTCCTTTTGTATTTCGATCGTCAAGGGACCCCACTGGTTGTTTAGCAGGCTTCCTGCTTCTGATGTACTTAAAAAACATTTTGTTATTACCTTTGGAGTTTTTGGCTAGCCGTTCTTCAAACTCCTCTTTGGCTTTTCTTATTACACTCTTGCACTTAAGTTGGCAGTGTTTGTGCTCCTTTCTATTTGCCTCACTGGGATTTGACTTCCACTTTTTAAAGGAAGTCTTTTTATCTCTCACTGCTTCTTTTACATGGTTGTTAAGCCACGGTGGCTCTTTTTTAGTTCTTTTACTGTTTTTCTTAATTTGGGGTATACATTGAAGTTGGGCCTCTATTATGGTGTCTTTAAAAAGGGCCCACACAACTTGCAGGGATTTCACTTTAGTCACTGTACCTTTTAACTTTTGTCTAACTAACCCCCTCATTTTTGTATAGTTCCCCCTTTTGAAATGCAGGGAAACTGACCAGCATTGTTACATTGGAATATTTTTACCTCGATAGTCACGTTGGTATAACTCCCCTGTGACATTCAATTAAAAATGACTTTATTCTAACATGATTTCTCCACTATAGCTGTGCTAATCAATTTCCCCATGTAGAAAAGTCCTGATTCTACAATGGTTTTTCACTCTGGGTCCAACCAAAGCTAGGTAGGATTGGGGGACCTTCAGGACATGCTGTAAGTTTCATCTATTTTCCCCACCCACACTTTTTGTGTGAGAGTGTCAAGGTGGGGAAAATGGAGGTTACTAAGGGATGTGCAGTGGGTGGATATGGAGCAGTTTGTTTTGGTGGATGGAAAGACTTTTTTAAATGATGTTTGGGATCTAGTAATACTTACTTTAGAATGCTTATAAAATGCCCCAGAACAGTATATGGCACTTTTAGACATTTAAATAAGCAAGACAAGTTCTGTTAGGCCTGGTCTATACTACAGGGGAAAGTTACTCAACTCCAGCTACGTGAATAATATAGCTGGAGTCAATGTACCTTAGGTCAACGTACTGCGGTGTGTACACTATGCTGGGTCAATGGGAAAAACTCTCCCGTCGACTTACCTTACATTTCTAGTTCCAGTGGAGTACCAAAGTGGATGAGAGAGTGATCTGTGGTCGATTTAGCGGGTCTTCACTAGACCCACTAAATCGACCCCCAGTACATCAATCTCCTCAGCATCGATCCCCAGTAAGTGTAGACATGGCCTTAGTTACTTTAATTCTTCAAATAGCTACTAAAATAGCTATCCGAGGCACTTCAACAGGATCCTGATAGATGACCCTCTTGAGGTCAACAGTGATCCATGCATGCTCCCAGCATGAATCCTATGGCAGGACCTCATACTCACTGAAGTAGCAATGTAAGATTTTCACCAGGTGTCTGTTTGAGGAAGCAATGCACAATTTAAAACTATTTTCTTAAAGAAATAAAATAACCCAATGAAGATACAAATCTATCTCCACTCACATGATTATTAAATTGTGCATACAGTGGTATTTGGTTTCGAGTACTTGTGTATTACTCTATCCTTTCCATTGCTAACACTTGTCCCAGCCTGCCCTTGTGTTTGCTCATCTGATCAAAAAAAATTCTTGAATTTGAGCACTGTTTAAAAAAAAAAACAGGGCTAGTCTGGCAGCCTCTCATCTGATGCTTCACTTCCAGCACACCAGCAAGGGCTGGGAACCTTTGTGGATGAACTGCCCTTGAGAGGATGAAGAGCCTTTTGTCTGTCTCAAGAAGCCCCTCTGGGAGACTCAGAGCAACACTGACAGGCCTCAGATTTCTTCCTCGGGCAAGCTGGGAGCTATTGAAAGGTGTGAGTAAAGCAGAAAAAAAATGAGACACTTCTGAAAGACCGCCTTCTCAGAAAATCTACAAGTCACAAGCCAGTGTAATTTTCTTCCTTCCGTCTCCAGGACACATCTCCAGGGGAACAGGGATTCTATTTAACAGATTGGCTAAAAACACACATACAAAACCAAAGCTACCACCAAAAAAAAATTAGAATGAAGCAAGATTAGGATTTTTTTTTTTTTCAGAAAACCATAGTGCGACTTCTCCTCAAGGAAACCCAGCCTGACACTCCAGCTGTTAAGTAATATAACAGGTTATTTCCGATTGCTTTCTCCCTCCAAGCCACCCTAAATATTAGGTAGTGCATGGTCCCTCCTTGATACTCTACTTATGAAACAGGGTCCAGATGAAAGCAGTAACACAGTAAACAAAGAGATGCCTTTTATTCACCTTTGTTAGTGTTTTCACTGTGATGTTTGTCTTCTCATTAATGACCCTGACATGATATCAACGAAGTTAAACAGAAAGATTCCAGAAATGTGGAGACCCTCTAAAATCACAAGTGTAAACCCTTTGGGGTTTAGACAGCATGACTTCTTTTAAAACCTTGTCCTGAGGGCAAGGAAGTGCTGATGGTTGCAGGAAGAGAAAGTGCTGGTTATTGCGGGAGTGTGGAAAGGAGAGTGAATGGATGTATGTCTTTACCTCCAGACAGAAGGGTTACAGCAAGCAGGCCCTCACAGAGTGAAGGAGCCAAGAACCTGCCCAAAGCCTGGGAGGTACAGAGTGGCCAAAAAGGATGCCCAATGACAGGAGCCAGGAGGAGCACTGTGCCAGGGAGAAATTGCCCGAGAACGACAAACCGGAACTGGACCCAGTATCACTGCTGCCCAGAGCTGTATGGGGCTGTGAGTACTGGGACTTGTGACTTTGAATTGGAATAAGGAGGGAGACTGTAGCTAGCTAAGTATGGAGGTTGTCACTCTGTGTGGCTTTGCAGAACGCAGCAGAAGAGGGCACCAGAGGGGTTTGTTGGAGAAAGTTTATTGGTGTCAAAGACAACCAGGATCATACAAGACTCACTGCCAGACTGGAACTTTGCCCCAAACTCCGAAACTCTGAGTGTAGCCGCATTGCTCGGTGTCTGCCCTTTCATATTGTGGTACCACTGGGCCTGTGGGGCCTCGTGGTGGATGTAACCCTGCTGTCTTGCTCACCCTAACTTCCCCCCTGTTTTTTTCTCCATCCATCCCTCTGTAAATAAATATTTCCCTTTCCTATATTCACTGTACTACTCCGGTGTGTGTGTGTTTACTCCAGGGGGTGTGGAACAGCTGCCTCTGGGGTGGAAGGAAATTCTTCTGCTGCACTCCTGCAACCACCTTTTCTTGGCCTGAGCTGCCGGCAGAGCAGACTCCATCTCAGCCATGAGGGCGCTAGAGTTACATGAGTAAGGAAGGGGGCAAGGGGAAGGTATTTTTCTATGACCAGCGAGTCTGACTTAACTAAAACCTAGGAACCTCACTAACAAGCAGTTAGGAGGAACTCTAGAGAAGGCTCCCATTTACTTTTACGTGTTTCCCAGTTATTACTTTGCCTATGTGCAGGAGAGCTGGTTGAAAAATGCCCATTTTTTTAGTTTCTACAATGAGGGACAATCCTGAAAGACTGACAATGAAAAACCAAAACAAGAAAAAAGTTTTGGAAACCCAAAAGTATTCCATGTCAATACACATTTTTGGGTTTTGGTAAAAGTTCTCAGTTTGCCAAAATTGAAAACTAACATTTTTGTTGTTTCCTCAAATCAAAAACTGAAACTTTTCCAGTAAATATTATCAATTTTCGAAAACTAAATCATTTTCAGGTCTCAATTTTTCATTAAAAAAATCACTTGGAAAGCCAGTCTGCTTCATAAATTTTCTATTAAAATTTTCCAACCACATTGAATATGCAGCTATGTCTGGGACAATGCACAGTAATTGCCAAAGAGTTTGAAACACAAATATAGGCTTAGAATCATAAATCAGTCTCCACATTTCTTCTTTAATTCATCTTTATTTTGGGGTACAAAATACAAACCCAATCCAGACACTGCCCATATGAAAGTCCCATTGGTATGAGCAGAAGTTCTGCATGCAATGGTCTTGCAGGATTGGACCCCAACTAAATCAAAGACAGATGCTAAATGTCTCTGATCCTAGAGAAGTTCCTGATTTGACCCAAAGTCTGTGGAGTGGGAACAGCTTTAACTATGTAAGTATTAATTTGCATCCAGACATGAAGATTTTGCATGAGAATAATTATAATAAGCAACTTGAGGAAATGAAGATGGATTTAAATAGATGGCTTGTCCACCTCCTCTTTCTGAAAGGAAGAAGTGGATGATTAAAATGAATGTTTTAAGTCTCCTTTCCTTGTTTCATGATTTACCGCTGTCTGCTATGAAGGATTTTGTTTTAAACTATTGTTTGAATATTTTTATTTAAAGCTTTATGTCAGAAGGTCATTTATCATCCTATCAATATGTCTGAAGGCCCCATGCCAAAGCCTATAAGAACTATTCTTGGTAACATCCACAATATATATTAGTTAGAAGTAATATTAGTTGATGTAAAAATGAAAGGACAGTGTATCCTAGAGCAGTGGTTCTCAACCAGGGGTCCTGGGCCCTCGGTGGGGGGGGGGGCGCAAGCAAGTTTCAGGGGGTCCTTGAAACATGGCCAGCATTAGGCTTGCTGGGGCCCAAGGCAGAAAGCCAAAGCCCCAGTGCATGGGTCTGAAGCCTGGGGCTGAGCCCTGCCACCTGGCCTCAGAAAGAAAAAGGTTGAGAACCTCTGCTATACAGAATAATTTCCACAAAAAAGCCCTGGGCCGAGTAAGCCTCATCCACTCCAAAGCCTACACCTGCAGCACTCACCACTGTCTGCAATTCAATTCCCTGAAGCTACACAGATTATATTTTTAGGAAATATAATTACTTGTTCCCAGAGATGGGCCAACAAGTTATTTGAATAATTTAAATTTAACTCTTTAGGCCACTCACACCAAATCCTGCAGCCATTAAAATGAGTTGAAATTCGGTCATTAATTTCAAGGAGGAGGAGGGTTTGGCCCTGCCTGAATTCTCTGTGATTTGATCAGGTTTGTTCGTTATTCAATAAATAGTTCATGGGGACAAATTTCAGAGCACGAGTTCTTCATGAGATGTTTGCGTGACTCCCACGTTTGATACCCATTATTTATAATTCACTATTTACATTGGGGGGGGGGGGGTTGATCCAAAGGCCATTAAGGTGAATGGGCAGACTCCCACTGACGGCAGTAGGCTCTGGAATAGGCCCTGCTTGACTAGTCAGATGATATTTCAGCTTCTTAATAGGATCACTCACAAACCCACACAGAGATTTCCAGAACGTGGCAAATATTGGTAGAAATATTACCGTGAATACATGGTTGCACAAATATTCTGAAACGCTTCCACTTTCCATCAAAATTCTTCTTCTTATATTATGAGAGCACCTTGGAAGCCCAGTCAGGGCCCTATTATGCTAGGCACTGTGCAGACAAGCATTAAAAAAGACAGTCCCTGCCCCAGAAAGCTTGCAGTCCAGACAAGGTCAGACAGGTGGACAAGACAGAGAAATGGGGACAAAGATAATGATAACGCTGATCTTAGCAGAAAAATAGTCTCAGAACAAGCAGAATTCTTGTGACCAAAAATTTGGTTGTATGTGCAGCAGGTCAAAAGCTAAATGGCAAAATTAATCAAATAATGAAGTCAACTAATAGTATTTGATATGAAAATACTGATAAAATATAACCTAAGGCAATAAAGGGGATTCTGGATACCATCTAGGCATTTTATTTGTGGATTTTATTCATATAACTGTTTACCAACATTAATTTTTTTTGGCAGCACTTGCCCAGATGTACTAATTACTCTTACTCGTATGCAAATTTTTAACATTTACAAGCTGTCAGGAGCCATTACTATCAGAATGAGATCTTAGATTAAACATCACTCATATGGTATTGGGATAACACTACTAAGATTCAAATATCATTCATGGACCCGCATTTGAGTATAAGAATTATCCAATGTATATATGTGCAGGTTCATTTGTTCAGTCTTTCTTAAATTGGGGCTAGACCAGGGGTGGGCAAACTACGGCCCGCGGGCCACATCCGGCCCGCGGGACTGTCCTGCCCAGCCCCCGAGCTCCTGACCCAGGAGGCTCACCCTTGGCCCCTCCCTTGCTATCCGCCATCCCCCGCAGCCTCAGCTCGCTCGCTCCGCCGCTGGCGCAATGCTCTGGGCAACGGGGCTGTGAGCTCCTGGGGCAGCGAGCTGCGGAGCCCGGCCTGACCCAGTCTCTGTGCTGCACGGTGGCGGCGGCTGCGTGGCTGTAGCGCTGCCAGCCAGCGATGCTCCAGACAGTGTGGTAAGGGGGCAGGGGACAGGGGGGGTTGGATAGAGGGCAGAGGAGTTCGGGGTGGTGGTCAGAGGGCGGGGGTGTGGATAGGGCAGAGGTGGGCAAATTACGGACCGCGAGCCACATCTGGCCTGCGGGGCCATCCTGCCCAGCCCCTGAGCTCCCAGCTGGCCCCGGCCCCTCCCCGGCTGTCCTTCCTCCCCCGCAGCCTCAGCTTGCTGTGCTGGCAGCACGGCATCCTGGCTGGCTCCGGGGCTGGGCGGCGCAGTGCAGGGGCAGATTTACAAGTGAACACAGGGTGCCCTGGCAAAGACCCCCCAACAACAGGGGGACCCAGGGCCGGGCACTCGGGCAACTCAACACTGGCTGCACTGAAATCATATGCAGGCGGGCGGTGCAGATGGCGGGAGCGCAGGGAACGCAGGCGGAGGACTCAGGGGGAGCACTGGGAGGCCACGCAGCCGGCCAGAGAGAAGCGGCCCTTTGAAGGGGAAACCGCCGCTTCTCTCTGGCTGTGCGGCTGCCCCTGCTCCTGTTGAGTCCTCCGCCCATGTTTGCGGGCCACATTCCGAAAGGGCTGGGGAAGATGGATAAGGGTAGGGTCCTGGAAGGCGGTCAGGGGCAGGGGTCCTGGAAGGGGTGGTCAGGGGTGGGGGTGGATGGAGGGGGTCGGTTGGGGACAAGGAGCAGAGGGGTTGGATGGGTGTGGAGATTCTTAGGGGGGCAGTCAGGGGGCAGGAAGTGGGAGGGGGTGGATAAGGGGTGGGGGGTAGGCTGTTTGGGAGGGGGCACAGTCTTCCCTACCTGGCCCTCCATACTGTTTTGCAACCCCAATGTGGCCCTTGGGCCAAAAAGTTTGCCCACCCCTGGGCTAGACTGTGACTAAACTTGTGCAAGGGTTGATGTGTAAACTGTATTAATCCAGGAGCAGCACTAGAAAGCATTAAGATCTAGAGACACACTTATGAATCACAGTTCCTCCTCTGCTTTATCCTTGCTCCCAGAAGGTAGCACATCTGCTCCTAGTCTATACCAGCAGCAGGGGCGGCTCTAGGCACCAGCGCGGCCGCGCCCGCTGGCGCGGCCTCCTGGGGGGGCATTTTTTCCCTGGTGAGCTCGCGCCATGCCGCGCGGCAGGGTCACCCGGAGCTGACGACGAGCGGCGAGACCGCATGCTGCCTGCGGCGCCGGTCTTCCCTTCCCTCGGTTGGCTTTCTCCTCCTCCCCGCCCGCTGCCCGAGCTCCTCAGCGCCGGCGCGCGCCGCCCCGCCGCCCTCCCCGGGCCGGTGACCTGCCGCAGCCATGCGGCGCGCGGCTCCACAAACACGCGCCGCCGCCCCAGGATGCTGCGGGGCGGGAGGAGGGGACCGGGCCGACTGGGAAAGGCGGCGCTCGCGCGCGCTGCGGCAGCGGGCAGGGTTGACCAGCAGTAAATCATTAACCATCTCCCAGCTCTGGTTCAGCTACTCAAGCCAGTAAAAAAGGAGGAGGTATACGGTGGTGCCAATGCTTTGTTTATTCCCTTCCCATTCCATGCCCACCTACTCTGGGGTGAGAAATAAGCAGACACCTGGATTCAAAGTCCATTTATCACACATAAGAATGTAAAATGGCCTCGTACTCCCTTTTGTGGGCACATAATAGGAGTCAGAATCTAGCCCTTAGATTGTAACCTCTTCAGGTCAGGGACCATGTCTCCCATTGTACAACACCCAGCACAATGGGGCCTCAGGGTGTTATTAAAACAATAAATAAAATAATACCAATAATAATTCAATCCTTGGATACATAAACAGGGGAATCTCAAGTAAGAGTAGAAAGGTTATTTTACCCCTGCATTTAACATTGGTGTGACCGCTGCTGGAATACTGCGTCCAGTTCTGGTGCCCACTATTCAAAAAGGATGTTGATAAATTGGAGAGGGTTCAGAGATGAGCCTCAAGAATGATTAAAGGATTAGAAAACATGCCTTAGAGTAACAGACTCAAGGCGCTCAATCTATTTAGTTTATCAAAAAGAACGTTAAGGGGTGACTTCTGTACAGTCTATAACTACCTGTGCGGAGAACAAATATTTAATAATGGGCTCTTCAATCTAGCAGAGAAAGATATAACATGACCCAATAGCTGGAAGTTGTAGTTAGCCAAATTCTAACTTGGAAATAAGGTGTAATTATTAACAGTGAGTAATTAACTATTGGAACCAAGTTACCAAGGGTGGTCTGGATTCTCCATCACTGACCGTTTTTAAATCAAAACTGGATGTTTTTCTAAAAGATCTACTCTAGGAATTATTTTGAGGGAGGTTGTATGGCCTGTATCATACACAAGGTCAGACTAGATGATCACAGTTGTCCCTGCACACAAGGGGGAACAAATTAAGGTTGCAAAGGCAACCTTAATTCTGACATTTCCTAACTTTAGACTGCTTGACTTTGCAGCCTTAATAATATTTTAATGTAATTTATTCTGTGCAATACAGTACATATGCCACTCAGTGATTTGTCAGTATGCTTAATTGATTATTCAATGGATAGTTTTTAGTATGCTTGTTATGTTGGTTTTAGTGTAACAAATTGTGCTGAAAATAGAATCAAATATAACAGAAAATCTCATTCACTCATAATATAAACATAAACCTAAGTAAAAGGAATTAAAATATTTCTTCCTTACTTTTGTTGAAGATATAATTTCAAATAAACATTCTTCAAACATATTGAGTAACAATTAAATCTCTTTTCACTTCCTAGAGTCAGATTTGAAGTAGGAGACATTACAGTTTTGGACCTGGGCCCAATCTGCCACGAAGAAGAGGGGAGGGGAGAGAATAGGAATCCTACTCTCAGGAGAGATCAACAAAGTGTAACTCTTAGAGCAGAGATTTAGATAAGAATTTGGACAGAAAGAGGCAGGATTAATCTTCAGCTTTTTTACAACACACAGTTTGTGATGGTGTTTGCCAAGGCTGTAGAACGAAATTCAGACTTTTTCTCCATTGCTGCCACAAGCTCTTCAGTACATTACACAATGTCGTCATGTCACTGAAGCAGCTTCCAAGCTGGCACTAATATTCAGCACGAGCGAGATTGAATCCATATTTTTTTTTATACACAAAAACAGGAAGCAGTTTTTCCACTGCCATTTGAAAAATGGCAGTGTCTGAGAAATCCACTAATGCCTGAATCTGAAGGATAATGTGAGATTCACATTTCTTTGCTATGTGTGTTATGGGAGAGCTGTACATTCTTGGAGTTGGATGAAATGTTTTTTTGAACATAAACCACTGAAGAACCACTTAATGATGTGTTTCCCCTGGAGATACAGATTGTCAGATGTTATCTGAGTGTTTTGGTTGAATCTCCTCCAATCTGAAACATTCCCAGTTTAATTACGTATTTAATATCCATTATTTGTAGCGTTAGTAGAAATGGCTTCAAGTCAAACCTGCTCTAATACACTTAACTGCTGCCTCCGTGACAAAATGACACATGCTGATGAAGGTCTAACACAGCTTAGGTAAGAGCACCTGGTAAGATGGTCTAATGGCTCAGACTTAGACCTGGTCTATGCTACAGAGTTAGGTTGACATAAGGCAGCACATGTCAACCTAACTCTGTAAGCATCTACGTTACAGTGTAGCTCCTACCAGTGTAAGTTTCCCACTCCATAAGAGGCGCAGTGCTTAGGTTGATGTAGTTAGGGCAATTCAATGTCCGTGTAGACACTGCATTACTTACAGCACATGTTGGTTCTCAGGCCTGCCCCGGGGCTCACAGCTGGAGCCCTACCCCACCCCACACCGGGGCTGACACCTTGGGCTGTCGGTCCCTGGCGGTGGGGCTCTGTCAATGCCCCACAGAGTTAAGTCGGTGGAAGTGCTCCAGATGAGGACACACACCTCCAATGGGGTTGGAGTAGGGGCATAGTGTGGATGTGAACCATCACTTTAATTACCGTGGTGGCTGTATGCCGACTTGTCAACTTAATTTTGTAGTGTAGACAAGCCCTTTGAGATCCACCTTTATCTTTACAAGAGCAACATAATCCAGCAAAAGAAGGCTAGAAACAGACAGAGCTGCCTGCTGAGAAAAGCTGTGTGCAATGAAACCCAGACCATTAAGTGGACACAGAGCTCAGACCAGATCATCAAAAATGTTCCTGACATTCACAAATCTTTTGGGTGAAACTTTGTCCAATTTCATGTCAACTTGGGCACATTTTGGTTTCATGCTGAAGTCACTATATCACATTCATAGTTTTAATGTGAAGCCAGTGGGAGAAGCTGGGAATGCTAGAAATGCAGGCCACTTATGAGGCAATACAATCTTGCCCAACAATAATAACACATTTTCAATCATGATCTCTTATATTTCATACAAAATATTGTTTTCATATTAGGTAGGTTACAGCAGGGCCAAGGTCTCAGCGGTTGAACAGAAAATTTGCAATTTGAAATTTCTAAAACACCCTATTTGCAGTTTCAGGCTTATTTTACAGAGGATGGCCATAAATGTAGTCTAAATCCCTAAACCCTAATAAAAAGCCATATATAAACACCAAGGAAAACAATATAAACAAGACAGCTGCCTGTCTTCTAGGCACACAGCCACATAGAAGATTAGGGTTAGAAGAGACCTCAGGAGGTCATCTAGTCCAACCCCCTGCTCAAAGCAGGACCGACATCAACTAAATCATCCCAGCCAGGGCTTTGTCAAGCCGGGCCTTAAAAACCTCTAATGATGGAGATTCCATCACCTCCATAACTAACCCATTCCAGTGCTTCACCACCCTCCTAGTGAAATAGTGTTTCTTAATATCCAGCCTAGACCTCCCCCATTGCAACTTGAGACCATTGCTCCTTGTTTTGTCATCTGCCACTACTGAGAACAGCTGAGCTCCATCCTCTTTGGAACCCCTGTTCAGGTAGTTGAAGGCTGCTATCAAATCCCCCCTCACTCTTCTCTTTTGCAGACAAAAAAATCCCAGTTCCCTCAGCCTCTCCTCGTAAGTCATGCCCCAGCCACCTAATCATTTTCCTTGCCCTGCGCTGGACTCTCTCCAATTTGTCAACATCCTTTCTGTAGTGGGGGGCCCAAAACTGGATGCAATACTCCAGATGTGGTCTCACCAGTGCCGAATAGAGGGGAATAATCACTTCACTGGATCTGCTGGCAACGCTCCTACTAATGCAGCCCAGTATGCCGTTAGCTTTCTTGGCAACAAGGGCACACTGATAATTTATATCCAGCTTCTCATCCACTGTAATCCCCTACCTCCAGTTGTTTCCTCTCTGATAAAAGCCCGGCTTAACTAGACTCAGATGCATCTGATTCACTAAGCTCAGGGAGCCACTCCTAGATGGAAAAACTCTTCTGGAATTTAAACCCAAAAGCCGTGCCACTCTTTGGCTCATCAGGGCTTCTCTGTATTGCCACCACTATAAGGCATTCTGGCTGTGAAACCTATCCAGAGAATGCCAAAAATACATGTAAGATGTTTGTATCGACCACATTACTGCAATATCGGAACAGCTCACTATTTCCAACACATTTATCTTCACAACACCCCAGTGAGGTAGGCAAGCACTATCGTCCCTATTTTACATAGGGAGAGAGAAACTGTGGGCTTGCCTACACAAACACTTAGTTTGCAGCAAGCTGGGGTGTAAATCTACCCCACACTTGCCTGCCTCACACTAGGTGTCATTGTAGACCCTGCTACTGCTTCACACTAACAATTCCTTAATGCACTTTAATCTACTCCCATTTCAAAGCAGTGTAGATTGAAGTGCACTACAGAACTTCTAGCATGCGGCAGCAGGGTCCACACAGATACTTGTGCAGCAGACTAGTGTGGGGTAGATTTACCCCCCACCCCACCCCAGCTCACCATGAACTAAGTGTTCATGAAGTCAAGCCCTAATTGACTTACACAAGGTCACACAGGACATTTGTGGAGGAGCAAGGAATTGAATTCAGGTGTCCCAAGTCCCAGGCTAATGCCCTGAGCACTGCACCATCCTTCCTCTCTAAGGAAGACTTATAATCCCTGTCACAGCTACCAAAAATATCCCAGGGGAAGGTGGAAAGTTCTGCTAGGAGTTACCAGAGTTCCAGTTACCAAGGAAGACTGGGTCCATCAACACAGTCTTTTGAAAATATATTCATATTGTCCTACTATTGAAATGAGTGTGTATGACCTAGACAGTGTTATACTGCCAGCCGGCCAGAAGACAGGGAAACTCACAGGATATACATTCTAGAAATTTTAATGGAGAAGTGAAAAAAAACCAGATCATCCAGCTGTACATTACTGAATATAGTATCATGAGGGAGAGAGGCTAACCATTGAATCTTGTACTCAATATTATGGAGGGACCTAAAGAGAACACCTTAACCTGGTAAATTTAAACACCATGGCCTACATTTTCAAAAGGGATAGTGACGTGGGGAGCCCAGTTTGAGACACCCATCACCCCAAAAAAACAGGCCCCTTTCTGGTGTCTCAAGTTGGCTACCCACAAAGTGTGGCGCCCAAACTCACAAGTCACTGTTGAACATTTTTATGCCTTCAAAGTAAGGACAGTTGGATGACAGCAAAAGCCTCATTTATTTTAGCCTCCACTGAAAAGGTTCAACAAGTTTCATTGTGTAGCTGGCTAATCAGGTGACCCATGTCTCCACTAGGGAATTGTTTGAATAATTACCCACTGGCATGAACACTGGTTCAGCTGAACCTGTGTTAGCACCATTGGGAGCTCTAGTGTGGACAGTCCACTGACTGTCAGCACATTTTTCAGCACCACATAGATTAGACATTTTCCCAGAAGGAATACATACCTGTGTATTGAAAACTGTGTTGGCAGCCAGAGGACTGTCTAATCTAGGTCTCCTTAAGTTGCCAAAACTAGTTCAGCTGAAATGATGTTAGCAGCAGTGGCCTGGCATAGACAAGGGCCTTAGGGATCAAGAGTCATCACACATTAAAATAAATGCACTGTGTGGAAAATAAGATATTATTGGGTTACTAATTCTACTGACAGGAGAAAGTTTATGCAATGAGTATGCACAGATAAATCCCACAGTAAAAACAGCTATATACATAACCTTTCAACAGAGAATAGAGAAGATAACACATTTTCCTCCAAATACTTTCCACTGACCCTGTGTGTTCAAACACCCTGTGCATTATTGCAACACAGACTTGGTGTAGCAGAGTCATCCTTCAAAGCTGAGCTGTTGGATACTCAAATGTTCCATTTCTACTACAGCCTGTTTCTCCATTGTCAATGCAAGGATCCTAAACTGCAAGCGCTGTAGAGAATAAGCATCTTCTGATATATTTCTATACTCTAGACTGCTCATAAGAATGGAATTAACAAACAGAAGTACAATGTCAGGGGTGCAGAAACAATGCGAGGGCTAGGCCATGGGTAGCCTGCATGCATTGGTCAGCTGCTAAGTTGCAGTCAGGTGATGATTAGTGGGGTCAGGTTTGAGCCAGATCAAAACACCAGGAAGACAGGGTCAGGCACCAAGGTGCAGGTGACAGGCAGATAGCAGGGTCATGGTAAAGCTGGGTCAGGAAGTCAAGGTCAGGCACCAGGTTATAGACAGCAATCAAATAGCAAAGTTGAGGACAAACCAGGCTCAGAAGCCAGCATCTAGAGACTACAGCAAGCAGAGGCAGGCAGTCTGCATTGTTGCTCAGACAATGCCCCTTGATGGCTTCCTGGTTTAATTACTAGCTTCAGCCAATCAGTGGGCTGTGGGGGACCACCACTCAGGTTCTGATGGGCGGTACTTCCTGCTGAGCCTAGGTTCACAGGATCCTCTAGCAAAAAGGCAGCCTAAGCTTCCAGTGGCAATGTGGAAGTGTCAGCGGCCCAGCCCCCATGATCCCAGGTTCTTACAGATAACCACAAAAAACTTAAGCTCCTCTAGAGTTGCGACTGTAGAGTTGACCTGGCAAAGCAAATTCAGTTTTACGTAGACTGCGGCTTTCATTTGGTTGAATGGATTTATTTCAAGCAATCAGGGAAGTGAGAATATAATTATGGTATTTTAAAAACTGATTAAAACTTGACATACCAGTTTTGGCAGCCTGCCTTTAAACACATAGCAAGCTATAGAGCTAAGAAGAGCAACACCTACTGGAGAAAACCTCCCATGTTTATTAAATCAAGCCATCACCTAGAAACAACTAAACAAGTAGTAGATATAACTGAAATCTTGTCTTCCCTTGGCTTCCATGACTCTGATCTCTCCTGCCTCTCCTCTTACCTCTGTAGTGGCTCCTTCAGCATGTCCTTCAGAGAATCCTCCTCCAACTTTCTCTTTCCATAGGGCTCTGTCCTTGGTCCCTTTCTCTTTTCCTGATATAATTATCTCTGGGTAGTCTCACCCACAAACACAAACACAAATTCAGATTCACAAATGCTAACTAGTCACAGACCTACTTTTTTGCTCAAGACCTGTCTCCTTCTGTCCAAACTTAATCTTGGCCTGTCTCTCTGACTCTCCTCATAGATATCTAGCCTTCAGCTCAAGCTCAATGTGGCTAAAACAGAGCATTTAATGTTTCCCCTGAGGCTCTTCCTGCCACCTCCTGGCTTGATCACTGTGGACACCATCACCATCCTGCCTGTCACTCAGGCCAGTAACCCGGACATTATCTTCAACTCAAACTTCTTTCTAGGTCCTCATATCTAGGCTATATCTCAATATTGGAGATTCTTTCTGTATATCATCTCTGAGATGCACTCTTTCATATCCATCTATATGACTAAAACTCTCTGCCAGGCTCTGATCAGCTCACATCTCAATTACTGCAATATCATTCTCTCTGACCTTGACCAATGCAATCTTGCCTCTCTCATATCCCTACAAAATACAGCAAAGTTTACTCTTCTAGACCATCACTTTGTTCATACCATCCCTATCTTTGCATCCCTCCACTGGTTTCCCCTTCTGTATTGCATCAAACATAAGATGTTTGCCTTACAAAGCCCTTCGCAGACTATCCCCATTCTACTTGTTATCTCTCATTCACTATCAAAATGGTGACACCCATCTTCAATCAGCCAATGATGACAGCCTCCATCACCCACTTTTTAAATTTCCAAACAAGCACTTTTGTGCTTCCTCCCAAACTGCCCCTTGTGGTTGAGAGGCACTCCCAGAAACATCTACAAAGCTATCTCATTATCCACCTCCCAATCCCTCCTCAAAATTCCTTTGCTGTGATGCCTACAAAAAGTCTGGATGGTTAGGTGAATGGAGTGCTGATGCCACTGCCTATCATGCTGACCAATATTGTCTCACTGTTTCCTTGTACTCCCCCATCTGTCTATTTGTATCCATTTGTTGTCTCTTGTCTAATACTTAAATTGTAAGATCGCTGAGGCAAGGACTGTCTTTTTTGTTCAGTGTTTGTACAGCACCTAGCACAAAGGGGTTGGGGTCAGTTACTGGGATTCCTAGGTGCTATAGTAATACAAATAGTAATAATAAGTATAAAAATTATAATATTTATATTGAACATATCAAGGGAAATACCTCAATTGACAAAACACTGAAGAACAAATACTTCTAAATTAGACAAAATGCTACACAACTCTTTCCTGAGCACATCCTCACAAGAAGAATCTGAACCACTCCCAAATCCATATAATGGACTTGAATGCTACATTTGGATTTCTGATTTGTCTGACAGATGTGAAACAAAAAACCATCACGAAACTACTAAGTCCCTAGTGATGGCACACATGCAGATGCTGAAAAGCACAAGTTATTCCAGCTAGGGTGGCATTCAATTTACTCAGCCTTTTCCCTCCCACCTCATCTTTTGCCAATGGTATAATGTAACTGAGAATTGCATACAACTAATAATTTCACCAACATTTGGTCAGACCTCATTCCAGTTTTGAGGCTCTCCCAAACCCAACAATAATTAATAAACAATGATAACTGTCACAGAGTAGTCGGTAGTATGTAACCTATCACTTAAATCAGGCTCTGTACCAGATGACTGCAGGTAGCTAATGTAATGCCAATTTTTTAAAAAAGGCTCCAGAGGCGATCCTGGCAATTACAGGCCAGTTAGCCTAACTTCAGTGCCAGGAAAATTGATTGAAATATAGTAAAGAACAGAATCATCAGACACACAGATGAACACAATGTGTTGGGGAAGAGTCAATACTGAGCTTGGAAAAGAGGCGACTAAGTGGAGATATGATAGAGTTCTACAAAATTATGACTGGTGTGGAGATAATGAATAAGAAAGTGTTATTTGCCCCTTCACATAAAATACAAACCAGGGTCGTCCAATGAAATTAATAGGAAGCAGGTTTAAAACAAAAACAAGGGAGTACTTCTTCACACAACACACAGTCAACCTTTGGAACTCGTTGCCAGGGGTGCTGTCAAGGCCAAAAGTATAACTAGGTTCAAAAAAGAATTAGATAAATTCATGGAGGATAGGTCTATCAATGGCTATTAGCCAACATGGTCAGGAATGCTCCAGGAGACCCTAAGCCTCTGACTGCCAGATGCTGGGACTGGACAACAGGGGATGGATCACTCGATAATTGCCCTCTTCTGTTCATTCCCTCTGAAGCATCTGGCATTGGCCACTGTCAGAAGACAGGATACTGGGCTAGCTGGATTGTTGATCTGACCCAGCATGGCCATTCTTATGTCCCTGTAAGTCAAACTGGGCTCAGCTCCCTTTTGCCAGAGCAAGTGAGCCCAATCCAGACAGTTAAAGGGGGCTGGGCTACACCTGGGCATATAAAGGGCTGTCAGAGGGCAGGAAATAAGGAGGTGGAAGGGACTAATTGAGACAGGCTGTACCTGGGAAAGGGAAGCCACATGGAATAGAGCTAACTCCTGTGCTGGATCCCTAGAGCAAGGGACCTTGTGCTCAAGGACCCAGCTCTGGGGCTACTGCTCCAGGAAGGAAGCAGAGCTGATCAGAACTGGGAAGCAGGAAGGAACAGGGCAGGTGGCTCTGGTGCCTGAGAGCAAGGAGTGAGTTAAAAGCCCATTTCTGTTTGTTTACATGCCTGTATTAAAGAACAAATCTGCTTAAGGAGACTGGGTGTGGCAGCCCAGTGACAACAATCATAATAATTTGCACTTCTGTCAAATATTTAATTGAAACCCCTACATTTCAAAGCCCTTTACAAATATGAATTAAACCTCACGGGAAGCAGGTGAGATAATGAGGATGACATAAGGACATGGAGATCCAACCTTTTTGAAAAACAACACCAAAATAGCAGAGCTAAAAGGCCACAGTAAGTCCTGTGTGAGAAAAAGAGAGAGAGAGAGAGATTGCCACACTTTGGAATTGCTCGGTGCAGCTCTGAAAATAGGTGATAGAGCGCCGGATTTTCCTCTCTCTTACATTAGTTTTACCAGAGGGCAACTTGACCAATCTCAGGGGATGAGCTACTCCTGATTTACACTTGCACCAGGGCTTTCTCCAAAGCTCACTGACATCAATGGAAGACTTCAGTGGCTTCAGACCAGACCACATTGACTCCATGCTAACAATACAGAGTTGGCTGTACAGAACAGATTCTGTATTCACTGATGTCATTGTAAGCCTACAGAGGCAGCATGCTGTCATTCCTCTGTCTCAAAGTCATTTAGTAATTCCTCTGCATATTTCACAAACGTGGACACATGCTGTGAAAACAAACACAATCTGCTTTCAATTAATGCTCCTCAACATAAAATGTATAATGAGACCTGGGTTCATTTCACATTGAATTTTTTTCCTCCTCCCCTCATCCTCCCTCCTACTGTTTATTACATCCAATGGTGGTCTCTGGTCTTTAGATTAAATGCTCTTTGGCCCAGGGACAAAATCTAACTACGTGTTTGTACAGCACAATGGGGTCTTGATCCTGAGTGAGCACTTTGGACATTACTGCAATCATAATCGTTTGGAATTACACTACTAAATAACAACCACATGATTTACAAAATGTCCCTGATGTTATGTCTAATTAGCCTTACATGCTACGCACAGAAAAAAAAAAAGCCTTATCTTCTAAAGTCATCTTTGGTATCAAAAGTGGGTTCCTTCTTTACTTTGAAACATTGACAATTAGTAGTATATCTGCAAGGTAAGAAGGAAGACTCGGCATAGGTAAGAGATAACATTGTGCTCACTGAAGTCAGTCAATACCATATTCTTTTTCAATATTTTACAGGAAAATGTGCTTCATTTTCAGAAGGGCGTGTGGTTTTCTGGTTAAAATACATGACTGGGAGTCACAAGAGCTGTCTCCGTCTTTCTGGCTTGGCCATTTACTTGCTGTACAACTGTGGAGAAGTCACTTAACCGGATCTATGCCTCAGTTTCCCCCATCTGGAAAACGAGGATACTACAGGTTGAACCTCTCTAGTCCAGCACTCTCTGGTCCAGCAACAGGCACTGGTCAGGTCCCAAGGGTGTCGGACTAGAGAGGTCCAACCAGTACTACTTCACAAGAGTGCACTGTTTTTTAATTCATTACTGAGACAGTAAGTTCTTCGGGGCAGAGACCTAGAGCAATGGCATCATGGTCCATCACTGCGGCTCCTGGGTGCTACAGAAATACAAATAATACCACTGCTGTTTGCAGAGTCCTTTGATATCCTGGAAGGCTCTATGTAAAGTACAATATTACTATATCTACTATAAATATATTAAAGCATAGTATAATATTCTTTTGTGATTTTGGGGGATAATAGACAGGCAATACAAAGCAAGGGAGGGGTCAATTCCTTTTAAACATTCAACATTTAAGCAAGTAGCAGCAGCTTGTCACTTAATAAAAAGCAACTGCAGGGAAAATGTCACTTACTGGAGGTCACGATGCTCTTTGAAAGCTGTGGTGGTCAATTCACCATGATGTACATCAATCCAGTAACCAGATAGCATATCACCTTATTTTAAGGGATATGATCAGACTTTCTGAGATGGCTGGATTTGCTGGTTCAGCAGTCTTACGACTAAAAATAGGGATGAAATACTTTTAGTGCCCGCTTTTAAATTACGGAGCCACAAGGAGGCTGAATCTTGATTAAGTGACAGGCAGGCAGTTGTACCTTGAATGACTAGTCTGATGTGTGATTTCCTATCATCCTGCTCAGTGAACCAGTAAGGTGAATGTAATCAAGAATGGTGTCTTGCATGGTGAGTTTACAGCAGAATAATTGTCTGAAATGAATACAAATTAAAGTCTCTAAAAGATAGATCCACTGCAGGTCACTCTATCCAACATATTGCATGCATATTTTTAAGAACAGGAACATCAAGCACTACATGAAAAAGCAAAGTCTGCTTCTTTCAGATAAAGTAAAGCCATGCATCATAATCCTCACACTGGTTAACTTGGGAGTTGCACTTTTAGGGCTTGATTCAGATCTTACTTACACTGGTTTTACACCTGATTGACTTCATTATAGTCATTCCTCATTTACAGTGGTGTTAACAAGAGCAGAATCAGGCCCTTTAAATCTCTGCTAGTATAAACTGGCACAGCTCCATTGACTTTGATGGAGCTGTGCCAATATATAGCAGTAGAGAATTTAGCTCTACCTTTCTAAAAGGCCTGGATTTTCCTTTATAAGGTGATCTAATTCAAAAGAGGTTTTTTTTCCCCTCCAAGATATTTTAGGAAAACAGCACTGCATCACATGTCTATCAGCTCTCTCTAATTACCACTGTAGTACTATAATTATAATCAAAAATAGGATTTTTTTTTTAGAGTGAAAGATGTAAAAAGTTCTCTTCCCTTCCTGCAGCTTCTGAGGTGGGCATTTTTTTAAATCAAAAAGCTAAATTTAGAAAGCAACCATTCTCCATTTTAGAGTAATTTTCTTATAGAATAAAGATTATCTAGATTATTTTCCAGCAAGACATAAACATGCTTTGTAAAAGACTGAACATGGACTGAGCAACAACATCTACTGTATTTACATTACAGACTGAGAGTCTAAAACAGATCTTCAGTGATGCTCTATTTTAAGAATCCCGGCAAATGGAAATTAGGCCTTAGCAAAACAAAGTGTGCAATCAAGGAAGGAATAAATAAGCACTCTGAAAATATATGATCAGGTGAGAACCAGTGTGAGTGATTAGTATGATGAAGAGATAAGGCAGTGAGAATATTTTAACCAATTTGCGACCAGGCAATCAACATAGTTTTTCTGGTGAGAAAAGTGCATATAATAATACATTACTGACCCTTGGGTGAATTTGTCCAATTGGAAAAACAACCATTTGTTCAGCCAGTTTAGTCTTGTTTGCAAATCATTTTCATTCGAGTCACTGCATGGATAATACAATGCATTATTCATTATTCTCTAATCTGACTTCTTGAAGGATATTATGGACAAAACTTTCAGTTGATGGACTCTAAAGCCTCTCTACATTATGGATCCAACTCTGCAGTACTTATTCACGTTGGTCAGCACATATACATGTGCATAGTCTCATTGATATACTCATGAGCATATGTCTATTGGCTTCAGTGGGACTATTCACACATTGCATGCTCATCCCGTTCCAGGCAGATACACCCCAGCTGCTGGGTGAGTACTGTGCCTCTCTCCACCACTAGGGTGACCAGACAGCAAGTGTGAAAAATCAGGACAGGGTGGGGGGGTAATAGGAGCCTATAGAAGAAAAAGACCCCAAAATCAGGACTGTCCCTATAAAATCAGGACATCTGGTCACTCTATCCACCACACTGACAAGAGGGAGGGCTAACGCTAGCTTTACTTCTCACATGGGAAGGTGGGTCCCTGCTGCTACTGGAAGGGAGAAGGAAAGCTCATGCTGCTAATCATGCCTCTCTGGGAAAGGAGCTGGACCACTGCCACCATCACTCCAAGTGGTAGGTAGGGCCAGAGGGCAGACCCACCAGGGTAGAACTGTGCCCTGGTGTACCTAGGCCCCACGCTGCCTTAATCCAACACTGAATACAAAGTTGGCCTATGACAGCTGCTCAGTAGCTACATGACTGAGTGAACACCAAGTATGCTGGTGACTTACTTATAAGACAAGGGTATTGCACACATGTTGCCAATTTTTCAGATCTTTCCCTAAGAGAAAACAATTAACCAATCTGCGAAGGAGATCTCATGCGCATCCATTTAGCTACAGTGCCAGTTCCAGTTCATGCAGTTACTGTACACTATGTCCCAGTCTGTTGAATCATATAACAGTGACACAATGCCTAACCCTGGAAGATTTTTCCTAATTAGTGTTCCATGACTAATGCAAAAATTAAGAGAGATAATTGTGTTAGTTATACTTTGGGGGCAAAGCTTTCACGAACAAAGCCTGATGAACAGCATGATTCCCAAATGCATGCCTGCATAAAAGGCTTTCACAAAATGGAATCACAGAGAACTTTGAGGGAACTTTTATTTTCATCTTTTGTCCTCAGTCTCTCATTTTTAGATGTCACCTTCCTGAATCTTTAAGAGCCCCCTATACATCTAGACAGATATAGAAAACTTATAACAATTGTACAGTTTTATTTCTGGTTTGGGTTTTCTTGTGATTTTGTCCCAGGCCCAACATTTACTTTAACCCCTAGAGTTAACAAGAAATTAAAAATCTCAGCCCTTAACAATAAGTGTCTTTTTACGTATTCATGAAGGGGGGCTCCCATTAAGTTTGGTACTTAAATAGATATTCAGATAAATAGAATGTACAAGCTGAAGGTCAGCAATAAACTCTTTTACTGTATTGTTTTTACTAAAAGACAGACTTAAAATGGTGTTGTATCAACCAGGCAAGGTACTAACAAACTTCAACAGGACTTTATTTTTAAAGTGGAAACCTCTTTACCAAGCTGCTGCTGCACCCTCTGTAACTCTCACTCTGCCTCCTCAACTCCTCCCTCCTCCTTCCTGTTTCCTGTCCTGTCAGACTCCCAACAGCCAGTGCTCCCAGTTCTAATAATTTCAAGCAACCTCTAAACACCACAAATGGTCATTGCCTTTCTATAGTTTTTAAAGCAGACAATTGAGGCGAACTACTCATTCATGGGGCATTTGTTCAGAAATTCTTCTTCAAGGTGGCCTATGAAGAGGTTGCCATATTGGGGAGCTATCCTAGTACCCGTGGCTGTTCCCATGGTTTGGACATGGAAACAGTCAGAGAGGTGACTGATAGCTAAGTCAATTTGCTTCAGGGCATCTCAGGAGGGTGGCTTTCCCCTTGGAACACTAAACAACTTCCTCATCTAGGAATCCAACGTAAAACCAAGGCAGCTGGGTTTTTAAGGAGTTCAATTAATGCTTAATGGGTTTCAGTTTCAGGTACTCTTACAATGCAGCAATTGATAATTCATTTAATTTAATGTTCCATCATTTACAGCAGTGGCAGGTTCCATTACAGTTTCTTGGCACAGGTGTGCTTGGGAAGGGAGGGGTTAGGCTGCAAGGCACCTCATCTCTCAGTCCAGCACATCCACCCAGACCCTACAGGAGAACATCCAACAACCTGCTTCTGTGGTGGCTATGACAATCCATTCTATGCTGTCAGTTTTTCAGAGAATGAAGGACATGAAAGCCTTACTGCTGAGCCACTATCTGAGAGTCACAGTCACAAGCAAACAGGCTTCAAATAAGTGTTGCTTAATTTGCCAAATGGAAACAGGTATAATGAAGCTCATCCTCAGCTCTGTAGAAAAACTGTTCAGAAAGCAGGTTCCCTTGCCGAGAGGGAACCCAACAGTGGGATTAGAAGTGTTTTGAACATCCAAAAGTGGCACTGGGAAGCATAGTAGGATAAACCATAGGATTCCAGACTTGATGGACCAGTCTCCAGCAAAGGGCAATACCAGTTGCTTTAGAGGAACAAAGGAAGATGTAAACCCCCCATAATTCACCTAACACTGCAATATTGTAAAATGGGGGTAAATTTCTTCCTGTCCCCAATTCCAGACCAGTTTCTTCAATAAAGCATGCTGATGTCTCTTAGCAGGTAGAACTGCAGATGCTATTCATGTTCATACTAATAATCCCATTTTTGAATTTTACTGTGCTATTTGGCTCAATATCATATCTGAATTTGAATCTAATAATAATAGCATTGATTCCATAGCCTTAGTTTAGAAAAGCACTTAATCTTTTTGTTTCAGTCTACCCTTATTCAGGACAGCACCTACTTAATCTTAATCCCGAACAGGGATGCATTCCTGAATCAGGACTATATTAATAAAGTAATACACAACAATTCATCATATTCTGCCTGTATTTCACCTTGAAGGGAGAGCCATTATTGATAAATTTAAGCTAACCTAGGCTGACAGAACAATTCTATAGGATAGCATCAAGTTTCCGCTAAATGCTGTGTCCCAGTGAGCATTCAGCTTGTGTTCCACACACCAGTGTGAGACAGTGTGACAAAGATTCAGTGTAGAGGACAGATGACTTGCCTGTGAAGGAAACTCAAAATGCTGTGGGACCCATTGCTTTAATGGAAATAACTTTAACCTCAATTCTGTGATGTTTTATTTCTGCTGTAAACAACAAGGAGCAACAAATTTGTGGGCAGCATAGGTAATTTGGGGAGTTGGCAGGCACAGATGAGATAGGCAGCTATGTAGAGTGGGATTTTCAAAAGCACTCAATAACAGCCTAAAGCTGCTCCCATTGAAGGAAGGAGGGTGCGGGGGGTTGGGGTACCATGGACTTCAGTAGAGGCAGAATTAGGCCAAAGGTGAGTGTTTTTGAAATTCTAACTACTAACGACCCAGTTAGTACATGTAACTATTGTTTGCACTGTCCCAATTGTGGATGCCAATTTTGAGGCTGAGATGATAAAGCTTGAAAATGTGACTCTTTAGCCCAGGTTTTTGTGAATTACACTTTTCACCAGAAAATGTCACAATTTTATGTGTAAATTACAGTGGTGGCATGCATAAATTAAGCATAAATTTTTGCTAGCACACAGGGCCGGCTCCAGGGTTTTTGCCGCCCCAAGCCGCCGGGGGTGGGGGGGGAGACACGATCAGCGGCACTTCAGCGGCAGCTCTTCTGAGGGACCCGCCACCAAATTGCCACCGAAGAGCTGCTTGGCTGCCCCAAGCACCTGCTGCGGCGCTGGGTGCATGGAGCCAGCCCTGCTAGCACAGCTTCATGCAGAATTCTGCAAGTCAGACTTAAGAGTGCAAGGTCTGAATTCTGCCATCAGATACATGCATATAGCTCCCAATGAAGACTTCAATAGGAGTTTTGGGTGCATATATCAGATTTAGACTTAAACTTTTGTCTATCAGATAAATGTCCTGTTGGGTGGGCTATTGTGATGAAATAGCCAGTTGGAAGCATCCCACTTTTCTATTCCCTATGGAGAGCAATGAGACAGATTTATCAAAGAGCAACAGAGATAAATTATTTTGTTTTTCAAATATTAGCTAGTGAAGGGCAAAATTTGTATCCAAAATTCCACTTAAAATATATTCAGGGATTTTCAGACCCAGGTCGTGGATTCAACCTATTAGAGAGGCAAAATTCAGAATTAGATTTTGAACTGCCACCACCCTGATGGGGAAAAAAGGGGGCTGTTTGGATCGCGGATTTAGATTCAGGACCATCTCTAATTTTAGCGTACAAATAGCATTTATTAGTTAAAATAAAAGGCAGACAAATGAACACTTCTAATGATAAGTACCAAATGTCTGCATTTAAGCAAAATTAGTGCTATGTTAATAGAATCCCAGCACATATGTAGATAATAGCACAATCCAGTATTTATGAAGTGCTGTTTTTCTGTTACACAAGTACCTCTCTCCTTCCTTCCTGCTGAACTCCAGCAGACTGTCTGCTTTGGCTGACTTCCATCTCAGTACTTCAGCAGGTCTGGCAATCAACATTGGGCCAGTTACTGATATCAGGAAAGGCTTGGCTTCCCCTGTGACACAGAGCGTGAGTAAGTGAGTTAAATCCTATTTCCCTCTCTCAGGGGATTTTTTTTTTATTCCCTTAAGGCTCTTTTATGCTTTTAAGGTGCAACTATCCTTCAGTGGGGGCACAATACCTCCCAGTGCTCAATGCCACAATTTTAGAGGGGACAGCATATGTTCTCCTCCTCTGAGCTTGATTACTGACCAACATGGAGAAGAGTTGGAAGCACAAACTTGCCTCCTCCTGCTGTCTCCAGTGGCACTAGCCAGGAACAGTCAATATGCTCAGGAGAATGGGAGGACTGTAATTAGTCCTGACTGCTTCCATTCTGCACAGGGATGCAGGAGGTTAGAGAAGAGGATCCTTGCATCCTTCTCCCCATATATGTGCAGGAACCCTACATTATTACCTGGTTAATGTTCTTTGTTAAAGCTGTTAATAATTAAGACCATATGCGGTTACTTTTGGCAAATCGTAAATAATGTATCAAAAGTGACCAACTTCAGAGCAGAGCTTCCACTGATTTAGATCAGCATAGCTCCACTGACTTCCGCAAAGCTACACTGATTTCCAGCTGAGGATTTCACCCTTTGCACAATATATATACACACACCAGAAAAGAAAGGCAGACCAAGCAGGGATCTGTGAAGGCAACGAGCATGCTGTCTTGTGGGAAGTAAATCCAGAGGCGCACACAGGAACAGGTCCAACACTGTTATGCTGGCAAAGTCCAGCAGTCTGCTTTACACTGACAGATTGTGCTCTAATGACTGATTCTACCAGCAGTTCTGGGGTTCTTAGCTTACAGTCATGTGGTGGCCTTAGAGGGACTCACCATTAAAACAAGCAGCATAATTAAATGTAAATCTGTACCATTCCATTCCAGGGTGCTGAGTTATTAGTTTGCCTATTAAAAAAAGTTAGGGAGCCTAATGAGTAATGTCTTTGTCATCTGTATTTTGGGCCAGAGCCTCACCTGGCACAAATCAGCATAGCTCCACTGACTTGTAATTGAGCTCCCCTGACTTACACCAGCTACGAATCTGGCCCTTTGTGTCCAGTATAAAGCATATTCAACATCTTAAATCTAAGGCTAGATCCGTAGGTCCATTGCAGTTGGCTTTGAAGCCAAAAGAAGCCACACAGAATTCCAATACTGGAGATGCAGCCCTGATTTTATAAAACGTGAATAGTCCCCCAGGAGGAGCAGAGCATGGTGCTGTTGGTCAGGAAGTTGTTGAGAAGGCTACGGACAGGCCTGCTTTGGTAACAAAGCTATCTGAAAAGAGAACTAGACTGTCTGATGTTATTTTTAATAATAACAGGGTTTAGTGATAGTTTGTCAAAACATTTACCTTGTGCGACAGCCAACAGAGTAAAAGAAAATAATACAAGAGATTTTATTTTGTTTGTTTACAACAATTTAGGGCTTGTCTGCATGGGGAAAAAGCCCACAGTAGCTGGTGAGCACTAGCTACTCCACTCTAACTCCCCGTGTGGACACACTTACTGCGCAGAGTGCCATCTGGTGGTTTAGCTTAATACACTTCCAAAGGGCATTAAGCGAATGTACACAAAGGCACTCTTTAGGCTATGTCTACACTTACAACACAGGTAGAGTACATACAAAGCACACCCAGCTAGCACTGGTATAAAGAGCAGTGTAGAGAATGAGGCATTGCTTAGACAAGTAGAGTAGAGACAGACATGCCCAGAAACTTAGGGTATATGCCCTACACGACTCTCCGCACACCCAAGCAATGCCTCCCAGATCTACGCTGTAATATTTAGCAGTGTAGTGTCCCGCTCCCTCCCCCTACCAGAGCCCTTCACTGCCAAGTGTAGCTACACATAGCTATACATTGTGGTGTGGATGCAAGCTGCTTTTCACTGCCGCTTTAAACATAGCCAACACACTGCCCCCAGCGTTGACAAAGCCTGAGTGTGTAGGAAGAGTGTTCACCTGGGGAGTTAGTGTGGAGTAGTTAGTGTACTTTAAATTCACACTCCAGCTTACTGCACACTGTTTCTTTTGGGATTTTTGCAAGGCATGTCTCAAGAGTTTGTGGAATGAGTCCAAAGGATGCACATTTTGTTGTTGCACACGTTTGCTGATATAGTTTCAGCTAGGAAGGGTTGTTTTACGCCCAGCTCATGAGACAGCTCATGGTGTCCGACACCATCAGGTGGTCCAGAGACATTTATACCGAACACATCACCGGACACTGCCAATACCACACTGAGTAATTGAGACAGCCGACCAGGGAAATAACCCACTTCCTTCCCTGAGGGACCAAGGGACACACCCCACCCATGTACCTATCCGCTCCACTGATACTGACTTGGACTCCTTATTCATTCCATGGGTGGCGAACCCGAGCCCACTTATTCACTGACACTTTAAAAACCCTTGCACCCCAATCTGGGTCTATGCCGGTTATGCGATATGTATGTATCTTTTCATCCTTGCAAACGATATCTGTAACCCCCCATAACCCAAGCCTGACCCCAGATGTACAGTACCTTCCCTCTCAACCTGTGTATATTTCATTTTAAACATTTACTTTAATAAAATTTTTATTAAAGTCAAAATTGTCAAACTTGGCAGCCCAAAGTAATGCCCCAAAAATCCATATATAGGTACTTACGTAAGTGGCCTGATTTTCAGAAGCCCTGAGGACCTCCAAGCTCCTATTGAACTCAATGCCCAGCACCTCTGAAAAGCAGGTCACTTATTTTAAGTGCCTAAATATGCAAAAATCCACGTTTGAAAAAGGTTGGCCTTAATTTTTGTGTTGGAAATGATACAATGTGTTGGGGAAGAGCAGCTGTGGAAGACTGTGATCACACCTTTTGGGGATCTTAATTCCTTCTGTAAATCTCTTTCAGAAGTAATACACTCCTAATTAAATGTATCATTGATCCCTTTCATCTAGACTGAATACAATCTGACTAGAGGATTGATAGATAATGCATTGAAAAGACCCTAGTGATTTGACTCACTTTCTTCTCATTGCAACATTGTGTAAATCTCACCCATTGTCTCTGAGTTGATTGTCTAGAGCTAGTGCACAGCTGAAGAACTTGCCTTCAGTTAATTTGTACAATAGCATGTTAATTGCAGTACTGAGATCTGCTTATGGCATATTGATTTCTCAATGACCTTCTGTAGTTCCTGTCTCCCATACTATCAAAACATCCAAGTAAAATCTTTAAAGGTGAACTGAAATGCCTGTAAAAAAAGGCTTAATTTATTGTCAACATAGAAATGTGATCCTAGCTGTTATTGATAGGATCAAAGTTTTATGATACCTGCTGCTTCACCTGCCACTGGCTCCCACTCCTCTGAAATCCTGCACATTGGGTAGACACCTCAGCACCCCTAAACTGACTCCCACTCTCTCCTTGGTTCCAAACACATTTTTAATCAATGGGAGTTAGATGCCTAGCTACCTTTGAGAATATGAACCACATAATTTCTCTATGGGGGCTTGACTTCTGACCAGCTCTCAGTGAGCTACCAGGATATGAGCAAGAAGAATTGCAGCCATTGTAATATAACTGTACTTTATACTTAAGATATATATAGCACTTTTCATCCTTAGATCTCAAAGTCCTTTGGGTAACTGTATTATCCCCATTTTGTAGATGAGGAAACTGAGGCAAGGAGTGGTTAGGTGACAGCCAAGCAGTGGCATAGCACAGGTTTCTTGACTCATACTCCAGTACTTTATCTAATAAACTGGGCTATACTTTCTCCATTCTACTGACCTTCCATGGTGTTATGTACCAATGAAAAGAGCTGCACAGAAGAAGCCAGTTACAGAGCACCAGATGTTTTTTTCACTATATTCCAAGAGAGGGAATTTAATCAGGAACTATGCTATATATTCTAGAGTGCCATCAACAGGCACTTTAGTTATTAACTAGTTCCATATCTATTATCGTTATGTATTTATTATTGGTATTACCATAGATTCTAGGAGATGCAGTCAAGACTCAGAACTCCCATTGTGCTAGGCAGTGTACAAAAACACAGAACAAAGAGAGGTCCCCTGCCCCAAAGTGATTGCAGATATAGAGCACTCCCATAACATAAAGATTACATCACACCCCTCAAAAATACAAAAGACCCAACCTGATGAAGTTCCAAATAATTCCCAGAATGCATATGTAGATTTTTTTTTGAATCACAAATAAAATAGTTGAAAATCTGTTCTTCCTAGAACATGTGCCTGCCAAGACCTACGTTCAGACTTCCATTTTCCCTTTGTAACGTTAGGTGATTAAATTATTAATAGTTGAAGAAGGGAGGGCCTGCAGCTCTGCACTGTTTAGGTATTAATGAGATTACAAGCTACTGAAAGGGAAGTATAGAACCTTGAACTCAGGTCTTGCAAATAAAATCTCACCTGGTTCCTCTTAAGGAAAGTTAGCCCATGCAGCACTTGTTTTTATTAACATCACATGTATGGTGTTATAATCCAAGTTCAAAACCTTTGTTTATTAAGTGTTATTCACTACACAATCCATTTAAAGAATTGGAAATACTACACTGAAGAAATAGCCATATAATTTAGATTGAGCAATGCTCCTAGGCAGCTACCAGTTCAAATAGAGTTTCACCACAGTGGAGTATAAATATGAGCAGACAAATGCATGGCTGCCTTGGGACTGCACAAGATGTAGAGCAGTGATAAATTTGGTCCAGGGGACAGACTTCCGAATTCATGTAGCCCCATTGAGCTCCACGGGGTCACATTGAACTCAGAGAGTTTACATGGGTGTAACTGAGGGAAGAATTTGGCCTATGATATCGTTTCTTCATTGATAGTTACCAAATCTTTCTACTTTTATTGTAAGACTGTTTCAAATTATGATACTTTTATTAAGTTGTAACTTAACTGGCAGTCTCAGCTCATGAAAAGTTCAAGACTGGAAAAAGTAGAGATGTTAGAAGTCAGGACTGAAAGGCATTGACAGAGTAGTGCAGAAGAAGCTTCCATAAAGACCTGCTAAAACCAAACTCGGTTCATATAATTCATGTTTGTTAGGGAGAGAGGGAGGACCAGTTCTTATAAATGTTTGAGGTTCATTTAAAAAAGGCTGGGCTGAGATATAGCCACACAACACTAGAAGAAGAATAGAAGTTGGGGAAAGAAAAGATCTATTTCTCTCATCTGTTGCAGTAGCTTTCATTTACTCTTTGGTTTTCTGACCATTCTGCTACTGCCTGTTCTCTTCTCCTTTGAGATAGTTTCCTCCACTAGCAGCCTTGGGACAGCATCAGTTGCCTGTGGTCATGGTGGTGTGTTTCCCGGATAATTGATCTGGGTATCCAATGATCTTGTATCTGACAGGTCTACATCCCTTGCAGTCACAGCAGGCAGTATCATTTTGGTGTGGGTTGCTGTTATTACTGGGATGTCCCTACTTTAATGTGTAGGTGTTTTTACTGGTAACTGCTACACTCCATGTGGAGTGTGGAAGTAAACAAAAAGTGCAGACATCTTTGTCGTCTAGGAAAAGCAAGAGTCAGGCTAACTCTAACAGCTAATAATGCAAGGCTTCCAGGCAGGGCCTGGGCAAGTAAAAAATAACTGTAAGAGAAGTTGTTTTGACCTTGTGTTCAATAAAAATAAAATGCAGACTACAGCAAAAACTGCTAAGAAAAGTAAAGTATCAGAGGGGTAGCCGTGTTAGTCTGGATCTGTAAAAGCAGCAAAGAGTCTTGTGGCACCTTATAGACTAACAGACGTTTTGGAGCATGAGCTTTCGTGGGTGAATACCCACTTCGTCGGATGCATGTCATCCACATGACATGCATCCGACGAAGTGGGTATTCACCCACGAAAGCTCATGCTCCAAAACGTCTGTTAAGAAAAGTAAAGTATCAAAAAAGGAATATGCATAAACAAAATGCAGTTGTTGATCATTACTGTATGTAACAAATGGTATAAATGCTTGCCTTAACTGTTTATCATTTGGGAAGACCTGCCGTTGTGCACTCTCCCCGTTACAATATTGCTTAATAAACTGCCTCTGACATGTTGCAACCAACCTAAGAGCAAAAACTGTGTTATTCTTCCACAGGAGGTAGCTCATCTAGGACGGTTTTTACTGGTATCAATAAAGAGACATTTACTTTACCTTCTCAACAGAAATTTGTTTTGTTTTCATCTCATATGTAGGGCCCTACCAAATTCATGGTCCATTTTGGTCAATTTCATGGTCATAAGATTTTAAAAATTGTAAATTTCATTATTTCACTATTTAAATGTGAAATTTCAGTGTTGTAATTTTAGGGGTCTTGATCCATAAAGGAGTTGTGCGGGGGTCTCCCAGTTATTGTAGTGGGAGTTGCGGTATTACTACCTTTACTCCTGTGCTGCTGCTGGTGGCGGCGCTGCCTTCAGAGCTGGGCAGCTGGAGAGTGGCGGCTGCAGGCCAGGAGCCCAGCTCTGAAGGCAGAGCTGTTGCCAGCAGCAGTGGAAAAGTGAGGATGATATGGTATTGTCACCCTTACTTCTTGTGACATCATTGACATGAATTGTGACCTATAGATCATTGTTGCAACCAAGGTCCTGTAGTGGCACCAAATCTTGTACGTAGTAGGTCAAATAAGGTGTCTATCACAAGTTTATGATTTGCTGGTTATGATTATGCTATCTGTATGCACATATCATTTTTGTATTTAAAGTTTAAGTACTGGCTCTATATTGTCTGTATTTCAAACTTGTGCTATGCTTCTGGGTGACATCCCAGACAATTTGGCATCAGCACTGCCTAGCCTGCTTGATGGCCCATTAAGGACCATCAGCTATACAATTGACCCACTGAGAGAAGGCAGATACACCTTGTGACTCAGCAAGGCAGGCAGGGACATGCCTATGGAGAGAACGCTGAGGTTTTTCCATGCCCATGTGCTGGGCAGTTTATATTTGGAACAAAGGAAGCACAAGCCACATGGCAAAAGGAGTATAAAAGGCAGCTGCATCATCTCCATTTTGTATTCAGTCCTGCTTCTTACCTCTGGAGGAACTTTGCTACAAACTGAAGCTCTGAACAAAGGACTGAATGACCCATCCAAGCTGTGGATGTACTCCAGAGACGTGATTTGAATATGCAGTTTATTCCATCACTGCTACAAGCCTGAACCAATTACTTTGCCCTTACTGTATGTAATTGATTCTATTTAACCAATTTTAGCTCTCATCTATATTTCTTCCTTTTTATGAATAAACCTTTCAATTTTAGATTCTAAAGGATTGGCAACAACATGATATGTGGGTAAGATATATTGACCTGGTTCTCAGGATTGGTCCTTTGGGATTGGGAGAACTTGTTTTTCTTTTACTGGGGTATTGGTTTTCATAGCCATTCATCCCCATAAGGAGCCGTGCTACTGGTGATACTGGGAAACTAGAGTCCCCAACGTGGTGCCCGGGGACAAGGAAGCACCCCACCACAGAGGAGCGCGGCCGCTGGACAAGCAGCCGCCGAAATTCTGCCAAGAAGCGGCAACATCAAGAAGCGTCGCCGCCGAAATGCTACAGCTTCTCAGCAGCATTTTGGTGGCAACGCTTCTTGGTGTTGCCGCTTCTTGGCGGCTGCTTGTCCAGCAGCTATGCACCTCGGCAGCATTTCGGCGGCTAGTCATCAGGTGCCCACCACACTGAAAGGTTGTGGACCACTGATCTAAGGGAATTGCCTGAATGACTTCTGGTTAGCTAGTGGAGTAAAACTGAAGTCCTCTGTCTGGCTGATTTGGTGTGCAAGGGACCCCCAGCCTTCAGCTGTAACTGCCCTGCTCTAAGCAATTTGTCCTGAATTGATACTCTCAGTAGTGTCCCCCACAAGGCAGCCTCATTACACTTCTGCACTGCTGTCTGTAGAGCTGGGCCCTCAGTCAGCAGTTGCCACTCTCCAGCCTCCCAGCTCTGAAGGCAGCAGCGCCGAAGTAATGGTGGCATGGTATGGCATTGGCACCCTTACTTCTGCACTGCTGCTGGCAGGGCGTCGCCTTCAAAGCTGGGTGCCTGGCTAGCAGCCACTGCTCTCCAGCTGCCCAGATCTGAAGGCAGCGCAGAAGTAAGGGTTGCAATACTGCAACTTCCCTAAAATAACCTTGTGATCCTTCTGCAACTCCCTTTTGGGTCAGGACCCCCAATTTAAGAAACACTGTTCTCCCACATGAAATCTGTATAGTGTAAAAGCATACAAAAGACCAGATTTCACAGTCTGTGACGTGTTTTTCATGGCTGTGAACTTGGTAGGGCCCTATATGATCTTGTAGCAACCCGATGAAGCACCTCAGCCTTATGTCCCCAACAAATTTTAATAGATTCACGAGAGTGTATTTCCCCAGCATGGCTTTATGCCTTACTTCTGCACCCGTTTGTGCGTTTGTTCATGAGCTGCACCCTGTTTCATCTTCAGCTGAGGATGTTTAGTTCATGTCTGACCTAGTAGCAGAAGCTCCTCAGGTGACACGCCACATTCTAAAGGTGCTGGTCTGTAATTCAGCAATGCAACAAGAGAAGGTCTTCCATAGCCTGTATTGTTAACAGTCTCTTAACAATGTTTACACCACATTCAGCAAGCTCATTACTTTGCAGATATCTAGGACTAAAAATAAAACATTCCAATCTATATTCATCTGCAAAAGTATTGAAGTCTCTATTAGCAAACTGGGGTCTATTGTCAGCCCTCACTACTTGTGGGATCCCAAATCTGGGGGTGGGGGAAAGCTTTGAGTTTCAGGATGACCTGGTTTCATGCGGCAATCATCAATATTTCTACCTCTGGGTAGTGCCAGGATTAATCAAATATAGTGAAATAATCTTTGTCCTCTAAGGTAAAAGTATTTACTCTCTCAGTGTCCCAAAACACCAGCTGACAGATCCGTATTTAATAATGATTCTTTGGGTATGGCTGGCCTATAGATTTGGCATGTGGCAAAGGTATTTATCACATCAATGGTGTCATCATTCATGCCTGGCCAATAGAGTGCTTACTGTGCTCTTCTTTTGCACTTCTCTGTACCCAAGTGTCCTTCGTTAATGGCCCTTAGCATGTTTTTCTGAGTTCAAATGGAATCACAATGCACTTTCTTTTGAGAAGTACACCACAACCCAGAGACATCTCATGCCTGTTTAGGCATTAATTGTTTTTTTCTATCCAGAATAGAGCATGAATCACTGACTGCAGCATCTCATCCTTTACTGTAGCATTTTTTAACTGTGCCCACCTGTGAGATGAAACAGGTTCTGAATATTTTGCATCTTGATGTGAATATCTATATCTAGATATCAGTATTTAGACCCTCAGCTCTCTTAAATTCATCCCAGATACTGTATAGGGTAACTACTATGGATTAAATGATTTTCTGGAACAAATTTGATGGTATAGACATATTTTAGAAGCTTCATTAGGAGTCTGAATTCTAGGTGGTGTTTTCCTCAGGTCCCTTTTAAAAATGGTTATCAACAGTTTATGATCGGTGTTAATTACAAAAGATATTCCATGAACTTAGTTGTGAAAAGCATCACAGCCATATGTAGTTCCTAGAGTTTCCTTTTCAATCTGTGAATATTTGTACTCTGTATTTGTGAAATCTCTCAGTGCATATGCTACTGGTCTCCAGGCACAGCCTCTCTTTTGAAGTTGCACTGCATCTAATCCTCCTTTGAAGCATCTGTAAATAACTCTGTATTGTAGCATGGGAGCATTCATGTCCATGCTTCTAGTTCAGTTCTATTCCACACCATTAAGTAATATCTTTGTCGTATATTTTTTAATCACCCATGTTATCTATGAATTTGCCCAGCCAAGTCACCATGCCAATAAACCTTTGTAAGTCTTTTTTTCTGTTTTGGGCTTGCCATCCTAAGAATAGCTTGCACTTTTGCTGGATCTGACTTCACACCACTTTCTGATAGGATTTACCCAAACAGATACATTCTTTTGTCAAGAACTGGCACTTTTCTTTGTTCAACTTCATCCTTTATCCCTGGCAATCTGCAGAACTGTGGCCAGTCCCACATTGTATTCCTGTTCTGTAATGCCCCAGATGAGAATATCATCCATTTACACCTTGACACCTTCAATAAGTGTTGCATAGTTCTGTGGAATACTTCAGGTGCAAAGCAAATTCTGAAAGGTAGACGTTTGAAGCAGTATCTGTTAAGAGCGTTAAGAGTACATAGCTATACGCTCTCTGAAGTCAAAGGGATTTGACAAAACAAATTAGATGAATCTAGAACCATGAAAAATGTGGCACCCGCTGTCTCTCCCAAGATTTTTTTTCTCATCGGTACATGCTAACACTCATTTCTTATGTTAGCATTTAATTCCTTGGGATCGAGACAAAAGCACAACAATCCAGATTTCTTTTGTGCTATCACGAGCTAGTGCACCCAATCTGCATGTTCCTCAACACTTTCTATTACTTCCATGGCTAGGAGATGTTGCAGTTCTTACCAGAGTCCACCTCTCATGGCCTCAGGTACCTTTCTGGCTGCATGTATGACGTGGTGTGCATACTTCAAAGTTATTTTATGCATGACTGGCAGTTTTCCCAAGCCTTTGAACACATTGTATATTCCTCTACTAAATGTCAATGCCTTGTGACAAGTTGTGTTCTATATTAAATCGCTTGTATATCAGTCCCAATTGTTGATTGGATTCCAGGCCCAAAACAGGGGTTCTATCTCTTATAACAACAACAAAGGTGTTTTTAGACTTTTCTTTCTTATGTGTGAGACTGAGTGGACATCTGCCCATCACAGATCTGTAAACTGTCAGGACTTTTGCCTGTTTCTCCAGTACGGGCTTGTATTTTAAAGTTCACCACAGTCGTTCTAGAATTACATTGGTGTCAGGACCCAAATCTACTCTACATGTGATTTGTGAGCCATTAGTATTAAAAGTAACAAACTAGTTCTTGTCTACGGGCAGCTATTGCTGTGTGGCATTAACATACACTGCACATAACATATACTCACTACAGCGATCGCCATATTCCTGTATTGCATTCATGGCATTCTGTTGTCTGCACTGGTTAGCAAAACAGTTGTATTAGTGACAAACATTGTACTTTTGTCCAAATGCTGGGCACTGTCTGCAAGCATGTTTGGTTCAACGCTTCCCACACATTTGTTTGGGCTGGCCCTTCCATACAGTGATATTTTGCCTTTCCTTTGTCCTTGCCAGTGTATTGCTTTTTTGTGCGCATTTCCTTCTTGTCCTGCTGTGTAGTGCAGGGCCGGTGCAACCATTTAGGTGACCTAGGCGGTTGCCTAGGGCACTGGGATTTGGGGGGCGCCATTTTCTTCAGCAGCGACCGCGGCGGCCGGATCTTCAGCCGCCCCTGGCGCCACCGGCATTTAGGCAGAGGGAGCTGGGGTGGGAAGCACGGGGAGGGCCGCTTGCAGCAAGTAAGGGGGGGGCCAGCATGCAGGGGAATTCCCCGCCCCAGCTCACCCCTGCCCTGCCTCCTCCCCGAGCACGCCGTGGCTGCTTCACTTCTCCAACCTCCCAGGCTTGCAGCGCCAATCAGCTTAGGAGCCGCAAGCCTGGGAGGTGGGAGAAGTGAAGCAGCCATGGCGTGCTCGGGGTGCGCGTGGTCATGCGTGGCGCGGCGCAGGGGTGAGCTGGGGCGGGATGGGTGCCTCAGGGCGGAGGGTAGGGGGTGGGGAGTTGCTGCGGGGGCACCTCAGGGTGAGGGGGAGATGTCGCGGGGGGGCGCCTCAGGGCAGGGGTGCGGGGAGGGGGGTGCAAGGTGGAAGTTTTGCCTAGGGCACAAAACATCCTTGCACTGGCCCTGGTGTAGTGACCTCCTGCACAGTGCCCCTGGTATCCTCTTTGCTTAAAACCCTGCATTTCCAGTTTTGCCTGTTCTCCTGCTTTGCAGACGTTTATGGCTTTTTCCAAAATCAAGTCACAATCTCTCAGTAGACGCTCCTGTACCTTTGCATGATTATAGCCTACATCAGCCTAGCTCTAATCAAGGAATCTCATAGGGATCCAAAGTTGCAAGACTGTGTCTTACACTGCAAGTCTGAGGTAATCCTCACTGCCTTCATGTTCCTCTTTCACAAGTTTCAATTTTCTAGGAATGCAAGAAGTCTCAGACCGTGCTAAGACCTTATCAAAATCTTCACAGTCCTCAGGGGAGAGCAGGAAGCTCTTAAAAAGATCTAGAGCTTCCCCACCCGCTATAGTTAGCAGTAAAGTTGCTTTCTGGGCTCCACTCAAGGAACCTGCATCTATTGCCATCATGTGCAGCAAAGAACCCCACTGTTTAAAGTTCTTCCAGGATTCCTCCATAATCCCCAGTAACTTGAGTTCTGGTGGAGGCTTTATACGATCCATCTTTATGCAATCTATCTTGATGCGTCTCTGATCCGCTCTCTGCTGTAATGGCTGCTTGAAACAGTCCCTCTCTCCTTCCCATGCTGCCATTAAGTGTTCTCCAAACAGCGCTCTCCCAGCCAGCCACTCCTGGTGTTATTGTGCCATTTTTATGAGGCTTGTGTTGTTTAATACAGAGGGTTTCTATTTTAATATGTATAACATAACAACTGTTAGTAGTAGCTGTGTTGCTGGTTGTTGCACTGTGTGGGGGAACTGACTTGCTCTCTGTGCCTACAAGATGTCTGACCACTACATCCTGGATCCATGACCCTTCCTATGCATACATATTAGTTCATTAGCATAATCAGGACAATGATGACAACCGTGGGAAACAATGGAAGCTTGTGTTCACCACCCCACTCCCCTGTCTCCATTTTTTAAAACTTTCATTTTCATTCCAGAAAAATTGCAACATGGAAAAATCACATTAATAAGGGAGAATAAAAGTCCCACTTTAATTTTCAAAGTAAAATAAATGTTCTTGGTCTGGAAAATGTAGGTGCTTTTTAAAAATACTGTCACAGTAAGGATTAGACACATGTCACTTTTCCTGGTGTAATTGTTAATGAGGCAGAACGGCACCCATTGTTGCGATGCAATCTATCTGTCTGGTATTGTTAGTATTCAATTGGTTCTGATGACTAGATGTTAGCACTGGGAAAGTTCCTGGCTAAGAAAGTTTCCAAGCTGATTGCACAGATATTTTTCAGTGAAATTAACTTTTTTTCCACTGGTGTGGTTCTTGCTATTTGTAGAGCTCCTAGCATTTCTGCAGAACATTAGAGATTTTCCAAAAACTGCACCATAGGGAATGTTAATAGGTACTCATTTAATAATTCAAATTCTTCCTCCTTAAAGGAGAGGTCACCACGCATACAGAATAAGCTGGGAAACAGATATGTGTATATTCCACTCTCATGCACATAGTTACTCAAGGTTCAGTCACACTGAGTACAAGTTCAGCCATTCACCTACCTTCCTGCTAGTACTTGCCTGACCATCCCCAGACTGGTATATGAATAGCTTCTACTGAGAGGGAATGTAAAATCTCATTCCCCTTGTCCCCAGCTTCCAAATTATATAAGGGAAACCCACTCACCAGCCCCCACCTTAAATCAGGGGAGAGCTACTCCCTCCTCCAGTTCCTTACATCAACTAGGAGAGACCATCAACAGCAGTGAAAGTCCTGTCATTCCTCAACTGACCCCTCTCCCCCCCAGCACCAGCTGTCCACCAGAACTACCACCACTCCACAGACGGAGACTTCAGGGCCACCTTCCTCACCAATTCTGCAGCCAACTGAAGCACCCGGGCACACACCTTCTTGTAATTCTGCTGCTGTGGTGAGGAACAGGTGCCAGACAGAGGTCCCACCTTAGAAGAATCTTTATGAAGTTATGGGGAAGGGGAATCATGGTGGACAGAGAGGTGGAAGTGATCATGGCATTTTTAGCAGAGGGAAATAGTATGGAATCAGTGGATCTGGGAGGAAGAAGTGTTAAGATTTTACTCAGCCATAGCTACATGTATTGGCAATTAAAGCAGAAAATTGAGGAAGGCCCTTGTTAAAATGTTTGGAGCACATCCGTATTTCCCTTTGCTCCTGAAAGTCCTTCCTATATATACACACATTTCCCCCATGGAGAGTTTCCTTGATATCTGAAGATGATCATCCAGTGAGTTATATGTCTTCCTCTATGTACAGTGCTGAGCACACTATTGGTGCTCACTAAACAACAGATATGAATCGTCTCAAGTGATTACAATTGTTCGCAGTTAAATACTGGAGAGGTTTAAATAAGGAAACTCACAGTGTGCAAGTTAAGTATATGCCTAGCTCATTCCATGACTGGAGCCTTATAGGTGTGACATGTTTTTATTATTAGCAAGTAAAATGCTAATGCATCATTGTTGATTATCTTACACACACACACACACACACACTGTAGCGGGCCGGTGTGGCTCCCCTCCTCCCCGGAGAGGGTTGAGCCCCGGACACAGGAAGGGGCGGGGCTACAGCATGGTGAGCCCGCCCCCCCTCAGAGGCAGGCGCGGCGACCGAGGGCTAGCCGCAGCTCCTCAGTCAGCGCAGCGCCAGACCAGAGAGCAGGAGACCTGCCTGAGGGCCTACCGAGAACCACAGTAGCCCCGCGACTGAACCCTGAACTGGAGAGAGGAGCACACCTGCGCTCTCCTGGGCCTCGCCAGCGCGCTCGAGCGCCCACGCCCGGCCGGGGCCGGGTGCTGTCAGCTGTCTGTTTGCCGCCCCCCCCCGACCCCCGACTCCTACCTCCCAGCCACCCCCTACTCCAGCCCGCGCGGGCCAGCCCCATGCAGTGGGGGACCCCGGCAGACGGCGTGGACCAGGGGGGGTGGGGGGGATAGGGGGGGTGGAGCGGGCTGAGGAAGACTGCAGTGCACTGCGGTCAGGACCAGTCAGTGTGCTGCGTCCACTAGGATCATCAGGATCCGGGATCCCGATCCCACTAGGATCCCGCTGCCTGTGGCCCCTGTGGCCCACACACCCCCCCTGTGTGGCCACCCCCCTCCCCACTCCGTCCAGTGCTGAGCCTCTCACACTCAGCCTAGCCTGTGCCCCTAGCTCCTGCTGCCCCTGCTCCTGAGCCCTACCTGACTAGCCTGCTAGCCTGTGCCTACTACAGCAGCCTGTACTGTGTGCCTGAAGAGGCCCACTGTTGCCTGAGCTGGAGCCCTGTACCCCTGCCTGTGGCTCCCTAGCCTACTGCTGGGCTAGCCTGAGCCCTGCTACTGGAGCCCTGTGCCCCTGCTACCTGCTGGAGCCTGTGCCTGTGAGCCAGCTGCCCCCCTGTGCTTTGCTACTGGCTCAGCCCCCCCTGCCCTAGCCTGCCTAGCTGCTACAGAGGCTACCAGCTCCCCCTGCTGAGACTGCCTGAGCAGCCTGCCTGTGAGCTCTGCCTGCTGCACTAGGCTCCTGAGCCCACAACTGCTGCCACCCTGCTCAGCCTGCTGCCAAGAGGCCTGAGCTACTGAGGCCTGAGGCCCTCTGAGCTGCTGCTGTTGTGCCCTGCCCTGCCTGCCCTGTGCTGGCCTGCCCCCACACTGTTGCTACCCTGCCACTGCCCCCCCTAGCCTTTGCTACTGGCAGCCTGCCCCCTGACCCATGCCCTGTGGGCAGCCCAGCCCCAGCAGCTGATCCAGAGGCCCTGGCTGACTCCAGACCCTTTTACCTGCTTGACAGATCACCAGAGACCAGCGGCCCCCTCCTCCCCTCCTCAGAGGTGTCTCGGGCCTCCCCGGACCGGGTGGCCGGAGTGGCACCCCCTGGAGGACCTGGCCTGACCTTGCCCCTCCCCCTGCTGGCGACCCCCCGCTGACCTGTGAGAGATGAGAGGACAGGCGGACAGCCGGCTGTTCCGGGAAGATGGAGAAGGAGAAGGCAACAGCCAGCTCAGCTCCTTAAGCAGCAAGAGCCCAGCTGCAGCAGCAGCCAGCTGCCAGCGGCAGCAGCGGCGGTGAGCAGCAGCAGCAGCAGCAGCAGCAGCGCAGACAGCAGCGCAGCAGCAGCAGCAGCAGCACAGCAGCAGCAGCAGCTCAGCTGCAGCCCAGCCGCAGCAGGAGCAACCCCGCGCAGCACAGCAGCAGCCCGAGGGCCAGGGGGCGAGGCCCCAGCCGCCTGCAGCCCCCCCGCCAGAGGGGTTTATTCCGCAGTTCGCGCCAAATTTGCACCTAACCGAGCTCCTTAAAAAAATAGTCCCCGACAGGCGGCTGGGCGGGACGGCCGGTGGCCTTCCAGAGGACCCTGGACCGGAGACCTTTGCCAGGAACCAGACTCGGACAGCCCCAGACGACACACCGCTTATTCAGACAGGGAGCGTAGCGGCGGGCTTGGGACGGAAGACCTGGAGGGAGACCTGGGAGGAGGATATACGTGATATGAGCTATTCCCGTCGTGGCCGTACTCGAGGCGTGACTAAGAGCGAAGAAAGGTGAAGGCCTGTACACACACACACACACACACACACACACACACACCTTATTGCCCTTGGAAGGCTCTGGCTTGGAGATCATTTTAATTTGCCTTCAGAGAACTGAAAGCACCAAAAAACATTTTATTTTTTGTGGCTTTTAAAATCAATTTGTTCTCTTGAGACCAGTGCTGCAGCATATAAAAGTCTTTTCATAACACAGTGGTTGGCTGAGAACTCTATTTGGTAGTAAAAGACATGATAGTCATGTCTGAAGAGAAATATGTTGAGCACTTATGACATATCCATGACAGATCATGTTTTTATCTACATTAGTGTGAAGAAAAAGTAGACAAAGGAGATAATGCAATGCCTTCTCTTGCACCATCATCTGTCAAGGTCAAACAAGTCCCTTCATGTCTTGTCAGTGAATGCAAAAGCCATACTACAAGGTTTTTTAAAAAAAACAACAACATAGGAGCAGAAAATCCACACAGAGGCACAAACAATGGACTGATTTAATAGGAGCTGATGGGTGCTCAGTACTTATGAAAGTCAGGCAACTTTAGGTACCTAAATGTTGGTTTCCAGTCTAATTTTAGGCTACCATTTCTCCAAATCTCAGCCATATTTTAGTTTTTAGAATAGCACACTTTTGTAATTGGTCATTATAGAACCAATTTCTAGAAATATGTACATGCAACTGCATGTAATTATGTATCTTATTTGTACATAAAATTCCTTTACTTGAACACAGAAATCATGTAACCAGTAGATTCATGACTGATGGAGAGTTAGACACAGTAATTACACAAAGTAGCCGGGTAATTGTGTGTCACACACAGACCAAGAAGAGGAATCTAGTTATCCTGTATGGAAATATAAAATACACAATGAAACCTAATTTATGTAATTACTTAGGAGATAGACAATAAATGGTTACTTAACCAAGATAGTCTTCTAACCAAGATGGAACAGAATTGCATGTATTTAATATATTTAGGAATAACTTGTCTCAGACTCTTAAAATAGTAGGTTGACACCTTCAACTGTACAGGTTGCACAGGATATGAATAGAATTACATTATTTAAAACACAAAGGGTTGAAAAATAGATTGTCCCTGAGATTCGATACCCTCCTGTCAGGGTTCCCTCCCCACTCTGAACTTTAGGGTACAGACGTGGGGACCTGCATGAAGACCCCCTAAGCTTATTTCTACCAGCTTAGGTTAAAAACTCCAAGGCACAAATCCTTTCTTGTACTTTGGATTAGGTAACACTGCCACCACCAAGTGATTTAAACAAACATTTAGGGAGGGCCACTTGGAGCCCCACCTTCCCCAAATATCCCCCCAAGCTCCTACACCCCTTTTCCTGGGCAGGTTTGAGAACAATATCCTCACCAATTGATACAGGTGAACACAGACCCAAACCCTTGGATATTAAAACAATGAAAAATCAAGAAGGTTCTTAAAAGAAGAATTTTAATTAAAGAAAAGGTAAAAGAATTACCTCTGTAAAATCGGGATGGCAAGTACTTTACAGAATAACAAAAGACTCAAGAACACAGAAGATCTCCCCTCTAGGCAAAACGTTAAAGTTACAAAACCAGGTATAAACCTCCCTCTTAGACAAAGGAAGCCAAAATAAAAGTAAGCTAACATTTTTTCACTAGTACTTACTAATACTAATGGAGTTGCATTGCTTGCTTTCTTGATCTGTCTCCAGCAAGCACACAGAACAGACAGACAAAGAAAAAACAAAACAAAGCTTTCCCCCCCGAACTCCACAAATTTGAAAGTATCTTAGTCCTCTTATTGGTCCTTTTGGTCAGGTGCCATCTAGGTTACCTGAGCTTCTTAGCCCTTTACAAGTAAAAGGATTTTGTGCCTCTGGCCAGGAGGGATTTTATAGTACTGTATTCAGGAAGGTTGTTACCCTTCCCTTTATATTTATGACACCTCCATCTATTGTCTACAAGAGATCACTTTTTCAAACAATGAGATACGTTTGCCAATGTGTTACAAATAAGGCTGTCAATTAATCACAGTTAACTCACCCAAGTAACTCAAAAATATTAAAAAAAATAATTCTGATTAATCACACTTTTAAAAATATTTAATACATTTCAATTGGTATTCTATTTTCAAATATATTGATTTCAATTACAACACAGAATACTAAGTGTACAGTGCTCACTTTATATTATTTTACTATAAATATTTGCACTGTAAAAGTGATAAACACAAGAAATATTTTTTCTATTCACCTTACACAAGTACTGTAGTGCAATCTCTTTGCTGTGAAAGTGCAACTTACAAATGTAGAGTTTTTTGTTACATAACTGCACACAAAAACAAAAAATGTAAAACTTTAGAGCCTACAAGTCGATTCAGTCCTACTTCTTGTTCAGCCAATCGCTAAGAGAAACAAGTTTGTTTACATTTACGGAAGATAATGTTCTTATTTACAATGTCACCTGAAAGTGAGAACAGGTGTCTTTGAATAGCACTTTTATAGGTGACATTGCAAGGTATTCATGTGCCAGACAGACTAAACATTTGTATGCCCCTTCATGCTTTGGCCACCTGTCCCGAGGGCATGCTTCCATGCTGATGACGCTCATTTAAAAAAAAAGTGTTAATTAAATTTGTGACTGAACTCCTTGGGGGAGAATTGCATGTCTCCTGCTCTGTTTTACTCACATTCGGCCATATATTTAATGTTATAGCAGTCTCAGATGATGACCCAGCACATGTTCATTTTAAGAACACTTTCACTGCAGATTTGACAAAACACAGAGAAGGTACCAATGTAAGATTTCTAAAGATAGCTACAGCACTTGACCCAAGGTTTAAGAATCTGAAGTGCCATCCAAAATCTGTGAGGGAGGAGGTGTGGAGCATGCTTTCAGAAGAGTTAAAAGAGCAACACTCTGATGCAGAAACTACAGAACCTGAACCACCAAAAAAAGAAAATCAACCTTCTGCTGGTGGCATCTGACTCAGATAATGAAAATGAACGTGCATCGGTCTGCACCGCTTTGGATCATTATTGAGCAGAACCAGTCATCGGGATGGACGCAAGTCCTCTGGAATGGTTGAAGCATGAAGGGACATATGAATATTTAGTGCATCTGGCACGTAAATATCTTGCGACACCAGCTATAACAGTGCCATGCGGATGCCTGCTGTCACTTTCGGGTGACGTAAACAAGAAGCGGGAAGCATTATCGCCTGCAAATGTAAACAAACTTGTTTGAGCAATTGGCTGAACAAGAAGTAGGACTGAGTGGCTTTGTAGGCTCTAAAGTTTTACATTGTTTTATTTTTGAGTACAGTTATTTTTTTGTACATAATTCTACATTTGTAAGTTCAAGTTTCATTATAAAGAGATTGCACTACAGGATTTGTATTAGGTAAATTGAAAAATATTTATTTTGTTTTGTACAGTGCAAGTATTTGTATTAAAAATACAAAGTAAGCACTGTACACTTTGTATTCTATGTTGTAACTGAAATCAATAAATTTGAAAAAATAGAAAATATCCAAAAATATTTAAATAAATGGTATTCTATTATTTAACAGTGTGATTAATTGCACGATTAATTTTTTAATTGCGCAATTAATCACGATTAATTTTTAATCGCTTGACAGCCCTAGTTAAAAATGCTACTCTATTTTATTTGTTGATGTATTTAATTAAATACATTCACATGTTACTCCTGGGGGAATTCTACACTACTGCATGCGCATAATTAATGAGCCATGCATAATTTTAATTTTTTGCGCAGAAAAAAGCTTCTGCTGAAATGTTGCTGCAGTTCCGCCTTTTGTCCACCAGAGGTCGCAGAGAGAAGCTCCCCGCAAGCGAGAGAAGAGAAACAGCCTGCCTTCTTCACAGCTCCTGTCAGGCCAGGTCAGGAGACAATGCTCTGGGGAGACAGACAGCGTGGAGTGCTGGGGGGAGGGGCGGGGTCAGACAGGGGCTCATAAGGGCTAGTGGGGGAGGATAGATTGGGGCACGGGGATGGGGGGGGAGTGGGTGCAGGGCCACATGGGGATGGGGAGAGTGGGTATCTGAGTGGGGGTGGAGGGACACATAGGGGGTGCAAGGACACATGGGGGTGCAGGAACACATGGGGACAGAGCCAGATGTGCCTGACTGAATGGGAGAGGCTAGGGGTCAGGAAGGTTCTCTATGGGGGAAGCTCCCTAACAACTCCTCCCTACATCCCCCGCAAAAAACACCTGTTCCATACTTTTCCCACTCATACCCAACAACCCTCCAAGTTCACACCCAGGCTTCTTCCCAGCAATTTACTTCACTCTCTCTCAGCTCCTCTATTACCCCTGACTCCCCCAAGCCTTTCCACTGCTTCTGTGGGGCGCAGAAAATATGGTTCTGTATTGTAGTTTTAAATTAATTATTACTCTGTTCTGTATTAATATGCCTAGTAAGGAATCTATTTGTCAAAAAACATTTCCTGAATCTTTTTTGTTGTCTGTATTATTAGACATACTTGCTGACAGGTATTTTGAAATAAATGACCAAAAATAATTGAAACTGGTGTGATTAGATTGTGTTATTTTGAGAAATAAAATATGCAGAATTTTAAAATATTGTGCACAGAATTTTTATTTTTTATGCAGAATATTTAATTTTTTGGCACAGAATTCCCCCAGGAGTAATATGTATACATACTGACCAATTTTTGTGATGTGAACTTTTCCAGCATAGGGTGAACTAAGTTCTTCTCCAACATCAACCTCCTTAGGGAAAATCCTGCACAAAAAGATGACATTATACTGTACCCAGAAGGTCAACAAACTCAGGCTTTGGCAGGCAAACAAAGAAAGTACATTTCAGAGTCAAAGGCCCCTGCCCCCGGACCAGAATTCCCTGCACCCAGACCCCAGAATTAAGATATGGAAACTGTTAGCAAAGTGCCACTTACTGATCTCAAATGTTGTGATGGAACATAGAGTTTACTTCTAAGGTTACCTGGGGACAAACAATTAGGGCCAGACTTTCAAGTGAGCTCAGCACCCCACATCACACTGCGCTCTTTTGAGCATCTGGCCAGTAGGCTCTTGTGCCTAAATGGGATCTGAGCTCCTCTGGCCCCATGTGTGAGTGCCGAGTATTTCTCAACTCTGACAAAGTTCTAAGGGCCAATTAAAATCAATACTTGGAACTGCACCCAGAAGGAAACTCCAGCCCCCTTATACACTTCTACCAATATGCTCCCCACACCTAACCATTCAGGGTGAACTGTTATGTTCTGCATTTTCTGAAACTTATGAAGGATCTTCAAAAGTTGCTTGTTATAGAACACATAGTAGTAATGTAATCTACAGATCACAAATGCAGGGATGACTGTGTAGAGGTCTGAATCAAAAGAAGAAAGTTCTCAATATTCCAACCAAACACAGATGGGAAAAAAAGCAAGTCTAACCTCTACCGTTATCTGAAAATCCAGAAACAAACGTGGTCTCAAAATCATTCCCAGTTTGTGAACATCAGTTACACAAGCCCTCAGTAACAAGAGCTCACTCTGCCTACCAGCATCTTGCTTGACCTTCAGCCAAAATACTATCTAGGTCAAGTAATGGACATGACAGATTACCACCACCACCATCCTGGTCTGCTGAAAATGAAACTTACAGATGAATGGCATCAATACAGTATCTTAATGACACAGCAGCCCAAACTCTCACTAGCACCCCTAGTGGCATTCCATGCACATTTGACAAAATGTAGCCCTGGGTTCCTCCAGCCACAGCAGAGGCACATAATGGATTACTTCTTCAACTGTGCTTTGGAGATGCTTCACCTCCTGGATTAAGAATTCTAGTACTAATCATGCATTTGCCAAGCAACCAGTTCAATTACTCGTGCTAACACAAGGATTTAAGCCCTAAACAGGATCAAAATATAAATGTTACTGATTCAATGCCTTTTAACCCTAAATGTGCTGAAACACAGTTTATGGGATACTTTTCTGAATTAAAGTGCGTGACTGTAAAATAATGTCACGCCCAAAAGGCAAAAGTGCAAAAAGTTTCAGCCAATTGCAAATCTAATTGCACTCATCTCAGACAATTGACAGTCCAAAAAACAAACAAACAGATTTATTGCATTCCTGCATTTATACATATGTACAGTTATACAGATAGCTGAATGCAGGAATAGCTTCATACATATCCATACTATATTGTATATACATATACATGCACACAGGCAGTTAAATAATGCATATGGTATTCATCCATATACTGTACTAAGGAATATATAGAGCTACAACAGGCATCTTTCAAACTTGATACTTCTCAATACAGCCATTTAAAAAGGTATTTGCTGTAATTCCCCATCCTGGGCTGATTTAGGTGGGGATTGATCCTGCTTTGAGCAGGGGGTTGGACTAGATGACCTCCTGAGGTCTCTTCCAACCCTAATATTCTATGATTGTATGAAAAGCAGTACACAGTTAAGGATGACAACTATATTACTGTACATATGCATCAGTCAAGGCAGGCCCAGGTTATTTAAAAAGTTCCCAACAAGCAAGTGAAAAAAGCAGTGAAAAGTAGTTATAGAAAAGACTTGGCAATGTGCACACAGTATTTTACTGAGGATTTTTATACACAGGCACTGAAAGTTATCCCCAGCCACAAGTGATCTTAAATATATAGATTTTTTAAACCACGTAGTTAAACTCCTAAGATGGAAAGTTGAGATATAGGCCTCCTCCACTCTTGTGAGACCCAGCTAGAGTCATAGGAAAAATTATGGCTTCCTCTGTTTAGTTCTATTGATTCATTAATTTCTTTTTACAATTTAGCAAAATGAAGCACACCAAAATGGTCCCTGGCATAATTCCACTAAAGGCAATAGAGGCTAGCCTTGGGCCCAGGCCCTGAAATCCATAGCTACCTGAAGTTCTGTAACTACCTACTATGAATGTTGTAATAAGATCCTCCTACTGCAGAACATTTAGTTTTACATTATTGGCTTAATAGTTTGGGGGGAGGGGGTTCAGTTAACCCAGTGCAAACCTGTCCTCAAGTAATAAGGTAATAATTGGAGATATACCAATCTCCTAGAACTGGAAGGGACCTTGAAAGGTCATCAAGTCCAGCCCCCTGCCTTCACTAGCAGGACCAATTTTTTTTCCTAACCTAAGTGGCCTCTCTCAAGGATTGAACCACAACCAACCCTGGGGGCAGCCATGGCTCAAACCACTGAGGTACTCATGTGCCAAAATAAAAGCGAGGCTGCCAAAGCTGTGTCACCTTTACTAGGACACAAAACTGCAAGTTAATAATGGCCCCCAAAACTCCTCGTTTTGTGAGACCCTTCGGAAATTATCATCAGTGTTTTTAAGCTGTTTATTAGTGTCAGTGTCAGACTGCAAATCTGTGAAGGCAGACATATCAATCACATATAGCAATGATGACAGTAGCTGCAAATCAGGGAAAGGTGCATTCACTGCCAAGGCCTCCCACCCATGGAAAAACATTTAACAAAGACAGCTGATTAACTCATTCTCACAGTCATTTACACTGTGCTGCAGAGTGCATTTCAAGAATAATTTCCATTACTATAATAAGTGAGCCATACAACTTGCTAATAGAACAGCTCAAAGTCTCTTTCCAGCATTCCAACATTATCATATTAAGCGCCATAGGTGAGGAAGAAGATATGGCTCTGCAAAATGTTCCAGGTTCCATTTCAAAAATTGATACCAAAATCATTTAAAAAAAAAATCTTTTGGAGGTAAGTGGAAATGTTATAAATACCTCTACTTTCCTACTGCAGAGAAATGCTCAGAGGGGCCAAGCAAAGATATCATCTGAGTCCATATTACATTGCCCAGCTTCTTTTCTCTTCTGCATTAAATCTCTTAGTGATTCACCTGACCAATTTACAGTGTGTAAGGTCTCCCACCTGGTACTACTTCAGCTTGCTTGCCTATTATTCTACCCTCCAGAGGAAAAAAAAACCAAAAAACAACAACCATTTGCTAGGTAGTTATAACTCTGTGCTTATTACTCTCCCTCAGTCTCAGCTCCCTTTCCTATATGAATCTGAAGAATGGGTTTGGTTTCTAAGGGGAAAGTTTACATCTTTTCACTGTTTCATATTCAGTAGTATATATAATATATATTTATATATTGTGCTAGCATCCAAAATGTGCTTGGAGCTGGGAGCAGGGCTGGCGCTTCCATTAGGCGACTCTAGGTGGTCACCTAGGGGGCCAGGATTCGGGGGGCAGCATTTTGTGCGCTCCCCACAGGGCGCACAGGAGCTTCCGGTTCTGCTCCTGTCGCGCCGCTGAAGAAGGACCTTCTGCCGACGTGCTACGGAAAACAGCGGCAGGCAATTGAGCAGCTCAATGACTGCCGCTGTCACCTGCGGCATTTCGGCAGAGGGTCCTTCTTTGGTGGTGCGATGGGAGCGGAACCGGAAGCTCCCGTGCGCCCTGTGGGGAGTGCACAAAATGCCGCCCCCCGAATTCTGCCTAGGGCGCCAGAAACTCTGGTGCCGCTCCTGGCTGGGAGCACTCATAGGAAGCGCTAATTCCTGCTCTGAGCAGCTTACAACCTAGAAGACAAAATAACTCTAGGGCTGTCAATTAATCGCAGTTAACTCAAGCAATTAACTCAAAACAAATTAATGCAATTAAAAAAATTAATGGCGATTAATTGCAGTTTTAATTCCACTGTTAATCAATAATAAAATACCAATTGAAATATTTTTGGATGTTTTTCAACATTTTCAAATATATTGATTTCAATTACAACACAATACAAAGTGTACAGTGCTCACTTTATTTTTTTATTACAACTATCTGCACTGTAAAAAAGATAAAAGTTCTGTAGTGCAATCTCTATCGTGAAAGTGCAACTTACAAATGTAGAATTATTTTGACATAACTACACTCAAAAACAAAAGAGTGTAAAACTTTAGAGTCTACAAGTCCGCGCAGTCCCACTTCTTGTTCAGCCAATCGCTCGGACAAACAAATTTGTTTACATTTATGGGAGATAATGCTGCCCACTTCTTATTTACAATATCACCAGAAAGTGAGAACAGGCATTCGCATGGGACTTTTGTAGCCAGAATTGCAAGGTATTTACGTGCCAGATATGCTAAACATTGATATGCCCCTTCATGCTTCACCTTGTAAATTGCACTATCCAGTATGTCCCTCAGCCCACGCCGCTTCCAGCAGCTCTCATTGGTCCGGAGCAGTGAACCGCGGCCAGTGGGAGCCGCAATCAGCCGGACCTGCAGACGGGGCAGGTAAACAAACCAGCCCAGCCCGCCAGGGGCTTTCCCTACACGAGCGGTGACCCCAGTTTGAGAAGCACTGCTCTATTGTACACTCAATATCGCCAACCATAAATTCTCTGAAGTCCCTCAAGTATTCTAAGCATATTTGTCATGAGCTCTATGGAGAATAGGAATAAGAATAACATTATAGCAGGCAGTATTACTATCTTCTACTTTCAAGAACAAAGAAGGAAATATTTAGTTACTAAGTAACCTAATATTTAGTTAGTAGTTACTAAAGACAACATATAATACTTATGTCCATCTCACAATATGTTCCTTGGAAGCATACTTCAGCAATGCTGATTATACAGTTAGTGTTATGGATGATAACAAAAGAATGTAGCTATGTGAAATGCCCGAAATATGCATGGAAACTATTTTAAAAACACCACAACAGAGGCTCAAAATAAATGTATACCTGAAATTAAAAAAACAAAAACAACAACAAAAAAACAGTAAGACGACGAAAAAAATGCCACCATGGCTTACCAGCAGAGTAAAAGAGGAGGTTAGAGGCAAAAAGGCATTGTAGGGGTGTAGGCTTACATGGCCACCTCTCACTGCCAATCTCTGATGCCTCTTCACTGTCACACACCTGGAACAACAGTCTGTACAGGGGGAAATTAGCTGTCTCTAGGGCTCAAGCCCTCAGGCAGGGTAGAGTAGTGACCAGTTCGCAGGCCCAGGCCCTTAGGCAGGACAGAGCACCAAGCAGTCTAGAACTCCAATCCTCAAGCAGCGTAAAGCAGATAAGGGTCTAGGAGCCCAGCCTTCAGGCAGGGGTGAGCACCCCCAACACAGTCTAGGGGACTCCAGCAAGGGGTGAGCGCCCCAGCAAGCACAGGTGTCCTGACCTAAGGGGTAGGCGGAGTACTGCCACTCCAGGGGAAGGGTGGCAGGGGGCACATGCACCTGCCCAACTCCACTGCATCCCAGCCCAGGGCCCAAACAGCAGCAGAGTGGTCTGCCACTGGGTCAGTGGGGAATCCACTCACAACACACTGACCAAGTCTCCGGTGGTGCCACAGGCAGATGGTAGTCTGGTTCTCCTAGGCTGCTTCCTATCCTTCCAAGGACCAGCTTCTGTCTCCCCAGGGTACACTGCAAGTGGCTGTCGCAGCAACTCTTCAGCGTCCGGCGTATCTGGTTGTACAGGTACCTCGGGGCCCTCCTTGGGACAACAGAAGTCTTCTGCGGGCTCCTGCATCCACAGCAGGGAGAACACATCTGTCTCCCTTGGCATCTGCTTCCCAACTGAACTACAGGGCCCGCCTTTTATACTTCCTGTTCCTGTCCTGCCCTCTGTTTCTGGCATGGAGAGCATGGCCTTCCAGGTTCTGCCCAACAGGGGTTGTCTGGCTGCCTCTCACTGCCAATCTCTGAGAGTGGCCACGCCTCTTCGCTACAGGCATCCTTTAAAAACTGGAAGTCAGACCTGACTGAGGAAAAAGAAAGGAGTATAAACTCAGGTAAATCAAGTGTAAAAGTATATTTAGGCAGGCCAAAAAAGAATTTGAACTAGCAAAAGGCACAAAAACTAACAGCAATTTTTTTGAAGTACACCAGAAGCAAGAAGCCTCCTCCAAATGATTAGTTGGGGTCATTGGGCGATCAAGGTTCTAATGGAGTACTAAAGGAAGACAAGGCCATTGCAGAGAAGCTACATGAATTCTTTGCATTGGTCTTCATTGCAGAGGATATGAGGGAGATTCCCACATCTGAGCCATTCTTTTTATGTGACAAATCTGAGGAAGTTGTCTCAAATTGTGGTGTCAATAGAGGAGGTTTTGGAACAAATTGATAAATTAACAGTAATAAGTCAATAGGACCAGATGGTACTGACCCAAGATTTCTGTAATTTCATATGTGAATTCCTTCAGAACACCATTTTTTTAAAAAGGCTCCAGAGGCAATCTTGGCAATTAGAGGCTGATAAACTCTATGTCAGTACCAGACAGAAAAATTGGTTGAAACTATAATAAAGAACAGAATTGTCAGACACATAGATGAACACAATTTGTTGGAGAAGATCAACACAGCTTTTATAAAGGGAAATTATGCCTCACCAAACAATTAGAGTTCTGTGAGAGTGCCAACAAATATGTTGATACAGTTGATATAGAGTACTTGGACTTTCAGAAAGACTTTCACAAGGTCCTACACAAAAGGCTATTAAGCAAAATAGGTATTCATAGGATAAGAAGGATGGTCCTCTCGTGGATCAGTAACTGGTTAAAAGATAGAAAACAAAGGGTAGGAATAAATGGTCAGTTTTCACAATGGAAAGTGGTAAATACAGTAACTCTTCACTTAACGTCCTCCCGCTTAACATTGTTTCAAAGTTACATCTTATAACGTCGTTTGGCTGCCTGCTCTGTCCTCTGCTTGTAAGATTCTGTGGAAGAGCAGCAATTTTACACGGGAGAATTGCACAAGTTCTTCTTCTCAGCCTCCTCCCCCTCCCTCCCTCCCAGTGCTTCCCCCACTGCCAAACAGCTGTTTGGCAATGCTTAGGATTTTCTGGGAGGGAGGGGGAGGAGCAGAGAAGCGTTGCATCTCCACTCCTCCTCCTCCCTCCCAGAAAATCCTAAGCACCGCTAAACAGCTGTTTGGCAGCACTTAGGACTTTCGGGGGGGAAGGAGCAGGGATGTGGCCTGCTCTGGAGAGGAGGTGGAGAGAGTGGAGGTGGGAAGAGGTGGGCCTGGAGCATTCCCTGCAAAGTTGGCACCTGTTCTTCTCCAGGGAAGCTGCAGCTGCTGCGAAGGTGCTTCCTAGTGTCCTTGCCTGCAGCAGGCTGTGCCTATGTGGGGTAAGCCGGGGCACTTCCCAACCACAGTACAGCACAGTACTGTATAGTATATAATGCCTTTTGTCTGCCCCCCAAAAATTTCCTTGGAATCTAACCCCCTGCATTTACATTAAATCTTATGGGAAAATTGGATTAGTTTAACATCATTTCACTTAAAGTTGCATTTTTCAGGAACATAACTACAACATTAAGTGAGGAGTTACTGTAGCAGGGTCCCCCAAGAATCTGTACTTGGACCAGTGCTCTTCAACATATTCATAAATGATCTGGAAAAGGGGTAAGCAGTGAGGTGACAGTTTGCAGATGATACAAAATTACTCAAAATAGTTAAGGCCAAAGCACACAGTGAAGTGTTATAAAGGGATCTCAGTAAACTGGGTGACAGAGCAACAAAATGGCAGAAGTAGTACAAAGTAATGCATATTGGAAAAAAATTAACCCCAACTGTACTGGGGTGTAAATTAGCTTGGTGACATCATGGATAGTGTCCTGAAAATATCTGCTCAGCATGCAGCAGCATTCAAAAAAAGCTAAACAATGTTAGGAACCATTAGGAAAGGGACAGATAATCAGAAAGAAAATAAATATCATAGTGTCACTATGGTAAATACATGGTATGCCCACACCTTGAATACCGCATGCAGTTCTGGTCACGCCATCTCAAAAAAAGATATATTAGAATTGGAAAAGGTTCAGAGGAGGGCAACAAAAATGATTAAGGATTTGGAACAGCTTCCACATGAGGAGAGAGAAAAAAAAGACTGGGACTGTCCAACTTAAGAGAAACAACTAAGGGGGATATCATAAAATCATGCCTGGTGTGGAGAAAGTGAATAAGGAAGCATTATTTACCCTTTCACATATCACAATAACCAGGGGTCACCTGATGAAATTAAGAGGTAACAGGATTAAAACAAACATAAGGAAGTAGTTCTTCACACAGTGCACAGTTAACCTGTGGGATATGTTGCCTGGGGAAGTTGTGAGGGCCAAATGTATAACTGGGGTCAAAAAAACAATCAGATAAGTTCCTGGAGGATAGGTCCATCAGTGTCTGTTAGCCAAGATGGTTAGCCATGCAGCCCCATGTTCTGGGTGTCCCTAGGTCTGACTGCCAGAAATTGATACTGGATAACAGGGGATGGATCACTTGGTACTTGCCCTGTTCTGTTCATTCCCTCTTAAGCATCTGGTACTGGCCATGGTCAGAAGATAGGATGCTGGGATAGACGGACCATTGGTCTGCCCTCGTGGCCATTCTTATATACTGGTGACAACTAGATTTGCCCTTCTCCCAGCTATTCTGCTTATAAAAAGCTAGTCTAAAAATGCACATACAGTGGGATTACAGCTGTGAGAATAGTATTTATGTACTTTGTGGGAGACAACTCTCAGAACTAGCTCAGTTAGGGAATTTGAAAGGTAATTTTTAGTGTTTAGGTTTAGAGAGTCTTCCTGTATAAAGGAGACTCACTCCAGCTCTCTAAAACAATTAAGGGTTATTGATGGAGATGGATCTAAGGTGAAAAATTCAGATTGAAATTTCAACTCCACCCAAAATTCAAGGTGGTTCAGATATAGGGATTTGGCTGAGGCCCATCTCTATTCATTGATAACAACAAATGCAAGAACCATAGTATACCACACTCAGCATGAGTCAGAAATGTAATTCAATTAAATGCAAAAACAAAAAGGAAAAGGAAAAAACAGGGGAGGAAAGATGGCATTGCCAGGTGAAAGAACACAGTCATTTCTAGAGCTGATAAGCATTTCTAAAAGATAAAAGCTCCTGAAATACAAAAGATATATGAGGACTCGATAGGACATCAGAGATTCAGCCAAATACATGCAATAATACTGAATTTACATCAATCATTTATAAACTGAGCAGAGGCTGGGTTTTTGTTAGCACTTAAGCAGGATATTTTGGGCATTTTTTTTCTTTTAAAGAGACAAAAAAGGTATAAGCCATATATACCTGTCATGTCTGTGTAAACTTGCATTTGTGCAGGCAAAATGTGTAACTGCATGAGCAAAAGGGCATTTCTGCTCACAAAAGACAGAGTATATATCAAACCTTTGAATTTGTGGTCCCTTATGCTTTTAGGCTGTGTGCCCAAATCTCATTGAATGGGATTTGGATGCTTAACTCCCTCAGGCTCCTTTGAAAACCCCAGCCTCAAATCTTGTCATAGCAGACTGCATCCTCCTCAAAGGACAGCTGTGGTAGCCTCTTCTAGGTCACTACAGATTCTATTCACTCTGACCTTGAGAATGGCATTGGGGACAAAAGCTTATTTGGCAGATGTGTTCACATGTAAGGAATGCAGCTGCTTTTCAGTATCTGCTCCTTATAATTCTTGAATTAAAAATACGTAATTACAAATATGTGAAGCCCAGACTACTATATCAGTGTTTTAGACTGTGGACAAATCCTGCACATGATTACACCAATCCAATGGTGACTTCTATTGTGTTACACGGGTATTACTGAGGGAAGAATTTGACCCTTTGTTCTTTAATTCAGTTTTGTGAGGCACTGAGGTTGTCTCATAGCACTCCATTAAAATGAATCTCAGAGACTTTAAGGAAGAAGTGAGCAAACTACGGCCTGCGGGACCGTCCTGCCCAGCCCCCGAGTTCCTGGCCTGGGAGGCTTGCTCCCAGCCCCTCCCCTGCTGTCCCTCCTCCCCCACAGCCTCCGCTCTCTAGCTCCGCCATCGGTGCAATGCTTTGGGCGGCGGGGCAGCGAGCTCCCAGGGCAGCGCAGCTGCAGAGCCAGGCCTGAACCAGTGCTCTGTGCTGTGCGGTGGCGGCATGGTGGCCCGGCCTAGTACCGCCAGCCACTGGTGCTCCAAGCAGCGCGGTAAGGGGTGGGAGCAGGGAAGGTTGGACAGAGGGCGGGGGAGTTTGGGGTGGTGGTTAGGGGGTGGGGGAGGAACAGGGGATTGAATGGGGGTAGGGGTCCCGGAGGGGCAGTCACGAAGAAGGGGGGGTTGGATGGGGCAGCAGAGGGCAGTCAGGGGCAGGGGTTCTGGGGGCAGAGGACAGGGAGAAGGGGTGGTTGGATGGGACAGGGGTCCTGGGGGGGGGCTGTCAGGAATGAGAGGAAGGGTTGAATGGGGTGGTGGGGTCCAGGGGTGGTCTGGGGACAGGGAGCAGGGGGAGATGGGGCAAGGGTCCCAGAGGGGCCATCAGGGAACAGGGGGGTTGGATGGGGCAGGAGTCCCAGGGAGGGCAGATAGGAGGTGGGGGCCAGGCCACGACCCCCTCCCCTAACCGGCCCTCCATAAAATTTACGAAACCCGATGAGGCCCTCAGGCCAAAAAGTTTGCCCACCCCTGCTTTAAGGCCAGAAGAGACCATTGTGGTAGTCTAATCTGACCTCCTGTACATGGCAGGTCACGGAGCCTCACCCACCCTCTCCTATAATAGACCCATTACCTCTGGCTGAGTTACTGAAGTCCTCAAATCATGTCTTAAAGACCGCAAGTTACAGAGAATCCACCATTTATACTAGTTTGAATGTGCAAGTGACTCATGCTGCAGAAGAAAGTGATACTGCCCTCCTCCCCACCCCCACCCCACCCCTGCCCTGGCTGGGTCTCTGCCAATCTGACCTGGAGGGAAATTCCTTCCTGATCCCAAATATGGCAATCAGTTGAACCCTGAGCATGTGGGCAAGACTCACCAACCAGAAACCTGGGAAAGAATTCTCTGTAGTAACTCAGAGCTTCCTCATCTACTGCCCCCTCTCTGGCCATTGAGGATATATTTCTAGAGAACAATATATCCCTTCAGCCTTCATTTGGTTATGCTAATCAAGCCAAGTTCCTTGAGTTTCCTCTTGTATGGTAAGTTTTCAATTACTCTGATCATCCTCACAGCCCTTCTCTGCACCTGTTCCAGTTTGAATTCATCTTTCTTAAACATGGGAGACCAGAATTGCACACAGCATTCCAGATGAGGTCTCATCAATGCCTCGTACAACTTCCCTATCTCCTCTGGAAATACCTCTCTTAATGCATCCTAGGATTGAATTAGCCTTTTTCATGGCTGCATCACATTGGCAGCTCATAGTCATTCTGTGATCAACCTGTGCACCCAGGTCTTTCTACTCCTCTATCACATCCAACTGAGAAGTCCCCATCTTATAGCAAAAATTGATGCTGTTGGTCCCTAAGTACATGACCTTACACGTTGCATTATTAAATTTCATCCCATTGCTATTACTCCAGTTTTCAAGGTCCTTCAGATCTTCTTGTATTCCGGTCCTCCTCTGTATTGGCAATACCTTCCATTTTGTTTCATCCACAAATTTTATTAGTGCACACCCACTTTTTATGCCAAGGCCTTGAATGAAAATGTTAAATAAGATTGGTCCCAAGACCAATCCCTGAGGAACTCCATTAATAACCTCCCTCCTGCCTGACAGTTTACCTTTCAGTATGACTCTTTGTAGTGTCCTCTTTAACCAGTTCCTTACTCACCTTTCAAGTCTCCTATCAATCCCCATCTTCTCCAATTTAACTAATAATTTCCCATGTGGAACTGTATCAAATGCCTTATTGACATCCAGCTAGATTAGATCTACTGCATTTCTTTTGACTAAAAAATCAGTTATCTTCTCAAAGAAAGAGATCGGGTTTGTCTGGCACAATCTACCATTTGTAAAACCGTGTTGTATTTTATGCCAATTACCCTTTACCTCTATGTCCTTAACTACTTCCTCTTTCAAAATTTTCATTCAACTGAGGTAAAACTAACAGACCTGTACTTTCCTGGATCACTTTTTCCCCTTTCTTAAAAATTGGTACTATATTAGCAGTGCTCCTGTCAGAGTATGACCCCCAAGTTTATGAATTCATCTCATATTTTGGCCAGTGCTATTCATTTACCTCATGGAGGGAGATGAGTTGTACTAAATACCCTGCTGAGTTTTGCTACATCTTCTCACCAATATTGACTTAATTTATTGTATCCCTGTGACACACTGTACCTCAGAGTTGCACCCTGTAGCCCCTATATTCATCTTTGCTGGTGTCTTCCTCTGTATAATTCTTGAATGGCTTAGAGAGCATTCATGCAGTTTACCTGGGTGGGTTTCTGCATGTTTGTTCCCTAACTGATCAAAGAATCTGGAATAGTTTGCTGCTTGTGTGACGGTGCTGCACGTGGGAGCCAGCTGAGGTCACTCAATCAGGGTGAACTGCAAACAAAACGGGGCAGACAAACCCCAAATGCTGGTGGTTATTCCAATACTTAGATTTACCAACCAGCACAAAACAGCTTCTCTAGTACCTCACTGGTCACTTAGAAGTCCAAACCACGCAGTTCCCTTAAAATACCCAGCCTCAGGCCTCCGTCCAGACACACCTGTCATATACGATGATGATTCCTGAAAATCTGATCTCATCATATAAAAGAAAAGGTTCTTCCAATCCCAAAGGATCAGTCACATACCCAGGTCCAATTATAACTTAGATCTTACCCAAAATACATGCTATAGTCAATTCTTATTAGCTAAGCTAAAATTTATTTAAAAAGAAAAGAGAGTGAGTGTTGGTTAAAAGATCAATATACATACAGACTTGAATTCAATTCTTGAGGTTCAGATACATAGTAGAGGTGAGCTTGTAGTTGCCAAAAGTCCTTTTAGAAATAGTCCATAGGTTATAGTCCAATTTCCATATTCAGGGTGGCTCCAGTCAATGACTGGGGATCTCAATCCTTGTGGCTTAAGGTTTCCCCCTCTTGAAACCCAAAGCAGATTTGAGATGAAGAAGGATCATAGAATCATAGAATCTCAGGGTTGGAAGGGACTTCAGGAGGTCATCTAGTCCAACCCCCTGCTCAAAGCAGGACCAAACCAAACTAAATCATCCCAGCAAGGGCTTTGTCAAGCCTGACCTTAAAAACCTCTAAGGAAGGAGATTCCACCACCTCCCTAGGTAACCCATTCCAGTTCTTCACCACCCTACTAGTGAAAAAGTTTTTCCTAATGTCCAACCTAAACCTCCCCCTCTGCAACTTGAGACCATTACTCCTTGTTCTGTCATCTTCTACCACTGAGAAGAAGTCTAGATCCATCCTCTTTGGAACCCCCTTTCAGGTAGTTGAAAGCAGCTATCAAATCCCCCCTCATTCTTCTCTTCTGCAGGCTAAACAATCCCAGTTCCCTCAGCCTCTCCTCATAAGTCATGTGCTCCAGCCCCCTAATCATTTTTGTTGCCCTCCGCTGGACTCTCTCTAATTTATCCACATCCTTCTTGTAGTGTGGGGCCCAAAACTGGACACAGTACTCCAAATGAGGCCTCACCAGTGCTGAATACAGGGGAATGATCACATCCCTCGATCTGCTGGAAATGCCCCTACTTATACAACCCAAAATGCCATTAGCCTTCTTGGCAACAAGGGCACACTGTTGACTCATATTCAGCTTTTCGTCCACCGTAACCCCTAGGTCCTTTTCTGCAGAACTGCTGCCCAGCCATTCGGTCCCTAGTCTGTAGCAGTGCATGGGATTCTTCCATCCTAAGTGCAGGACTCTGCACTTGTCCTTGTTGAACCTCATCATATTTCTTTTGGTCCAATCCTCTAATTTGTCTAGGTCCCTCTGTATCCTATCCCTACCCTCCAGCGTATCAAACACTCCTCCCAGTTTAGTGTCATCTGCAAACTTGCTAAGGGTGCAGTCCACACCATCCTCCAGATCGTTAATGAAGATATTGAACAAAACTGGCCCCAGCACCGACCCTTGGGGCACTCCACTTGATACCAGCTGCCAACTAGACATGGAACCATTGATCACTACCCGTTGAGCCCGACCATCTAGCCAGTTTTCTATCCACCTTACCATCCATTCATCCAGCCCAGACTTCTTTAACTTGCTGGCAAGAATAGTGTGGGAGACTGTATCAAAAGCTTTGCTAAAGTCCAGAAATAGCACATCCACTGCTTTCCCCTCATCCACAGAGCCGGTTATCTCATCATAGAAGGCAATTAGGTTAGTCGGGCATGACTTGCCCTTGGTGAATCCATGCTGACTGTTCCTGATCACTTTCCCCTCCTTTAAGTGGTTCAGAATTGATTCCTTGAGGACCTGTTCCATGATTTTTCCAGGGACTGAGGTGAGACTGACTGGCCTGTAGTTCCCTGGATCTTCCTTCTTCCCTTTTTTAAAGATGGGCACTACATTAGCTTTTTTCCAGTCATCCGGGACCCCCTCCCGATCGCCATGATTTTTCAAAGATAATGGCCAATGGCTCTGCAATCTCATCGGCCAACTCCTTTAGCACCCTCGGATGCAGTGCATCCGGCCCCATGGACTTGTACTCTTCCAGCTTTTCTAAATAGTCTCGAACTACTTCTTTCTCCACAGAGAGCTGGTCACCTCCTCCCCATACCGTGCTGCAGAGTGCAGCTGTCTGGGAGCTGACCTTGTCTGTGAAGACAGAGGCAAAAAAAGCACTGAGTACACTAGCTTTCTCCACATCCTCTGTCACTAGGTTCCCTCCCTCATTCTGTAAGGGGCCCACACTTTCCTTGACTTTCTTCTTGTTGCTAACATACCTGAAAAAACCCTTCTTGTTACTCCTAACATCTCCGGCTAGCTGCAACTCCAAGTGTGATTTGGCCTTCCTAATTTCACTCCTGCATGCCTGAACAATACTTTTATACTCCTCCCTGGTTATTTGTCCAATCTTCCACTTCTTGTAAGCTGTTTTTTTGTGTTTAAGACGAGCAAGGATTTCACTGTTAAGCCAAGCTGGTCGCCTGCCATATTTACTTTTCTTCCTACACATCGGGATGGTTTGTTCCTGCAACCTCAATAAGGATTCTTTAAAATACAGCCAGCTTTCCTCGACTCCTTTCCCCGTCATGTTATTCATGTTATTCTCCCATGACCTTGCCCATCAGTTCCCTGAGGGAGTCGAAGTCTGCTTTTCTGAAGTCCAAGGTCTCTGTTCTACTGCTTAACTCCTTCTCCCAAATCTCCTGGCAATTAGCACAGAGTAATTTATCTATTAAACAGTTCAGATACAGGTTACCACAACCTTCAAAGAGACACATAGACAATAATACTATTTGACTTAAGTATCATCATAAATGTTAATATTCCTTTTTTGGCCTTTGAATTAAAACTATAGCAATAGACAAGACTTGTTTGCTTACATCACAAGACCTGAACAAACATCTACCCTTCTACCTCTAACAATGCAGACTTGCATTTTAAAGCTCTATTCATTTACATATCTTCCTAACCAGTTCTTAAGGTTCACCCATGGGTCGGGTCAGTCTGTGAGTTGATTAACTCTTTCTGGCCCTGTCACCTTTTAATGAAATATTATATTACACTCATAATGTCACAGCTTGTCACTAGCATAGCATCATAAGACACAGCCCAGGCCTGAAAGTTAAGGGGGCACAGTGGTCCTACAGTTCCAGGTTGTATCCCAGGGATTCGTCACTATCCCTTGTGTTTTTTTGTTCTTAACACCACATTGTAATTCCCTTTCCACATGTCTCAGCATAATTTTGATGAACAGTTTGGAGCCATCCATCATTGCTAAAAAGTAATGGAAGGCCCACTGTTTCCAGCTCAATGCATTCATCATGTCATTCATTTTCTTGACTATGTTGCAGCCCAGCCTACTTCTACTCTTGGCTTTCTTCTTGTGCTGTCTATATGACTGGAGCAGCTGTCCAAGGTAGCTGTGTTACTTATTTTAGGATCTGCCTCCATGTGCTATAGGGTTGCTTCTCTGTTTATCTGCTGCACACAAACCGTATTTGTGCTCAAATCCATTTTTAACTATCCTTTCTTGTGTTCACGATTGTCAGTTTTGTGAGGTCACACCAGCTTCAGTAACACACTTCACTATCTGCCTTGTTAACTACGTGAAACAACACACACAATGGAAGTCTTTTTTTGGATGAAACACCTTCCACCACCCCACCACCCCCCGCCCATCTTGCAAATATCTTCCCCCATCTCGAACATCTGAAAATCATAGGAATTTTCCTACTGTTTATTTTTCCCCTGCTAGTCTCTCAGGGTCTGATTTTGAAAACTAGCCTCCCATTAATTGCAGACTCAATTAACTGCAGGTGCAACTGATGGAAGATAGACATCTGTCTAGCTGACTGCACTCATAGAAGTCATTTAGTCTGAATGTGGCCTGTAATCACAAAATCAATAACCACCTCCTTCTAACAAGTTCTCCTGTGTGTGGAAGCCCTTCAATAATTTCCTCCATTTCTTGTATTATGTTTATCTGAATAGTCAGAGTTTTTCAAGGGGGGATCTGATTTGAGTGTTAGAACATTTTGCGTGAGCTACACTAACAGACTCTTCATATTACCCTGATTAACAAACATTTTTTATTCCCAAAGGCCCATGAGCTATTTTTAATATGCTGCAGATGAACAATCCGTAAGATGGCTGCTGCCATTTCGAATATCACATAATAGAAATTGTGGATCAGTGTGGGTCATTTGAAAAGAAAATCAGCTGGAAACCACCCCCAAAATGTTCCATTTCTGTGCAATAAGCAATTCAGTTCAACTCCTTTAACAACTCCATCCTTGCCCTTCTCCAATTTTTATTGTGTTTCTTAAATGAAATGGTAATCCAATAATAACAAAATAGGAGTCAGCCTTTTGAATTAACAATGTTTATGTGAATCCAAAGTTAGGCAAGGGGAGTTTGCCCATCCCTACTAAGCACAGGGTGCATAGCAGCAGAAGCAATACTGATCTGAGTTGACAAAGAACATGCAAATTCTAAATTAGATTGGCCTTACAAACATCTTTCCTCCTCTTGACACAATTATGCTTATAAGTGCCTTCTTGTCATTGTTAGACTATCTAGATGCTTTTGTGTGTCTTATCTTCTTTATTATTCTTATGCATGTTTGTGTTTATAGTCATTGTTCAGTTACTGTAATCTTTCAGCTAAACTAAAACTCTGCAATATTGCTGTATTAAGGAAAATTATAATCACCTATCAACTGCAGTTTAGTCAATGATCCATTCATTATTATTGTGTCTTGGAGCTTTTGGCTATCTTGGGGATTAGCTCTCTCAGCCTGCATGCCCTCTCCTGATGGTGCCTCTCCCATCATTGTGTCCCCCTGCAGACCCGCTCAGTCCAAATTCCACAGCATCCCCTTCATGACTTGGCCCTCCGGCCATGCCACCATCCATGTTTTCCCCCTTCCAGGGGGTGGGGAGGAGTATATCCCAGTTCTACAGTCCAGCCACTTCCCCAGTGGCAAGTTGGGAAGAACCAGGCCTGCCCTCTACTCTGGGTCCCAGCTGAGGGACCCTGTGCATTGCAGCCTGCTGCTGCACCTCAAATTCCTCTCACTGCTGCTATATCTTCCTGGCCCACTTCCCCATGGTTCTAGCACCTTCTTCTCCTTTCCTCAGGACCTGCAACTACCCAGCCTCGGCCACCAGCCAGGAGTGCCTCTTGCTCCCCTGGTCTCTGCCAGCAGTTACTCTGTCCAAGGTGCTGCAGGTTTCTCAGCCTGTTAAAGGCAGTCTTCACTCCTTGAGCTCCCAGTAGCTGCTGGCCCTGCTCTGTCCTGTGGCTCTTTTTATCTAGGCCTGCTAGGCTCTGACTGGCTGCTCCTAACCACACCTCTCCTATTGGCTGCTTCTTGTGCAGCCTCCCTAAGGCTCTAACAGCCACTTCCTTGCCAGTGTGGGGCAAATGCCCCATCACAATTATCTCAAAAGTCAATATAAGCATAATTGTGAGAGTGTGATTAAGCCAACCAGTTAAGATAATGAAGAGACCAATCTACATATCCTCACTGATCATGTCTAAACTTCTTAGGGATGATGATTAGTTTGGATTACTTTCCAAATCTAATGCCCACAAAACATCAGCTTGAGTAATAAAGGTATGTGCCCCTCAATGGGAGATGTTGCTGAAAGTTTTGTTTGTTTTTTTAAAAAAGAAGATTTGTCACTCCATATATACACACCTATACAGTACATGATGTAAATGCCCAGTTTCAGTGTCACTGTGGAACATGGCAATGTCTTTTGAAATGCCAATTTTAACATGCTTCTACCAATCCCCACTGAACCCTATCTCAGGTTTCAATCATTGGTATAATACTTTGGAGAAAACTAGAGATTAAGGGCAGAGAACATGAATTCAATGCAGTTTAAAAACAAAAACAAAAAAACCACAATGTAACGGAGTAAAGAAGTAGACTCCAAATCTTCATTTTCTCTGTAAAGCCACATTTGACAACCCCTCCAGAATCAATACACCACATAAACGACTGAGAAGTCAGTTTAGATGAAATCAAACATTCTAGTAGATTCACATGACAGGCTTGTGCCATTTTCATTTAAAGGGTCTCAGATGTGTGAGGATGGGCAGAATCAAAGCCAACTACAAATAACTTTTTATCCTAACTCTAGAAGAACCTCACTCCTAAGTCACAAAGAATTTCTGTACCTCCTGCAGCCATATCACTTCAACTGCACCATCTAGTAAACATTGGGTTTTCATACAAACAATGGGGAAGGAGAAGAAAAAAAATATCTCTCCTGTTGAGGTAAATGGCAAAGCTCTCATACAACAGGATCAGCTCTAGAGCTTTTCAAAAGCAACATGCAAACTGCAGCCCTGTCTTCTCATTTCAAGAAGTCAGAATCCCTTGCCAAAATAACTCTGAAAGTAACATTCATATAATTTTAATGATATTTTCTTTGCAATTGAAAATATTTCTTCTAACCGGTGCACCATTTTAAGAACTACAACTCTACCCCGATATAACGTGACCCGATATACAAGGACGGCTCTAGGCACCAGCAAAGCAAGCACCTGCTTGGGGCAGCCCATTTGCAGGGGCGGCATGGGAGCTGAGAAACAACAGGGGGTTCTGGGAGCTGTAGTTCCTTGGTTAGCTCCCTGCCTATAGAGCCAGCCCTGGAGCAGGGAAAGAACTACATTTCCCAGCATTCCCTTGGCCACTACCAACTGGAAAGGAAGGAGGGGGACCTCATGTGGCAGTGTGCTGGGAGTGCTGTGGATGGTAGGGAGACCATATTTTAACATTCAAAAAACAGGACACTCCAGGGGGAGGGAAGCCCCACCCTGCCACCATCCACTCCCTCCAACTGCCCCCCACAGAAACCCCAACCCATCCAACTCCTCCCCCACTCCCTGATCACCCCCTCCCAGGACCCCTGCCCCTAACTGCCCCCCAGGATCCCACTCCCTACCTGTCCCCTGACACACCCCGGGACTCCCATGCCTATCCAACCACTGCCTGTCCCCTGACTGCTTCCCCGCACCCCTGACCCCTCTAATCCCCCTCTCCCTGCCGCTGACTGCCCCCCCAAACCTCTGCCCCATCCAACCCCCCCTGCTCTCTGTCCCTTGGCTGCCCCCTGGAACTCCCTACCCCTTCTCCAACCCCCAGCCCTCTTACCGTGCCACTCAGACCAGCGTGTCTGGCTCCGCGCAGCTCCAGACACGCTGCTGCATACATCCTGCCATGCTCCCCCACGGAGCCCACAGCCCCACCCCCACCCCAGCACCTGCCTTCCAGATTTGAACACCTCAAAATTCAGGAGTGCTCATGCTCAGTTTGGGCAGCTGTTACTTCATTTCTCCCAAATATACTGATCCACTGTAACTTGCTGTAGAAAAAGTAGGATAAAATTGAGCAAGAAATGCTTCCCAGTGGTTGTCAGGACTGGAATTGCTATTTTCAACAGCCATTGCCTTTTGTTTGTTTGTTTGTTTAAAAGGAAGACAGTGATATTGCATTGGCAAATTCCCCACAGAAAGAAAGAGTGGAACAAAAGAATAATAAAGGCACCTCAACTTTTCCTCATTTATGGAGGACAGTCTTATAATATGCATCCAGATATCCTCCAATCACACAAGCTGAAAATTGTTCCATTTTACCGCAGCTCTGTAACCATATGGGAACCAATCCTGTTTGTGTTTTGTGCACATCCAAAATTCCTGCTGAATGACCCGCCCTGGGAGCGAGTAACCAGTGACCCAGGGCAGTGGCGGAAGGAGGGTGCGGGGGGGGGGGGGGAGAGCCCAGGGCTGGGGCGGCAGTGAGGTGGGGGGAAGGCACTGGTTGGGGGGAAAAGGAGGAAGCCCAGCGCTGGGGCGGCAGGGGGTGTGGGTGGGAGAGCCCAGGGCTGTGGCAGCAGGGGGGTGCGGGGGGGGGAGCCCAAGGCTGGGATGGGGGGCAGCCAAAAATTTTTTTGCTTGGAGCGGCAAAAAACCTAGAGCCGGCCCTGCCTATATAACACGAATTTGGATATAACGCGGTATAGCAGCGCTCGGGGGGGGGGGGCACACTGTGCTTTCCGGCGGATCAAAGCAAGTTCGATATAATGTGGTTTCACCTATAACACGGTAAGGTTTTTTTTGGCTCCCGAGGACAGCGTTATATCAGGGTAGAGGTGTACTCACCTAAATCCAAGTCTTCTCTTTTCATCTAGAACCATGCGGAATTTTTTGGTTTTTGTTTTTTAACCTGGCAGTCATACAATTCAGTAATCTTTAATAACATTGCATTTTCCCCCTATAAAGACTGTTCCAACAACATTTCAAAATACAGTAGAACCCTGTTATGTCGCCGGCCTAGGGGTTTGCCAAAAATAGTCGAGATAACCGATGATCGAGATAAACCCCTATCCACCCCCCCACCCCTGAACTCCCCTGCCCTCTCTCCAACACCCCCTCCCTGCCCCCTTACCGCGGTGCCTGCACGTGGCTGGATCCGGCGAAGCGGGACGGGGAAGCGGGGCCGGGCGGCCGTGGACGGGGACCCGGAGCCGGGCAGCCAAAGAAGCGGGACCGGGTAAGCGGGGCCGGGCGGCAGGCAAAGCGGGACCGGGTAAGCGGGGCCGGGCGGCAGGCAAAGCGGGGACCGGGTAAGCGGGGCCGGGCGGGCGGGCGGCAGGTGAAGCGGGGACCGGGCGGGCGGGCGGCAGGCGAAGCGGGGACCGGGGATGCGGGGCCGGGCGGGCGGGGCCCGGGGAAGCGGGGCCGGGCGGGGCCCGGGAAGCGGGGCCGGGCGGGACCGGGAAGCGGGCCGGGCGGGCGGGCGCGGCGGGACCGCGGCGGGGCCGGGCGGGCAGGCGGTGGCGAGGACCGGGTATGCGGGCCGGGCGGGCGGGCGGGCCGGCGGGACCGGGTATGCGGGCCGGGCGGGCGGGTGGCGGCGAGGACCAGTGAAGCGGGGCCGGGCGGACGGGCGGGCGGCGGCGGGACCGCGAAGCGGGCCGGGCGGACGGGCGGCGCGGCGAGGACCGCGGCGGGGCCGGGCGGACGGGCGGCGGCGGGACCGGGTATGCGGGACGGGCGGGCGGGCGGCGGCAGGGACCGCGGCGGGCCGGGCGGCGGGCGGCGGCGCGGGCGGCGGCGGCGCGGCGAGGGCGGCGGGCGAAGCGGGGCGGGCGGGGGGGCCGGGCGGCGAGGCGGGCGGGCGGGCGGCTGGGGACACGGTGGGTCGGGGACGCGGGGAGCTGGGCGGCTGGGGAACCGCGGGGCTGGGGAGCCGGGGCTAGGGCAGGAATCGCGTGGCCGGGGAGGGATGCGGCAGGAGCCGGGAAGGGTTACAGAGTTACAGAGTTACAGTCGAACCCATTTATCTCGACCTCGGTTAGTGGCAAAAGCTCTTCTGTGCTCGAGATATTAGGGTTCGGCGAGATTAAAGAATCCACATAACCGATGAGAACCCGATAAGACAAAGAGGGAGTTTGGCGGTTCCACTACTAAAACGTCGACTTAATAGGATTGGCAAGTTAACCGAGGTCGAGATAAATGCGTTCAACTGTATTCATCTCCAGATGACCTCTGTTCCATAATAACTTGATTTAGGTTTCCAAACTGCATTTTCCCCCAAGGGAAAATGGCTTGTGTCTTCAATTATTTATATGAAGTTATATAAAAACTGTTTTAAGCATACTCCATTTCAGTTTGAAGTATTTTTAAAGCTAAACAGATATAGTGGAAAGTGTCAAGTTCAGGTATACATCCTTATAACAGCACCACCTACATATCTATCTATCAGAGTTGGGTAAATACAGAAAAATAGTGTATTCCAACACACATTCCAATTTGGAACAGCTGTTTACTTGAACCATGTTTGGGCTCTTTTTTATTTGCTACTCAAAAATGCTTGTGCAAATTATTTGTTGTTCATATGAATGTCTGGAAAAAACAGCCATGCCTCACACACAGACAGGTTTTTGTGCATGCAACAAAATTGCAACTGCTCATGCTTATATTGTAGGCACACTTTATGTTCCCATTTTTTTAAAATTTGGCCATGGGGAATTGAACTGCTTTTATTTCACATCCCTTCGTGCTACCTTTTGTTTTCATGTTTCTGCATTTTTGGTGGCAAATTAATCCCTTCTGAGTGCATTGCCAGGATTTCTCTAAAGGCATTCCTGGGCATATTTAGTATTCTTCTGCAGCCAACCAACCAACTCTGATATTTTGGGCCAAGTGTGTCACCTTCACTTATCCTGTTAATATTTCCACTCTGCCCACAAGACCTTTTTTATTATTATTATTTCTGAACACATCCAATCGAAGCACAGTTAAACTGTGGCTGGGCTGGATTAAGCAGAAGGTCTAATGGGTTTAGCCATTATGACTAGTTGCACTACATTTTTCACTTGATTTTTAATCCTATTTTTCCTCCCTCTTTGGATGTAGTTTAAGTGAATTGAGCATTATGATTTTAGTCAGAATGAAGGCTCTAGAAACTAAACTCCTGCCAGTGTACTTCAATCCAATTGTGCAAAGACCACCGCTAGGTGCAAAAGGTTAGTTCAATCATTATCCCATTCAGTGTTCAGGCTTCCTGCAGACTGCTAACAGATGTGCTAATTCTGATGCAGCTACCTGTCTACTAGGAAGTGGCCTGAAAACACTAACTATATGACACCATTGGCCAGCAATGCCCCTCTGCCCTGTACATTGGCCAAACCAGACAGTCTCTATGCAAAAGAATAAATGGACACAAATCAGATGTCAGGAATTATAACATTCAAAAACCAGTAGGAGAACACTTCAACCTCTCTGGTCACTCGATTACAGACCTCAAAGTCGCAATACTCCAACAACAAAAAAACTTCAAAAACAGACTCCAACAAGAAACTGCAGAATTGGAATTAGTTTGCAAACTTGACACCATTAAATTAGGCTTGAATAAAGACTGGGAGTGGATGGGTATTACACAAAGTAAAACCTATTTCCCCATGCTAATGTTTTCCCCCTACTGTTACTCATAACTTCTTGTCAACTGTTGGAAATGGGTCATCCTGATTATCATTACAAAGGTTTTTTTCTCCTGCTGATAATAGCTCACCTTAACTGATTACCCTCATTATAGTTAGTATGGCAACACTCATTTTTTCATGTCATCTGTGTGTGTGTGTATATATATATCTGCCTACTGTATTTTCCACTGCATGCATCTGATGAAGTGGGTTTTAGCCCATGAAAGCTTATGCTCAAAGAAATTTGTAAGTCTTTTAGGTGCCACAAGTACTCCTCGTTAATTTCACACAGAATGCTGACTAGTAGTAGCTATCAGATAATGATTTCCATTTGCTTAGGCCAGTTTCAAAGCTGTAACCTAGAGATGAAAGGGTCTAAATTCCATTGCACAGGATTGCTATACTAGATCTGATCAGCTGCCTTTCTCATCCAGTATCCTGCCTCTGAGGCCGAGCAGTAGCAGCTGCTTCAGAAAAAGGTGCGAGAAAACATGCAGTCGACAATTACTGAATAACTCTGCTGATAGGGGAAATTTCTACCCAACCCCATTAAGTAATATTTGGATTATGCCCTGAAGCATGAAGGACTATATCCCTATTCTTTTAAAAGGTCCATCTAGCATAACTGTCCATGAGTGTAGTAGGATTCAAAGGATTGGTCTCACTGATACCTTGTGGCAATGAATACCATTGGTTAATTATGCAATGTGGAAAAATCCTTGTATTAGATTTAAATGTGTTGTGTTTCAATTTAGTTGAATCTCTCCTTATTCTTGTATGATAGGGGCAAGTAGGGGGCACTCAATTTACTTTCTGCATACTAGTCATTATTCTGTAATCTCTATCATGTCCCCTCTTGTTGGTCTCATCTCTAATTAAATAGTCCCAGTCTTTTCTGTCTCTTTTTATACAGAAATCTTTCCACACCTCTAATCATTTTCATCCCCTATCTCTAGACTCCTGCTGTTTTCACATCTTTTCTGAGATGAGGTTAACAAGACTTGAACACAGTATTCATGGCATGATAATATTTTCAGTATTATTTTCTATCCCATTCCTTACATAGCCTGTTTGCTTTTTTTTTTTTGGTACTGGTGCCGCACACTAAGTAGAGGCTTTCATTGAACTGCCGGTAGTAGGTTCTTTGTCCAACCTGAGCATTTCTTGGCACCTGTCAGTTTTCCCTTACCTCCAAGTTTAAATAATTCCCCAAACCCTGGCAGTTCTCCATGCCGGTAGTCTTGTCCCACATTATTTAAAATAGAACCTACTCTTTGCTGTCTAGGCAATCCCTTTCCCAAAATATCCTAATACCTAATCTGTTAGAACCCCTCTGCTCTATGCCATCCCTGGATTGAAACCATGGTGTTCCCCTATCAAGTTTCTCCTAGATGTTGAACCCAAGATATTTTAGATTAAGATATACTAAAGAGCTTGGATTTAAATTGTCTTCTTTGTAGTCTAAATTTAGCATCCATGCACCTGTCTTACACTTCCCAATTGGTACTAGTATGTACCACAACCATGGTCTCCTTTTGAATACTCAGCAGAAGTTTGCCTAAAGGTCTCATGAGATCTTGCAATTTTGTAACCAATCACATGTCACTGAATGGTTCTCATTATCACCACATACCCAGCTATTGATATTTTTAATGATCACCACAGCCAGTCGGCATCCCACAATTGTGACTTCATCTCCGGCATTAAACTCCCTAGCACTTGAGAAGAACTCAGTCTCCTTTACCTCTAGTGGAAGTTTGGTCCTATGTAACTGGGTTTCTCTTTCCATTCCATTTTGATTCCTTTCCTCAATGGGTGGATAGAGGAAGTCAGTTCTGAGGTAGTCCCTTAGATACTACAGAGATAGGTGCTACTGAACCTAAGACAGCCAGAACAACCTATTCTATAACATACCTGTACTCTATCTCCATAAACAATTTTGTCTCTCCTTCACTTCATCAATTCTGGCCTCATGAGGCTTTTCTTGGGGTCTCAGGATTCACTCTAGGCAGGGGTGTCTCTAGCTTTTTTGCTGCCCCAAGCCCAGCAGCCAGGCGGCATTCGGCGGCTTGCCTGCGGAAGGTCCCCGGTCCCATGGATTCGGCAGCTTGCCTGCAGGAGGTCCGCCAGTCCCGCAGATTCGGTGTACCCACTGCCGAATTGCTGCCAAATCTGCAGGACTGGCGGACCTCCCACAGGTGTGCCACCGAAGGCAGCCTGACTGCCGCCCTTGCAGGGACCGGCAGGTTGCCCCCCGCAGCTTGCCGCCCCAGGCACACGCTTGGAGCGCTGGTGCCTGGAGCCGCCGCTGACTCTAGGCTTTATCGTATTCCTGCTGAATTCAGTGAGAATCTTTTTACTAACTTCATTGGGAGCTTCATTTTGAAATGATCCAGATGCTTTTTATTTTTATTTTGCCTTTTCCCTCTCTGTACACACTACCTGAATTCCTTTTCCTACCCACCAACCAACCCCTTACACTTTCCTTCTAGTCCACCATGGGAAATGGTGCCTGGAATTTTGTCCCACCTGAGATGCTGTGTCAGCAAACACGTGCTGCCATTTTCTGTTATATAAATGGCACGTGTTACTTATGCCATGCTCATCTCAATGACCCTCTCACACTTTTGATTGTAGAAAATCTATTAATTAGGAGTTCTGTGTGCCAAAAAAAACCCTTTCTAAGAGGGAAAAAACCCTCAGCAGGTTATTTCTTTGATTAATATTATTCTGAAAATAGCTAATGCAGAATATGAAAATTCAATAATTTGATTTGCAGTGGAAATGTTCTTTCTTCTAAGATCTGAAATAAATCACCAAAGGCTTTCAAAGCTGACATTTAATCCATGAATTCAAATCATTTCTAAGATTTATGATCCATTAGAAAGACAGTTTCAATTTCCCTTGCCCTTGCGAGATTTTAATGTATTGCTAGCAGAAAATGCATTTACTCTACATGTTTTTCATAGCAACAATATCACTTATTGATAAGGCTTTTTCAAGTTTTAAAAAAAGATATAGCTGGTTATGTTCTTTTTGATTTGTTTATCTACAAATAAATGCAAAACAGAGGCTGCGCCAACACAGTTATCATGCAAAAACCTATTGGATATTATTTCCGCTGAGCAAGGAAATAGCCACAAACAATAAGGCTCTATCCAATGGAAAATTTGATTTGTACAAGATAGAAGATTATACTGACTGATGTATATACAAGCAAGTTCACGTTGACAAAAAGATTAGCCCAGCTCCCACTGATTCAGCCAGAAAAAAACAACAAAAAATGCTTCTTGTTTGCTCACCTGTTTGGGGACAAAACCTGGTCTTTTAAGTCTCATCTAGGACAATGTGCATGTCAATACACAGGGAAGCCGGACAAGGAATGAAGTGACTCCATTGAGGCTGCAAAATGTTTCTAACAGCCACTAGCAGTGCAACAGGCTGGCCTGGCCTGTAAGAACTGGAGCCTGCCCCATTCAATTAGCTCTGCCCACCACGCCTGGAATGAGGTTTGGGGTTTAATTAGCAGAACCAGCTGAGTAGGCAGCAGCTGATTCCCCTGTAAAGAGCAGCAGGAAGAGGGATGTTCAGGGAAAGAGACAACCCAAGTGAAGAGGAGTGAGAGATTATAGGAACTGCTGAGAATGTGTGCTCCTGTAGAGTACCTTGAGGCTTCAGAGGAAAGGCATCAGGCAAGGAAGGCCTGGTAAACCCGCACTGGGAAAGACTGGGCATAAGGACTTGATGGGGATCTTGAGAATTTTGTTTGGGAATCATTTTGTTATTTTAATAAATCCAGCCCCAAGGAAGGGTGTGGCTGAACCTTGCAAAAATTTGATTTGGTAGTTTGACTCAAGTGGCCTTTTGCTGCAGTAGAGGGAAACTGAGGCTAGGTTGCTGCATAGTAACCTCAGGCCACAAGGGGTGCTTGGGAGGCAGCTGATCCATTCACAAGCAGTTATAACTATTGCAAACCTGAACCTCAATTTATTTTAAGTTATCTTACATTCCCCCTCAATGTCTTGATATACATAGAATCAGAGAAATTAGAGATTGAGAATACTAATTATGCCATCTCAGTCATTTTTGATTGCTCCCTATAGTATACTGTCTGATTAAGTATTTTATCCTTTCTAGTGTTTAAAAAACTCCTACAAAGGGGCTCCTACCACTTCCTTTAAAAGATTATTCCATACTCACTTGGATCTCAGCATAAAGAGAGCTTTCTGATAGGCAGCTCGCTCTTTCTTGTGCTTAATGTGGAATGTTTATATACAAAGGATTGGGAGTTGGTCTAAAGAAATGGGTGTCAGCAATGCAGAGATACAGTGGCTGTGAGCAAAGCAAATAAGAGAACAGGGACCTTACTAGGTCAGAATCTCCTCAAGTCATACCAATGCAACTACACACTCAGCCAGATCCTGTTTTTCCTAGTTAGTCAACTGCACCTCTAGACCTTTAACCCTTGGGAAACACTTGACTAGTGAACAGAGCTCAGTTTCCTAGGGAGAAATCATACTGAGGCTATACTTTCAGGGCTGGTCTACACTGGGAGGGGGTATCGATCTAAGATATGCAACTTCAGCTACGTGAATAGCGTAGCTGAAGTCGAAGTATCTTAGATCAATTTACCTTGGGTCCTCACGGCACGGGATCAACGTCCGCGGCTCCCCGTGTCGACTCCACTACCGCCGTTCGCTCCGGTGGAGTTCCAGAGTCGACGTGAGCGCGTTCGGGGATCGATATATCGCGTCTAGATGAGACGCAATATATCGATCCCTGAAAAATCGATCGCTGCCCACCAATACGGTGGGTAGTCTGGACGTACCCACAGCAAGTCCCTCTGAAGAATAGAACTTTATCTCCAGGTAGTCTACTTTGATATATTTATCCAGGAGGACACATGTAGATCTAAAGTCCTCTTGCCCTTAGTCCTTTCAACGGTTACAGAGATCACTGTAAAATGAAGGTATAGTACATAAAAAAAGAATAAGACTTCCTCTGAGGATCTGATATAAGGAGTCAGGTCTTTCAACCACAAGTGTGACTGATATAGCCAAAGCTTACAGACTTCCAGCATGCCTTCACTAAATAGGACAGTTATTTTCACCACTTGCCTCCGTTCTAAAACAACAAAAAGCTTATGCAGCTTTTCCTAAAATCAAGAGAAAAGAGTTATCCAGATATGTTGTTATATCCTTTGGGATCATCTGGGTAAGAGGCAGAACTGGTGAGAACAAAATCATCTAGAAGAATAAAGGACAGGGATAATGTTTGTCATCTGTCCCTCCTGTTCTTTCTTTGCCTCCAACTTGACAACCTTATCCCTTCATGCCACAGACACAAAAAATCACCCATGAGGAGATGAGAGAGCCTGAGAAGCTCTAAGATACTCAAGAGAAGGGAACAGTGATGTATAGCCATCTACTTGTGATGTCCTTGAAGGCTGTTCCCCCCCGATTTGGTAGAATGAGATAGGATTTGGAACCAATAATCCACCTGGCCTCAAGAGCTATAAAGAAGAAGCATTCCCTGACCTGGCATTTCAGAAGAGCAAGCAGCAATAGAAGGCCAAAGCTACAAAGGCAGCCTTGAACCAGGAGACCAAGTATGAGAAGGAGCAAATCTATAAAGAGAGAAATCTAGGAGAACTGACAAGAGCCTTCTCTTAGTTGAACAGCCTATTGGAAAGAGACCTTCAGTTATATCTTTATTAGTACACAATGCCATTGGATCTGAGGGCTTCATTCCAGAATGGAAAAGGAAGATGGTTAAATTCCCTCCAGGAATAACACCTAGTCAGCTAACAACTGGAACTATTTGAATCCAAAGATGCTTACAAGCCCCAGAATCCAGAATCCCCATTGGTCTGATTAAATTCCTCTTAAATCCTCAAATCACAGTCTATTTGCTAGATCCAAGAAACCAAATGGCAGTGGCACATGTCAGTATCTGGACCTCCCCTTATTTAGAGATGGGACTGCTTCTATCTATCTTACCCAACTGAGTGCTTCTTCACCTCACTCCCACTAAAACATTTGCTGTGCTGCTTCCTTTGAGCACAGAAGATTAAGGAACCAGCTGCTACTGGCATTAAGATCCACACCTAGGCTACATTCATTCTCCCTTAACTTGAGTTATAAAAGCCACACAGACTGAGCAACCAGGAAGAGAGTGCTGCTCATCAGGAATATCAGGCAGGAAATATATTGGTAGAGTATTGATATCTAATGCACAAAGTGCACTTCTTGAACCTCAATCCACTGCTCTGAGGAACTACAATGTATTCTGATGTCCAGAGTCAATAAGCAGTTGACTTTAAACTATTCTATGACCACAACAGCTACTGAAAATAGAGGAACTCAATCAAATTGGCTAAGGAGGCAGGATCATTTATAATTGCATTCTGGAACATTCAGATTCACGAGTGATGAATGTGTGCCTTCTAACACTGGCATTGCTTTCAGTTGATCCAAATTTTCTGAAGCACAACATGCAATCCCCTACAATGGTGATATACTAAGGGGCTATACAGAAACTACCATAAAAATAACAAATATATAATTGATAATTTCTTATTTATTAAAATCTTTATTGAGTAATATATATTTCCAGTGAGACCATTTTAGGGTAGCATGTCCATCTTAGTTTCACTTTTTTGCCATTCCTAGGCAGAACTGTACTGATATCGGAGAACAATTGCTCTTCCTGAAATAATGGGAATTCTAGAGATTTTACTCAGGCCTTGGACACTGCAATTTCATTTCACTATCAAAAAGTGGTAAGTGCTATGTCTCCAGGGGAGACTAATTTGGGATGCTGGATGCAGTACTCTTATTAACGATATAATGGCCCTGGTGATATGCCCTCTGCGTGAAGTTTTCTATTAAGGCATAATGAGATCATTGATCAATCAAAAAGGTTCCAAACAACATACAAGATTTTTAAAAAATTAACTGTGTTTGAGGCATCTATAGAAATTTCACATTTCTGCTGGAAAACTACAGGTCTAGAGAAAAGGCTATTTTTAAGTTAAAAAGCTTTCCATCACTACCTCAAAATAGGTTTCCCACCTTTTATGTGATACCACAGGGTTTTTAAAACAATTTATTCACAAGCCGTCCCAGATGTAGACTCTCTAACGTGCCAAATTGGATGCTTTTCCCTTTTGTTTCAGTTCTTCTTAATAGCTTAATTCTGCTTACATTTTTCCCTAGAATATCCAGTGATTCTTTCAGGGCTAAGGGCTACATGGTGTAGTTGATTAGTGTAGGCATAATTCAAAGAGTATATGTTAGCAGGTCCTCAATTAACTAAACATCTAAGACCTTTCTTCCAACATAACATATATATAATGATTTAGATTCACTTTGATACGTAAATTATAGAACTCCCCCATTGCTGAAATAAACCTTTTCAGAATTCAGGTCAGTGGGCCAGTTCCTGAGGCTCTTAATCAGGTCTGACTTATTTTTACTCAGTCAAACTGGCAGTAAAGTCAGTGGTCATTTTCTTGTGTAAGGAATGAATAAAAACTGAGAACTCAACATATAACACTACATATTACAGTATTTCTCCCAATGTCATTAAAAAGCCAACATATTCATAGGTCTCTTTACTGGACAGCCATCCAGCCTTCCCTATTGCCTGCTTCAGGAAATGGAGGCACTGTGCAGGAAATCTGTCCAGGGGGTAGTCAGGAATGGAAAGACAAGAGGGAAAGTCTGCACATACATGGATGAGCTGGAGAGTATTGTATGAACTAGGCTGGTTGGACGGGGCCACCATAGGTTTGCGGGTTCAAATAAACATTCAGATTTCAGAATAAGTATCATAACCCCTCTACATTTTCCCTAGCACAAATAGATCCTCTGCCTTGTCCCCTACTTCTAATAGAGCTTGATGAGCCCTATAGCGAAGTCTGTCAGGGATTGGTTTTGCATGCTGCTGTTGGCGATTCTCATATGGTCTGGTTCTTTCCTGACTCAAAGGCATTATTCTGAGCTGACCACAAAACAGAACACTTCAGAACATACATGATTTAAGCACTGGCCTAACAGAGAATGTACTAGGCCTGACAGTGACCTCCACAGTACTACATAGCAGTGAAATGCTATGTAGAGTGGGGAGTGGGGAGTGGGGGGAGACTATGTCACCTGCTATGGCTTGTAGTAAGGAGAGGGCCTGTTGATATCCACTGAGGTAGGGTGGTTACAGTGCTTGTTGTAAGACAGGGAAACAGAAGGATGGGGAACATGAAGAATTAGGGACAAAGCCAGAACTTACTGGTGAAGACAAAAGTCCAAGAGCATCTCTGAAAGGGAGGTCAAAAGATAATGGTGCCTGCAGAAATAGAGGAAGGGCTGAGGACTGTACAGACTGAGGACTGAGGGCTGAGGACTGAACTTACAGACATCATCCCCTACATTTTCAAAGTGATTAATGGGGGATATAAGCCATGTGAATCCCAATGATTTCAATGGGAATTGTCTAGATAAAACCATAGCAACATACAAAGACCCACATTGTGCCATGAAGACATGTAGACATACAAGACCCACTTTGTGCCATGAAGAGACTGGCATCTTTACTGGTTGGCTGAGAGCTGATACCACAGTATAACTGTTACAAGGTTGTTAAGAGGAAAATCCAAAAAAGGACTTTGAACATAATTCAGGGGTCAGGTGAAATAAGGTAGGGAGGAAATTCCTTTGAGATTATTTGGTGGAAGCTGTCTGCAGGCCCATAAGAGTCGCATCTTGAATCTGAGTTCATAGGCAAGGACATGTATTAGACAGACACAGTAAGCCTCCCCACAGCATATGGGTGCTTTCTCTAATGCTTAAGAGGCGTAATTCTGTCCAGGGAATTTGTGATTTGCCATAGTGGGACTGGGCCAACATTTTTAAAAAATGGATGCCCTGAGGTTAGGCTCCTAAATCCATATTTAGCACCCATATAAGGAGCCTCATTTTCAAAACTGGCAAGTACCCAGCAACTGCTATCTAAAAAACAACAACAAAAGCTCTTGGAAAATGTTAACCACTATGCAGGGTCCTTTCCTGGGATCCTGATCTCACTTCTACTGCTGTAAATCTGGAATAACTCTTATGATTTGACTAGAGTTACTCCAGTTTTACACCAGTCTCAGTGAAATCAGAATCTGGCCTTTCACTATTATAGATGAAAGAGATGAAGTTTTGAAAAAAAATAAAAAAATACTAAGTACTCTGGATGAGTGGAGAAGATCCATGCATAGCCTTTGACTACTGCAGATGCACAAACAATGATAAACAAACAGAGGTTAAATAGGGGACTCATTTAAATTCTCTTTTGCTCTATTTCATCTCTTCTGCTGTTTTGCATTTAAATATTTGAACTGCAGTATTACAGCAACAGTACAAATAATAAAATAAACAACCCAAACCAGTGTGCTGGAAAGCATTCCCTGTAATGTATTCATTAGATCAGAATATCCACACAGTCAATGTGTCTTTAATTTGTGCATGATTATGAAAGCAGGCGTCTATTTGTGAGCAAAATCCAAGCTTGTTGTCAATGCGTCCTTTGAAAGGGGAAAGCGAATGTCAGTGTGCAGAAACTGTTTTTCCCTCTGAAACTGTGCAGTATCTAAGAATCAATTAATAAAATGTGCAAGCCCTGTCCTGCTTTTGTGTCGAATGGATCTGAAGGAAAGTGGTCAGATTAAAAGAAAGTGCAAACAAACAAAAAAGAAGCAACAAAAGATGAGTCACAGAAAGCCTGGGGTTGTTTTCTTTTCCGTATAACTCAGGAAGAGAGACAGACATTTAATATGGAATACACTGGAGAAGAAGGGTCAGCTTGAGAGTTGGGGTTACTAGACAATCATTTGCTTCTTGAAATTCACAGCCTGTTCCCTTGTTGTACTGCTGCTGGATGCTGGTGAAGGGAATTACAAAGCTTTATATGAGAGATACCTATCAAAGTAACACATGTCCTGGGTTTCTTTAAGGTTTTCCAGCTTGGAGGTATTGGTCTAGATTTGTCTTGTGTTGGTGATTGATGCATTGTTTGTGGAAGCAAGTCAATACATCTTTCTGTATGATCATTACTGACCCAGCCATATTGCTCAGATTGTTTTTAATGCATTGAATTAGAGCAATGCAACCTTTTTCATTGATTAACTAATTATTGTTTATCTTTAAAATATAGTGCAATAAAAAATCCTTTACCTTCCACACCAGGGCAGTTTGAGGTCCTGGTGAGGAAGAATGTTTCCCATAAGTAGGTCTAAAATAACAACAATAAATGATAGAAGAGGAAAGAACTTGATAGCATTTTTTAAACAGCAATATCACTTTCAAGTCAGACTAACAATGTCTGCCCCTTTCCTCTGGCTGCAGCAAAAGAGAATTCCAAAGATTCTCATGGGATGTGATGGCAGGAAGCACAGACAGAAAAAATCCAGAAAGTGAGAGGTGCATTAGATCTGAAATAGCTGCCACCTTCTGGCCAAAATGCTCAAAACAGAAATAAACCATGCTGCTAAGTAAGGTAATAATCTGAGATATACTAATCTGCTAGAACTGGAAGGGACCTTGAAGGGTCATTGAGTCCAGCCCCCTGCCTTCACTAGCAGGACCCATTTTTGCCCCAGATCCCTAAGTGGCCCCCCTCAAGGATTGAACTCACAACCCTGGGTTTAGCAGGCCAATGCTCAAACCACTGAGCTATCCTTCCCCCGATATATATGCTCTTATATATAGTTATATATAGTTTTAGGTGGAGACAAGCCAGTTTAGATACAATATTAATCAGCACCGAATCAATCTTTTTTTGAGGCTCAGATAAAGTACAGTTAATATTTCCCTTTATTTTTCAGGACTTCAGCCAGGCAAGATTAGAAGCAGCAGTACTAAAATACCGCAAGAAAGGCGGCTTTTACAATATTTCCACCCTGACAGAAGCCAATAAATACCCCATCAATTTATGAGAGGGCCTATTCTTGGAAGATTTCCAGCTTAACTTCGCAAATATGTGAAAAGACCTGAAAAGGAATCCAAAGATTTCAGTGTTTATCTATGTAAGTCCCAGCGCTAGAGAGCTTATATAGAGATGGAACTCTCTGTGCCCTCTATAGGGGGAAAGGGAGCTCTAGCCAATCTCATTTAAATTTGCAGTGTTGCATGCTTACCCATAGTTCCCTCTACTGTGTTTTGTTGTTTGTTGGTATTTGCCTGTGTTCTGCTTCTATACATGATAAGTGATTGTTACTGTGACTGTATTCACAGAAGGGCATGATATACCATGGAGTGAGTGGGAGACTCTGAGCTGAGAGATAATGGACATTGATTTGCAAAGATGATTTACACTCAACTGGAGCGCAGAGGAGTCTAACCAGAAACTCATTCCCAGGGACCAGCGACTCTATCCTGTTTTGCTCTGGTTTTCCCATCTGGAAATTCTGAATGTGTATAGTGTGATTTGGTAAGGCCTGACTGGACCAGCAGCGGCAGCACAGAGCTGACTTCACAGTGCCCCATCATGGTGGCACTACATGAGGACTGACCAGACCAGTGGCAGACAGCTGATGTCACAGAACTGGACTAGATAGTTGCACCTCGGAATGGAACCTAGTGGTGTGGAGCAGACAAGCAGAGGAGAGCCACTTCCTCATGTCCCCTGAATCTAAATGGACCTGTCTGGGGCGGGGGATTAGGTGGGTGGCAATGATTTGTTACTAGGACACCTGGACCTCAATAAATGGAACAATTAATACTTAAACTGCAGGGCTGGCCAGACTCCTGACACTGATTAGGATTTGCTTTGTGATTTCATCTCCAAAGGACTCCTAAATGCTTGTGAGTGGGGAAGTAGCGCCTGCAAAGGTGACAGGGAAGTTATATATATTAACTTCCCAGAGTGACAAATAGGGGCATGTCTCTGGGTGGGGTCTTCAAACCATTGTTTTATTGACTTTTTTTGTTAGTAAAGAACCTCTAGACCAGGGGTCGGCAACCTTTCAGAAGTGATGTGCCGAGTCTTCATTTATTCATTCTTATTTAAGGTTTCACATTCCGGCAATACATTTTAATGTTTTTAGACAGTCTCTTTCTCCAAGTCTATAATATATAACTAAACTATTGTTGTAGGTACAGTAAATAAGGTTTTTAAAATGTTTAAGAAGCTTCATTTAAAATTAAATTAAAATGCGGAGCCCCCCAGACCGGTGGCCAGGACCCAGGCAGTGTGAGTGCCACTGAAAATCAGCTTGCGTGCCGCCTTCGGCACACATGCCATAGGTTGCCTACCCCTGCTCTAGACAGACTGAACCTGGCCTTTATTACCGCCATTGGCACCTAATAGAAGTAAGCAAGTGAACCTTTAGATGTTTGGTGGTGTTGCCTTCACTCTTTAATGCCTGGAAATGGGTTCTGGGTCATGTGATATGAGCCCACTATCAGTTCTGATACTGCAGTGTCATACCCTCAGTGAAGGTGATGAGGGGAAAGTATATCTAAAACCTACAGTTCCATCTACAGTACCTCAAGGATCTACAGATCATTGCAAGTGTCTGCTTCACAAAAAGTTTAACAAGTGAAAGCAAACTCTATTGGATATGGGGATTTTTTATGGCATGAGAGCTCTATGACTATGAAAGACAAAACACAACCGCAACTACCCACAGCCCATAGTGGCCCAGTGACAGAAACACCAAAACTAGATTAGTGAGACAGATTCTACTGGGTAAGGAAGAAGCATTCCAAGTAGAAAGGTGTAGGGTCTAATTTTCAGACACCCTTAAAACCAGCCTCCAAGTTATAAATGCAAAATTGTGCATGTAAATTGATGACTGCACACACACACACACAAAAAGCGGAAGGAGCAATCGTGTATGCGACACTGGCACCAAGATGAAAAATGTAGCGCTTAGGTGTATGAAAAGAGACATTCTGATTTGTGAATTAAATACTTAAGTTTATGGAAAGCATATATTATTTAGTTTGATTTACACACAAAAATAGATAAGTGCCCACCCATGGCATTTGAGCTCTTTACAAGGTTTAGAAATACAGAGGAATAATGATACAGCACTCACAACCTAGAAAATTATGGAAGGATCATATAGTCTTCTGCCAAGAATACAAAAAATTAGGTCTCACTCCTGATACAATAAGAGAATTCTGAACTGAAGAGGAAATGTACCTCCTAAAATTGCAATACAATTATAGGAGCAAGAATTTAACTTAAATAAGAATGAAATACAATTCTCATGTGTAGAGATAAATGCATTTTGATTACTTTAACCATTAAAATGTGTGCAGTCACCCCACAATCTTCCCATGAGCACCATAAAAGTTCACTGGTGATAAGAGTTAAGTGTACATTTAGAGCACAGATAATTTCTGTAGACATTTCTGCTTTTTTTTAAAGCCTTGCTCCTTAATTTCCATAGGAATCAATAGCTCACTGCAAAGTTAATAAGCACTAAAAACATTAATGAGCCATGTTAACAGGCAATAATAACACTATCAGTGTCAGTGCTTAACACCCCTATATCTGTGGGTAATCTGGTAACCAGACAGCTGAAAAAGGAATGTGGCATTGATGTGTAAATTAGAGGTGCAGAGGCATTATCTGGGATGATTTCCCAATGTATCTACTTTTAAAACCTCTCTCGTGATTACATATAAACAAAATAGCAATGTATCATGCAAACAGCATAGCTCTTGTAACTATGGACTATCTATTACATGTTCACAGAATTTTGAAAGTCTGTCTGCCCTATCTTTTTTTTAAAGCATTCACAATGATGTAGGCCATCTCTCCATAAGTAAGACTGCAGCTAGCTTTCCATTGTAAGCCTGATTTTAATTCCCCTACTGTCTTCACCAAAACAAAAAAAAAAGTGTCTGAAATTTCCCAGGTTTGATCTTCTGCTAAGGCAGAATTTCCTGGTAAATGTAGGGTTAAAAATAATAATAATAATGAGATGGTTTCACTTCCGTATTTTTCCGTAGCCTTTGTATGTCTCATCATAACTCCCACAGAGCATGGTCTAGATTTCATATTTATTTTAATCTGTTGGTTTTGATGAGAACTGACATCTTTGACTAGTCTGAGGGACTGAGGGTTAGTTGTGAAGTTATTAAAAGCAGTTTATTCATACATTAGGAAATCTGTGGGGATTTTCAGTCTATTGCCTCTCACAGAGCCTAGGCCCTCCTCGCCAACCTGATACAACTGTAACTCTTCTGTCACGTTGGTGATGTTGGCAGTGGCAAGGGCCAGGTTCAATATATCTCATCCCCTCTTGACAAATAAATAAACCAGGAAAACTAAATGCACCTTCCCTAAATTACTTTAACAGACAATGCTTCTGTACTCACAAGCAATGAGACTATATATGAAGTAATGAAACTTTATTAGGGAAAAAGGAACACAGCAACAATATATCTATCTGAATAACAAATAAAACATTTCCCCATACTAACTTTGGCAGTAGTCTGTTAACTCAGTTCCCCACCCACTTGTGTGAATGTCCAGTAAGTGAATGTTCTTTTACCACATCCCTTCCCCATCCCTATTGACAGGATAGCTGGCCTAGTGGATAGAGGGAAGCTGTAGACGTGATCTAGCTTGATTTTAGTAAAGCTTTTGACACAGTCTCAAGTGACATTCTCTTAAGCAAACTAGGGAAAGGTGGGCTAGATGAAATTACTATAAAGTATGTACTCAAATACTAATCATTAATGGTTCACTGTCAAACCTGGGGGACATATCTAGAGGAGTCCCACAGGGGACATATCTAGTAGAATTCAATACTATTCAGTATTTTCATTAATGACTTGGATAATGGAGTGGAGAGTATACTTATAAAAATTTGTTGATGACACCAAGCTGGGAGGAGTTGCAGGTACTTTGGAGGGCATGATTACAATTCAAAACAGTCTGAAATCAATCAGATGAAATTCAGTATAGATAAATTCAAAGTACTGCATTTAGAAAGAAAAAAATCAAATGCACAGCTACAAAATGGGAAAAACTGGGTAGGCAATAGTACTGCTGAAAAAGATTTGGAGATTATAGGGATCACAAATTGAATGAGAGTCAACAATGTGATGCAATTTTGAAAAAAGCTAAAATCATTCTGGGGTGTATTAACAGGAGTGTCATATGTAAAACATGGGAAGTAATTGTCCCACTCTACTCAGCACTGGTGAGGCTTCAGCTGAAGTACTGTGTCAAATTCTGAGTTCCACACTTTAGGAAAGATGTGGCTAAACTGAAGAGTCCACAGTAGAGCAACAAAAATGATTAAAGTTTTTGAAAACCTGACCTATGAGGAAAGGTTAAAAAAGGTAGGACAAGAAGTAATCAGCTTAATCTGCAGCAAGGAAGATATAGGTTAGATATTAGGAAAAAAATTCCAACTATAAGGATAGTTAAGGACTAGAATAGACTTCCAAAGGTGACTGAAGCTTGTTAAGAACAGATTAGACAAACACCAGCAGAGATAGTCTTGATATACTTGGTCCTGCCTCAGCTCAGGGGTATGGTTGATGACCTTTCAAGATCCCTTCCAGACCATATTTCTATGATTCTATGCACTGTGAATAGCCTCATCTACTTCAATGGGACCATTCACAGTGCCTAAAGTTAAGCAAGTGTATAAATCTTTTCAGGATGTGGGACTGAAATAAAGGGATGCAAAATATTTTGTTTCAACTTTAACTTATTTATATTATTGCTATGCAGTTAGGTCCCAGTCCTGCAATACACTCTGTCTCCTGAACCCATGTTTTCCTGTATCGTTCCAAATATTATTTACGTATATAGCACCAGAACTGTGCTAGGGAGATTAGAGGGGACAAAATCTTCAAAAAGACCCAAAGACCTTAAAATTAAGTGAATAATCTAAAGAAATTTTTTACATTCAACAAATATCAGCCTCTTTTCCTTTTTTGTCCACTAGAAGTTTACAATTTTCTTATATTATTTCTTATTCAGAGTTTGACAAATAAATTTTGAACCCTAGATTGTTAATATGAAGCTTGTTGCATGTGTTTGAAATTCAAACTGTGCGGGTTAGCTTTCATTGAATGCACAGGTCACAGGACATTGATTCTAATTAACTATTAGATGAGCAAAATTCTTAGAATTAGGTTTCTAGTGAGTACACTCAAGTGTATACATTCACAAATTAATAGTCATTTAAAATGTATTGTTTCTGAACCTCTCGAAACACTCTCATGTGAGAATATTGATGAGCAGCAAACAAAAGAGACCTAATTACAGCCAATGTGAATTTTAATTCTGATTGGAGTGAATAGCCACAGAAAATGGAGATATTCATCCAGCACCGCCTACAATGTAAGGCCCAGTCCTTCATCGGGATCAAGTAGTACCTATGGCTGGGCAATGGGACTCCACACAGATGGTAGCAGATCCTGATGCAGGACTGGGCCCTAACAGACAATCTATACATGAACGGTGAAGATGGGACTGCGGAGTGATGCTGAGCACATCTTGTTAGTTTGAGTTTCCTTATGGCATGTTTGGAGCTTTCAGTCATCTATCTTTAGGGCTAGTCCTCTCTTCACAGAAACGTTAGCACTTCTTCGAAAGGAAGACTAGCTTTGCTCCTCCCTTTCTACTCACCTCACCATATTATGATTGTCTACAGTCTAACTCACCTTTTGTATTTTATTCCCAAATTTTCTGAAAAGCAACGAGGAGGGAAATGAGCATATTCTTTGTGAGAGTCCATGTAATGCTGGTGGAGTACAGTAGAGAGGAAGAGCCATTGTTATAGTAACCTTTGAAGTTACCTCAGTGTGCCTGGATAATTCACATTTCTTCCAGCAAGGTGAATGCCTTAGTGATTTCTATAGGCTGGGAAATGACTGTGGAGTACAGAACTGAGTGAAAAGTCTCTGAAACTATGAAGCTACGGTGGCTCCAGCCTTTCTGTCGGGACTTGCAAGCATCTCAAGGCATATGGAGATATGGGGAGGGGTAGAAATGTTTCTCGTTTTTGCTTGGAACCTGGCAAAATCTGAAAACAGTCTTAGTTATACCAAGCATGTGTGCGCTCTGATACTCTTCTTCCCCATTGGGGTACAATATAGTATCAAAAATGCCATATCACTTTCTATTACAATGGTTATATTGAAAGACAGAAGACTCATTTTCAGATAAAATACAGATTATGAAAATGTGCAATAAGTACTTTAAAATATGTATAGAACAAATTACTAAAACCATACTCCTCCATTTATTTTTAACTAGCCAGTCTGAGCAGAAATTCATATACAGCATCAACAAAGGGACAGCTGTTTAGAATATTAAAATGTAATAAAAATGCAAACACAAATGAGCCGGTTAGGATTACATTGTGCTGAAGTTCACCAGTATTAATTATTTAGAGCTCTCCAAATGTGTGTAAAATTAAGCCAAGAATTTTTTTTGAGGCCACTGAAAAAATCAGCTTTTTATGAAATTTCCTCAAAATGGCCATTTTCATAATGAAAAGATGCAAAATTTGAAATGTCAGAATTTCAGTATAAATTGATTTTGTCTGAATTTGTATATTTATTTATTGCTAGCCCATAGGAACATTTATGAGTGGAAATAAGTCAACTTTATTTTTAAAAATATAGTGGTATTTTTGAGTGAAAAGCACAAGAGTATGCACATTTTTTGGTAAAGTTTTTGTTTTTCAAAACAATCAAACTGATTTCTGGGATGTTCTAATTTCATTTTGAATTTATTTGCATGCCTCTACATAATAAATAAATACATAGATAATATGTAGATAAATATGAACCCTTGTTTGTTGATCTAAAACTGATAATATGCCTTCATGATACTACACAACCTCCCTAATTCACCCAGATTGGAAAGTCATTCTGCATTAATGAATTTTGCAGATTATCTAATAAGTGAACAAACAGCATAAAAGTACAGACATTTCCTCATTTGGTTTTACAAATATGACGTAATTCACATTATATAAGGTACTAGTAAAATGTACTAGAGCAGATATTGAAGACTTAATCTGATTTCAGTAAAGTGAGTCCTTAATCCCAATTAAATCTTTCGTGAGAAGTGAGGAGAGGTTGCCATTTGGGGGCATTTGTATTAAAAAGCATGCAGATTAACAAATTTCTACCATATGCAAAAATCCACAAATTAAAATGGTTTCACACACTGAAGAGAGGGAAATGAAAATACAGATGAACAGGAAATTAAATCATATAGAATCATAGAATTGTAGTACTAGAAGGGACCTCGAGAGAGCTTCCAGACCAGTACCCTTTACTCAAGGCAGGAGTAAGTATTATCTAGACCATCACTGACAGGTGTTTGTCTAACCTGCTCTTAAAAATCTCCAGTGAGGAGATTCCACAACCTTCCTGGGCAATTTATTCCAGTGCTTAACCACCCTGACAGTTGGGAAGTTCTTCCTAATGTCAAACCTAAACCTCAGTTGCTGCAATTTAAACCCATTGATTCTTGTCCTATCCTCAGAGGCTAAGAACAATTTTCTCCCTCCTCCTTGTAACAACCTTTTACATGCTTGAAAACTGTTATGTCCCCTCTTGGTGTTCTCTTCTCCAGACTAACCAAATCCAATTTTTTTCAATCTTCCCTCGTAGATCATGTTTTTTAGACCTTTAATCATTTTTGTTGCTCTTCTCTGGACTTTGTCCACATCTTTCTTGAAATGTGGTGCTCAGAATTGGACACAATATTCTACCTGAGGCCTAATCAGCACAGAGTAGAGCAGAATTACTTCTCTCAATTATTTGTCTTACAACACTCTTGTTAATGCAGCCCAGAATGATGTTTGTTTGTTTGCACCAGTGTTACACTGTTGACTCATATTTAGCTTGTGATCCACTATGACCCCCAGATTCCTTTCTGCAGTACTCCTTCCTAGGCAGTCATTTCCCATTTTGTATGTGTGCAACTGATTGTTCCTTCCAAAGTGGAGTACTTTGCATTTGTTCTTATTGAATTTCATCCTATTTATTTCAGACTATTTCTCCAGTTTGTCCAGATCATTTTGAATTTTAATCATATCCGCCAAAGCACTTGCAACCCCTCCCAGCTTGGTATCATCCACAAACTTTATAAGTGTACTCTCTATGCCATTATCTAAATCATTGAAGAAGATATTGAACAGAACTGGACCCACAACCAATCCCTGTGGGACCCCACTCGTTATGCCCCGACAGCTTGACTGTGAACCACTGATAACTACTATCTGAGAATGGTTTTCCAACCAGTTATGCACCCACTTTATAGAAGCTCCATGTAGGTTGTATTTCCCTAGTTTGTGTATGAGAAGGTCATGCCAGACAGTATCAAAAGCCTTTCTAAAGTCAAGATATACCACATCTATTGTTTACCCCCATCCACAAAGCTTGTTACCCTGTCAAAGAAAGCTACTAGGCTGTTTTTACACAATTTGTTCTTGACAAATCTATGATGACTGTTATTTATCGCCTTACTATCTTCTATGTGAAGGTAAGATATATACCAGAATGAATGCTCAGCAGTGTTCCTTTCCTTGTGGGTTTCCAAAGGAACTCCATCTATTTTGCAACCTATTTCTCAATAGCTGGAGGGCAGAGCCAGCTCCTCTAGCCCCTTAGATGCTGCCCCATTTGAACTCAATATAGAAAAATGTTGGCATTACGGTTTAAATGTGGCGCTGGGAGCCCATTCTATTCCCTGCTTTGCCAGAGAACTGATGTGTGGCCTTTGGCAAGTCAGAGATGCCATCATTTCAGCAGTGGCATTTGGATAAAAGGGAGACCTGAATCCAAGCCAACCCTTGTTATGGGTTTCATATTTCCAAACAAAAACCGACTAACCAGGCATTGTCACTTGAAAGCAGGCCTGGGTTGATCCTGTCATATTTAAAAGAAAATCTATTCCATGATGGTCAGAAAATACTTAAAACAAGCAAAAAACAGATCCTGCACAATGGAAATAAATAGCAGAATTCCTCTGGTGCAGGACTAAGGAAAAAGGTCAAAACCACCTAAATGTAGACAGCTTCTAGCCTGGCAGAATCTCAGATGTAGGTTCTGAGATTCCCAAGGTTTCCTCTCTTGGTACAAGTAGGATGATATATCATATCCTCCTATATACAGAGGGCTTTAAAGAGCACAATGAACTGTGTCATAATAAAGACTGATATAATATGACAGTTTAAAAATTGGATATTCTAATTGGTTGTGATATTGCTATTCAGGTAATTATGCTGATCACTCTCCATTACTTGATTAGGAGTGTGATATTGATGAGTGTGACATTCCTGCAATTAATATTGTACTAAAATACTTAAGATATTGGCAAAGAACCCCCTCTCATTAACATTATGTGGATAAAAGTCTGCCACATTAATGTTAAAAGATATTCACTAAAAATTATATTATTAGAATCATTGTTGCATCTTTCATCACTTGAGAGAAAGTAAGAAACTCTAAGGCTCTAGTCCTGCAAGATCTTCATAGACAGACCCATGCACCCAAGAGTAGAATCCAGGCATATCAGCTCTCAGGCCACTGCTCTATCCAGTAACACACATTAGACTATGTGTTTTGCAACCATACTCTTATGACAGCCAGGGAGACATTACACACAAATATTTAAGTTCACTACACAAGTAGTTGGCAACTGAATGCACCATTATAAAAATCCTTTTTTAATCTCAGTTCAGGGTTATCAGGAAGGAATATTTACTTAAAGATGGATAATTTTAAGTAGCTAGTGTTTATGTAAAGTGAGCAGAAGGGCTTGATAATCCATTACAACAAGCTAAAGAAAGCCTTAAAGGGCCCAATCTTGCAGTTGTCACTCAGACAAAGCTCCAACTGACTTTTTTATGAACACTGATGTATCAGTGAAATATATTCATTAAGATCAAGAATCATAAGGGGAATACAGATTACAGCACAACCCATCAGGGAAGATTCGATGCACAAGATGTTATGTGTTTGAAGTGAAATACATGATGTTTCACAGTGGGACTTGTAATAAACTCTCTTCCTCCTGCTTTTTCTTCTTTTTCTCTACTCTATTATATGGCATTTCTTTCTCTGCCTGTTACACTAGCCAGCAATATAACACATCTTTTCTCTAGACTCCCTTTCTCTTTATACATCCTGTTATGGTGTTTACTATAAAGGATGATAAACAAGAGTAAAATTCACCTTATGCATAGAGCCATTAAAAGGCCTTTGTACCACTGAAGCCCCATTTACTGTTACAAAACAGAGCTAAGAAGGACATAGACCTTTTGATGCATGAGGGTTAATTCCATCCTAAAAGCATTATTTGTCCTTTCTAAATATGGTCATTTATTTTCATCCTTATTGTGACCCACTCAATTAAATGGGACTCTACTATTCTGAGATGCGTGACCTCAGTCTGACTGTGAAGTGGTTAGATGGAAAAAGCCATCCTTTCAAAACCAAGTTCACAAGGTTAATATCTGCCCCTCAGCTCCAGCTCCCGATGACACTGCCCAGAATTAGCCAGTAGCTGATTCTGCTGCTAGCACACAAAGTGTTTGCAGTCAAAGTAATAAAGGTGACATAAAGGAGACTCCGCTCTCCTACCCCAATGCGAAACACAAGCTACCTTGACCGTTCTCCAGCCCTCAGACTGCTGCTGCCATTTATCTCTTTTGATAGCGGGTACTGCAAATGGGCTTGCTGTGGAGGGTGCCAGGTATCAACTGGCTACATTGGAAAATGAAAAACTGCACATTTGCCTCATCTCTGGATGACTTACTGTCTGAACGATATGGAAACAAACAGGGAGCTGCGCCAGTGCATAGGCTGCAAAATTAGACAAAGGGTCGATAAAATGGAAGACAGAACAGGAAAATAAGATGAAAGTGATATTTTAAGACAACAGGCTTCCTCTAAGCTGGGAGCAAAAGCAGAGCAGCCAGCCATGCTAGGGGCCAAGCCTGCGAGGTGTTGAGCTTCCTCAGTTCCCATTGACTTCAGTGAGCACTCAGCACCTTGCAGAACTAGGGTCCTAGATTGTTTTCACCATGATCTGGAAAATGGCTCTAAATCAAATTAACACCTCTAATCTTATATCCTACTGCTGGCTATTGGGACACCCATCACAAACCTGTTTATGCAGTACTTTGCTAGTCAGCACAGTAAAACACATTCTATTTAGCAGCAGACAACAATAAATTGAAAGCATGTATTGAAAACATTTTCAGCTCTGAAGTTTCAATGTCATTTTCAGGTAGTAGCTAATGAAGAAAGTCTTATCTGTTTCAAAATGGCAAGTTCAGCACAATTTTTTCCAGGGCTGTGAGTGTCTGAAGATTAGGAGATATGTTTAATTAACACAGGTTCAGTGTTGCTTTGGAATAGATTAATTTGCCTGGGTAAAATGTTAAAAATCAACTTTGGTCCCAGCAGAGAAAACGTGCCTGTTCCAAACACTTCAGAAGGTCCAGCATGGGTCAGTGACACATCCACCCACCCACACTCATATATATATATACACACACACACACACACCCCAAAGGAAATGATAAATCATAGCTTACTCCCAGTGTTTTTAGCACAGCTTCCCCCATCTACACATACACAGAGCTGTAAATCTCTTTCTTCACTTATTATGCAGTGTGCTGGAGGGGATTGCAAGCACCCCTCAATGAAATTCTGCCACCAAATTGAAGATTTAAACTGGGTAGATTTCCCTGTCTCTAGTGGAATCACCCACTGCTAATTAATGGTTATCCATGGAGCTTAGACAAGTATTGCTGAAGAGCAATTTTTTCCCTTTAGAATGGGACAGATTTCCCCAAATGGCTAGTATTATGATAGTTATGAGAAAGGAGTTTTGTTCCCATGGGAAAGCAAATGTGTACATTCTGCAGCCCCTCAGTCCTTCCCTCACGGAGCTCAGATCCACCTGGTACACCAGGGTTTATCAGAGGGGATTCAACACCATTTCGAAAAAAGGGTAGGGAAGGTAAATGGTTGAAGAGTATTTTACACCTGAGAAAGAAACACACAGCAGCTCTGTGCAGACAATCCCAAGGAGACTGAGCTTCCAAAACCAAATCAACCAACCATAAAGGGAATCCTCCATCAAAATGTTGGAATCCATCAGCTAATTTAATGCTTATTCAGGAGCTAGTAATATACACTGGATGAAACCAAAATCCCAGCAGGATAAGAGAGAATGAAGCCATCAAGGATCTGGTCAGTGGCTGGGGTGGGGGGATGCAGGGCACTCTCTTTTTGAACTTGTTGAATTATTTTATTTTCATACCACAACGGCCATTCCATCTAACCCTGAATGCGCTTTCCTGGGCTGTAAAGCATCAAATATAATTACAGTGTTTCTTTTTAACACAGAACTCTGCTGAGCTCATGTAAAGGAAGACAGATGAGGCCTGAACCTGGGAGATATTTCAGTGCCTGTATGACATCAGCACTGAAGGAAGGATTTAGTCTCCTGAGACATGACTCAATGTATTGCCTTTGAAACTCACTAGTTATAGATACAAATAATGGTGAATTATGAAGTATTCAACGAGACAAAAACTATACTGTAGTGGTATTAGTGGTCCTGAGACAGCAATGTATTAATGTACACAAACTGACAACAATAGCTCAATGAAAGCTTCAGTGCGTCCCGTCTGTGATAGTAAAGAAACAAATTGCAGAAGCTCAGTTTAATAACCAGAGTGGGTGGCAGCCAGCCAGTTATCGTTGGTATGGAGTCTTCAGAATCACATTTGTTAGACTTGAGTTAGTATTTGCTCAAGACCACATACAGAAATTATGCTAAATAAATTTACTATCATGTTTTTCCTATTGTGCCATGTGCCACAGCAGTTTCACTCAAACATTTCTTTTTAAGGGTATCAATTCTTTGAGCAGGTCAGTGGAGTTAACCTTTCATGCTGACGCTGACCCAGAAAGAACAAACTATTATTTCTTGACTCTTCAGTTCATTTCTTTATTCCTGTACCTTGGGTTGTGATCTTGACAGATTTTACAAGCTAACCAGGGCAAATAGGGCCACTGGTTAAAGGAGAGATCTCACGGAACACCCAGTTGATGCAGAAGTGGGGTTGGTGACATTCTTTCCCGAGTCAGAGTTAAAGATGCCTTGAGGCATAAGGTTTAAATCTGGATCTGAACTTCCAAAAGCTTGGGGGGGAGGAGGTGTTGGGATCAGGGGTCTTGGTCTGGATTCATTACTGGGTGAGGACTAAACCACTGCCCCAGCATGGCGTTTGGGGACAGAATGATGCTGGAGGTGCACTCTGCACAAGATGTAAAGTTGAGGTCCTGATAGTGAACACTTGCATCCATTCAGATTCCCATGAGTCTCTTGGACAAGCAACATTTTCTTCCTCACTTCCTTCCAAAATGGATCTATATGACATTACTGTCTGCTGCACAGCTCTCAAATTGCGTCCCAAAGGTGGCTGCACTTCATTCATTAATGATATGGTAGTAATCTCTGGATCTATATGTATTAGTCTGTAAACTACTCTGGGAGACTTCTGGATGAGAAATTCTAAAGAAATATAAAATATCACTATTCTCTACAAAATCGGGTTCTGGACATTAACTCCATGTCCTTATTAAAAGCAAAATGTTTTGTAGTTTTAAAATACTAATTAAAATATTTTAAAATCCAATGGGTGTACAGCTAAGTGACACCACTGGTTTGAAATCTAGCAGAATGGCCATAAAATAAGATGCAATAACAATTTCAAGGTGGTCCAGAGCACTCTGGATTTAACAATTAATGAGACCTGTCATTCACAATTTACATTGGAGCTTTTCTTTTTTTTTCATGACAAGCAAAAGGTCTTAGACTCTATATTAAAAAATTAAAACAAGCTTCCAACCACAAAGGGAATTTCCAGTGGCTTATTATTTTTGAGATTGTGGCAGGACTTCAAATGATTATTTAATATTCTTGTTATAAAGGTTGTAATGGAAGTTCAGTTACCTGTAGAGTTTGATGAGCCCATTTGGGTAGAATAAGAATCAGCATTAACTCAGATATCCCAAGAACTGAACCTTTGTTTGGAAATGGAAAATCTTTGTTTGAAATAAAGTTTTTAACTGGTTGAAAGGCTATTGAAATGATTTAGGTCTAATAGTGTGAGTGAAAAGGCATAAGTCTGAATTGAATGTAGATATTTCCATCAAAAGCTACAGGCAATAAAAATGTTTTCTGAAAAGAATGAGCTGGGTTCCCTGACCCACCACTATCTATAAGCCTTCCCCTTTTAATGCTATGATGTTCAAAGGGTGAGAAAAATATTTATTTAAAAATAAAAACAACTTGAACCAATCAGAATCTTAAAGGTTCAGATTTAGTAGCTTGGTTCAGACAGACTCCAAATAGAAGGTTTTAGGATGATCTGGATTTCTCACAATTATTCAATGTCTGTACTCCCCAAAGGCTGTAGAAGAATGTTGCATCTTTCAAGATAAACAGTCAGACAACTTTAATCTGCCACAAATTATGCATTTGTCTTTGCTTTAGTTGCATATCACACACAGGCCTAACATTAGAGACAAATATCCATTTGTTCCAATGCACGCATCCAAGCACTCTCAGCGGCTAGGATCACCAATCTAAAATTTAAATTATCCCGATAGCAGCATTTGTGTATCACTATATGCATTTGTGAAGAAGAGCCCAACACTTCTATGGACACTTGCTGATTTATGTGCAGGTTTATGCCATGTGAGGCAGGCTGTTGATTTCCCAAAGAAACCACATTGAGTAAAATGAATGAATGCCTAATACAACGTAGGCAGTCTGAAGGTTAGCATGGAGGTTTATCAGTAATGCTAGTAGTCAAGGAATGCCTAGCTTAAATCATATGTGGAATAGGGTAGCGACTTCAAACAGGGTCTGAAAAAGAAAAATCTACAGTTATTGAAAATACAGTGAAATCATAACACTGGACAACCTAGTCATACAAACTTCTTAAGAAATGCAATTCCAAATATGAGAAGGGTCCAACAGAGAAAATATATCAATTTGTTCCCTTTACCAAACAAGTGAGTTTTGGGAAGTGGGGGATGCAGGGAGACACTAGAGTGGGACGAGCTTCTAGCCAGGATTCTAACCATATTACAACTCATTCCGCTGCACTGTGTCACCATCCAAGACTTATCCAACCGGTACGTGTGGTGCTATTTTAATTGAGGCATGTATTAACCTTTATCTTACCTTTATATTCACCATGTCAAGGATGTACATTAATTAACAAAGTGCAATTGAAGACACCTATTAGTGAAAACAGTTAAAATATATGTCTGGAACAAAACCTGAAGTCTGAACACTCCTGAGCTTTGAAATCTGAGTCTGAATTGAAACCAAATTTTGCAGCTTGGACCCCACTGGTTAAAACCCATGCCCTCAAGCAAATATAGCAAAGATTCTTGGACTTTGGTGAAAGGTGGATAAAAAAAGAGAAGGATGGACCTGGACTCCACCAGCCTCCGCATTCATTTAGTTACAGCTTGCATAAAGGGCCTGCTCCTACACCAGTGAAGTCAATGGGAGTTTTGTTATTGACTTCAAAGGATGCGAGTTCAGGTCCTTCAGGCGCAAATTAATACTGTTGCTGACCTGAAACAGTGTGTTTTATTTGAATGTATTAAGGTTCCAGACTTTGACATCTACAACACCCTGTAGAACAAATGAGTCACTGGAGTGAATTTAAAACAAAAACTTATAGGGGATAAACAAAATATTTTGAAAAACAGAATTTATGCCACTGTTTACTGCCTTACAAATATGTCATCAGTTTCCAGAAAGTAAATAAGTCATTACAGAGTCCTTTTAACTTGATTTAACATTGGGAGAGAGAAAAGCAATGAAAAAATATTTCTGCATTGACTCACTATTGTGTTAGTGAAGAGTGCTAGTACAGAAAAATTATGAATGCAAAGCAGAACTGTGATGAGTTAGTGGAGAAGTGTCATTTAAGGCTGTCTTTTGTAGTTCCAGTGCATCACTGAGAGTGAGCAGAAATAGAAAACAGGGCTTGAAGATAAACAAAATGACTCAAGAGGTTCCTTCCAACCTTAATATCTATGTGAAACCAGGATTTTAAAAATTCCTCCCTCCCTGAATTAGATAATACTTAATATCTTTCATCCAGAAATCTCCAAGCAAGCCCCTGCAAAGACCTGAGCAGGGCTGAAATTGGGGGTGGAGGGATTGTGAACCCTTTACCCCGCCACACACACACACACACACACACACACACGCTGGCATATTGTGTTCCAGAATCTAAGGCCTTGCCCACACCAATTTAAGTAAATCCCTTTAGAAAAAGATTTAGTTAAATCAGTAAAATGTTTTCATGTAGACAAGGCCTAAAATTTCAGTTTCAAAAAGTAAACCTCTAGCTCTTATTGTTGCCAACAAAGGCTCAGAATATGAACAAAGTGTGATGGTACAATGATGTCTGCAGAGAGTCTGAAACAATAACTCTGAATAGAGCCCTGCACGGATACAAAATATGTATCCACATCCAATCCGCGATTCCTAAACATGGTCCGCAGATGCAGAGAGCTGCAGATTTGCAGGGCTCTAATTCAGAGGTGTGACTGCCCCATCCATCTCTATAGCATGTCAACACAAGTGCCCAATTATGATGATTTAAATGTTAACATTGTTAACTACTTTGCTGCCATCAAAGCACATAACAGAGGAAAGAAAGAATCACCAAATCAAAACAAAATGTCTGGTTTCAATTTTCCCAATGGAAAATTCCAACAGAATCAATCTTTATTTGCAGAAAATTTAGATTTAGAAAAAACTCCATCTTCTGATGGGAAAATGCTTAGTTCTAAATTTTTCAACCAGTCCTACTAAATACACATGGCAACAAAGGATGGAAGGGGACACTGAGGCACACAGAGTGAAGTGACTTGCCCAACATCACCCAGCAGTTCAGTGGCAGAGCTTACCACAGAACTCAGGTCTTCTGAGGCCCCTTCTGAGACTCTCGACTGCTCAAAGGCCTACATAAAATGAGCTGGTATCTGAATAGTTCCTTGTGGACAGGTAACCATATCACAGTATCAGAGGGGTAGCCGTATTAGTCTGGATCTGTAAAAGCAGCAGAGAGTCCTGTGGCACCTTATAGACTAACAGACGTATTGGAGCATGAGCTTTTGTGAGTGAATACCCACTTCATCGGATCCTGTTCCAATACATCTGTTAGTCTATAAGGTGCCACAGGACTCTTTGCTGCATATCACAATTAACTCCATTACAGTTAGCACTAATTGTCCCCAAGCAAGGAGAAAAATTTCTTAGGGAAGGGCTGCAGACCCAACTTGATGAACAAGCATCTCAAACAGGTTATTAAGAGAAAACAGAACGTTTACAAGGAATGGAAGAAGGGATGGATCAGCAAGGAAACTACCTTCTGGAGGCCAGAAAGTGTAGGGGAAAAGTGAGAACTGTCAAAATCCAAGCAGAACTGGACCTCTCAAAGGAAATTAAAACCAACAGTAAAAGGTTCCTTAGCTATACATAAAAAGACAACTAGGAAACAAGAAGTGGGACCACTAGGCACTGAGCATGGGAGGTTAAAGAGAATCTAGGTATGGCTCAACACCTCAAGGAATACTCAGTTTTTAATAAGAGTAAAGAGGAGCTTGGGGACAGTGGCAGGGTGGCTAACAGGAACAAGGATATGGAAATAAAAATTACCACATCTGAGGCGGAAGCCAAACGCAAACACCCTAATAGGAGCAAATCAGGGGGCCCAGATAATCTTTATCCCAGAATATTAAAGGAACTGGCGGATGAAATTGCAAGTCAAATAACATGGATTTTTAATGAATCTGTAAATGTGGGGGTCATGCCCTACGATTGGAGAATTGCAAATAGAGCGTCTACATTTAAAAAGAAAAAAAAGCAATCCAGGAAACTACAGGCCCATTAATTTGACCTCAGTTGTATGCAAGGTCTTAGAACAAATTTTGAAAGAGAGAGTAATTAAAGACACAGAGGTAAATGGTAGTTGGGATAAAATACAACATGGTTTTACAAAAGGTAGATTGTGCCAGATCAACCTGATCTCTTTCTTCAAGAAGCTATTTTCTAGACAAAGGAAACGCAGTAGATCTTCTCTGCCTGGATTTCAGTAACGCATTTGACACAGTTCCACATGGGAAATTATTAGATAAACTAGAGAACGCAGGGATTAATGCAAGAATTGAAAGATGGGTAAAGAACTGGTTAAAGGGGAGACTACAAAAGGTCATGCTGAAAAGTCTTGGGACCAATCTCATGTAACATTTTCATTAATGACCTTGGCACAAAAAATGGGAGCGTGCTAATAAAATTTGTGATGACACAAAGTTGGGAGGTATTGCCAGAGGAGGACTGGATACCATACCATACAAGAAGATATGGATGACCTTGAAAATGGGAATAACGGCAATAGGATGAAATTCAATAGTGCAAAGTGCAAGGTCATGCACTTAGGGACTGACAAGAATTTTTGCTATAAGCTGGGGATGTATCAGTTGGAGACAAAAGGGAAAGAGAAAGACCTGGATGTATTTGTCAATCACATGATGACTATGAATCACCAATGTGATATGGCCATGAAAAAGGTTAATGCGATCCTAGGATGCATCAGGGGAGATATTGCCAGTAGAGATAGGGATGTGTTAGTACCATTATACAAGGCAGTGGTGAGACCTTATCTGGAATACTGTGTGCAATTCTGGTTCCCATATTTAAGAAAGGTGAATTCAAACTGGAACAGGTACAGAGAAGGGCTACTATGATGATCAGAGGAATGGAAAACCTGTCTTATGAGAGGAGACTTAAGGAGCTTGGCTTGTTTAGCCTACAAAATATAGGCTAATATAGGGGTACAAAATATATCGGAAGGACAGAACAGGTCATGCAGGGGGAGGAGTGGCACTATATGTGAAAGAAAGTGTAGATTCAAATGAAGTAAAAATCTTAAGCGAATCCACATGTTCCATAGAATCTCTATGGATTGAAATTTCATGCTCTAGTAAAAATATAACATTAGGGATCTATTATCGACCACCTGACCAGGACAGTAATAGTGATGATGAAATGCTAAGGGAAATTAGAGAGGCTATCAAAATTAAGAACCCCATAATAGTGGGGGATTTCAATTATCCCCATATTGACTGGGAACATTTCACTTCAGGACAATATGCAGAGATAAAATTTCTCGATACTTTAAATGACTGCTTCATGGAGCAATTGGTACGGGAACCCACAAGGGGAGAGGCAACTCTAGATTTAATCCTGAGTGGAGCGCAGGAGCTGGTCCAAGAGGTAACTATAGCAGGACCGCTTGGAAATAGTGACCATAATACAATAGCATTCAACATCCCTGTGGTGGGAAGAACATCTCAACTGCCCAACACTGTGGCCTTTAATTTCAAAAGGGGGAACTATACAAAAATGAGGGGGTTAGTTAGACAAAAGTTAAAAGGTACAGTGACTAAAGTGAAATCCCTGCAAGTTGCATGGGCCCTTTTTAAAGACACCATAATAGAGGCCCAACTTCAATGTATACCCCAAATTAAGAAAAACAGTAAAAGAACTAAAAAAGAGCCACCGTGGCTTAACAACCATGTAAAAGAAGCAGTGAGAGATAAAAAGACTTCCTTTAAAAAGTGGAAGTCAAATCCTAGTGAGGCAAATAGAAAGGAGCACAAACACTGCCAACTTAAGTGCAAGAGTGTAATAAGAAAAGCCAAAGAGGAGTTTGAAGAACGGCTAGCCAAAAACTCTAAAGGTAATAACAAAATGTTTTTTAAGTACATCAGAAGCAGGAAGCCTGCTAAACAACCAGTGAGGCCCCTTTACGACCAAAATACAAAAGGAGCGCTTAAAGACGATAAAGTCATTGCAGAGAAACTAAATGGATTCTTTGCTTCAGTCTTCACGGCTGAGGATGTTAGGGAGATTCCCAAACCTGAGCTGGCTTTTGTAGGTGACAAATCTGAGGAACTGTCACAGATTGAAGTGTCACTAGAGGAGGTTTTGGAATTAATTGATAAACTCAACATTAACAAGTCATCGGGACCAGATGGCATTCACCCGAGAGTTCTGAAAGAACTCAAATGTGAAGTTGTGGAACTATTAACTAAGGTTTGTAACCTGTCCTTTAAATCGGCTTCAGTACCCAATGACTGGAAGTTAGCTAATGTAACGCCAATATTTAAAAAGGGCTCTAGGGGTGATCCCGGCAATTACAGACCGGTAAGTCTAACATCGGTACCGGGCAAATTAGTCGAAACAATAGTTAAGAATAAAATAGACACATAGAAAAATAAACTGTTGAGCAATAGTCAACATGGTTTCTGTAAAGGGAAATCATGTCTTACTAATCTATTAGAGTTCTTTGAAGGGGTCAACAAACATGTGGACAAGGGGGATCCAGTGGACATAGTGTACTTAGATTTCCAGAAAGCCTTTGACAAGTTCCCTCACCAAAGGCTCTTACGTAAATTAAGCTGTCATGGGATAAAAGGGAAGGTCCTTTCATGGATTGAGAACTGGTTAAAGGACAGGGAACAAAGGGTAGGAATTAATGGTAAATACTCAGAATGGAGAGGGGTAACTAGTGGTGTTCCCCAAGGGTCAGTCCTAGGACCAATCCTATTCAATTTATTCATAAATGATCTGGAGAAAGGGGTAAACAGTGAGGTGGCAAAGTTTGCAGATGATACTAAACTACTCAAGATAGTTAAGACCAAAGCAGATTGTGAAGAACTTCAAAAAGATCTCACAAAACTAAGTGATTGGGCAACAAAATGGCAAATGAAATTTAATGTGGATAAATGTAAAGTAATGCACATTGGAAAAAATAATCCCAGCTATACATACAACATGATGGGGGCTAATTTAGCTACAACGAGTCAGGAAAAAGATCTTGGAGTCATCGTGGATAGTTCTCTGAAGATGTCAACGCAGTGTGCAGAGGCAGTCAAAAAAGCAAACAGGATGTTAGGAATCATTAAAAAGGGGATAGAGAATAAGACTGAGAATATATTATTGCCCTTATATAAATCCATGGTATGCCCACATCTCGAATATTGTGTACAGATGTGGTCTCCTCACCTCAAAAAAGATATTCTAGCACTAGAAAAGGTTCAGAAAAGGGCAACTAAAATGATTAGGGGTTTAGAGAGGGTCCCATACGAGGAAAGATTAAAGAGGCTAGGACTCTTCAGCTTGGAAAAGAGAAGACTAAGGGGGGATATGATAGAGGTATATAAAATCATGAGTGATGTTGAGAAAGTGGATAAGGAAAAGTTATTTACTTATTCCCATAATATAAGAACTAGGGGTCACCAAATGAAATTAATAGGCAGCAAGTTTAAAACAAATAAAAGGAAGTTCTTCTTCACGCAGCGCACAGTCAACTTGTGCAACTCCTTACCTGAGGAGGTTGTGAAGGCTAGGACTATAACAATGTTTAAAAGGGGACTGGATAAATTCATGGTGGCTAAGTCCATAAATGGCTATTAGCTAGGATGGGTAAGAATGGTGTCCCTAGCCTCTGTTCGTCAGAGGATGGAGATGGATGGCAGGAGAGAGATCACTTGATCATTGCCTGTTAGGTTCACTCCCTCTGGGGCACCTGGCATTGGCCACTGTTGGTAGACAGATACTGGGCTAGATGGACCTTTGGTCTGACCCGGTACGGCCATTCATATGTTCTTATGTATGTTCTTATGTTCTAACCAAATGAAGACTGAGGAGAGATATAGAGTGCCCTCTATGAATACATCAGAGGGATAACACCAGGGAGGGAGAAGAGTTACTTAAGGGCCCACGTTGGCACAAGAACAAATGGATATAAACTGGTCACCGAGTTTAGGCTTAAAATGAAGGTTTCTAACCATCAGAGGAGTGACATTCTGGAACAGCCTTCAAAGGGAAGCAGTGGGGACAGAAAACCTAACTGGCTTCAGTATTAAATGTCATGAAGCAGAGAACTGCCAGCCAAAACAGCAGGGGTTAAAGAGAGCTAGGGGCCCAGCTAGCCTGACCCTGTTATCCTTCAGCCAATGCCAGGCCTGGACAGGAGAGAAAAGAAGAGAGCCTGGCTCAGTTTGGAGCTGACTGGGAAAGAGGTAGGAGCCAGCTGTCCCCTTACCTAAAGCCCTATCCTGCCAGCTAAGGCAGCCAGCAGGGAATAAGCACTGTCTCCCCAGCCAAGGGAGACTGTGAAGGGAACCAAGGTGCTTCCAGCCCCTGAGACAACTGAAGGAGTGAACCCCAGAGACACTGTGGGGAGCCTGGGACCATGGCAAGGTGCCACCCAAGAGGGGATCCTACGGAAGGCAAGCCATCCAGCAAACTTGACTATAGGGGCTATGTCCCAAACTGAACAGACTGGTAGGAAGTAACCCAGGGTAGCGGATTTTGACTCCATGCTGGGAGGGCCCTTCTCCGCTTTCAGAGGGTTGATGTACATAGGGATCTGGGCTGGGATCCAGTGGAGAGGGTGGGCCCGGGTCCCCCTAACCTTCCCTGGTCTTAAAGATTGAGGATCCTCAACTAAGCAGGGGGCTGAGAGCCATGCACTCTAACCACTAGGCTGCCCAGCCCTCCAAGCTGCCTGTTACACTGAGCTTGGTAATTTTATGGAGGGGATGGTGTGATGAGGTTTCCTACAGAGGCATATGGCCCCTCCGTGACTGCAATTAGCAAATATCTCCAATGGCCAGAGATGGGACAGGAGATGGGGAGGGATCTTGGGAAAGAATTCTCTGTAGTAACTCACGTGTCTGACTGGTGGGTCTCACCTTCATGCTCAGGGTCTAACTGATTGCCATATTTAGGGTCAGGAAGGAATTTTCTCCAAGTCTGATTAGCAGAGACCCTGGGGTGATTTTTGCCTTCCACCGCAGCATGGGGCCCAGGTCACTTACTAGCTTGAACTAGAATAAATGGTAGATTCCCCATAACTTAAAGTCTTTAAATCAAGATTTAAGGACTTCAGTAACTCAGCCAGAGGTTAGGGGCCTACTACAAGAATGGGTGGATGATGGTGTATGGCCTGCATTGTGCAGGAGATCAGATGATAGTCTCTTCTGGCCTTAAGGTCTATGAGAGAAACCAAGGACTGGATAAGTATGGAGGACTGAAACAACCCTCTCATCCTCAAAAGTGGTCCCTCCTATTCAGGGTTACAGCACATTTTCTTACCAGTGTAGGGAAACCTACATGCTACACTCATCCTTTCTTAGCACTACATTTAAGAACAAAAACACTTTACTCATCTGCCAAGTTTCAACCAAAAGTGAATTTTTACATCCAAGTTTAAAACCTTGAAAACAGAGGTAAATAATGACAACCGTGACAGGCCCATAACTACAGTGGTGCTAGTGGGCACAGTAGAATAACTGTAGATTATTCCAAAAATACTCCAGATAAATCATGTTTTATGTTCTACAAAAAATAGCCTGAGCTGAAATGTACGATATACAAGACAACCTTCTGAATTTCAGTTCTTTCCTCTGCCTCATCAATCTCGCATATGTGCAGGGCTAGCCTGGGCAATTTGGGGCAAACAATTTTTTGCTGGCTCTGCCAAAACATAACAGATGTCTGACTTGCATTATAAACCACTATGCATGGGGCCAGCCTAATAGTTTCTGGAGGGTTAGAAGAAGAATTCTTTGGAATACACCCTATGCTCACCTGAGTCACTTTACACTAAAAGAATATGTATGGGGTGGGGGAAGAGAATGGAAAGAGATATCAGGATAGCCACGTGGTTTAAGCATTCACCTGGGATGTGGTAGCCTCAGGCAGAGGAGGAATTTGCACCTGGTGGATCTCCAGCATACCAGGTGAGTCTCATAACCAGAAGGCTATTTGTTACTCTGGGCTAACCTGCTATCTCTGGTGATTTTTAAAGAAAAATTTTGAAAGGTCTTGCTTTCATTCCAGTGTGGCACAAAAACAAATTTCAAAATCACAACACTTCTTGTGAGACAGAATTCTTGTTTTCCAGCTGGCCCTAGTATGAAGGTAACTGTTTCACTGATCTGCACTGTCCTCCCGCCAGCCAGGGGTGGCACCAGCTTTGTGCCAGGGTGGGGGTGCTGAGGTGGGCTAAACAGAAAATTGGGGGGCCATGAGGCCCTGCCCCTCTGTGGCCCCACCGCTGCTCCTCCTCACATAAGCGCCAGCCCCACCTCCTCTTCTGCCCTGACCCCCACCCCCACAATGTCCCACCCCCAGGCCAGGCTGAAGACTGGAAGCCAGAGCTGGACAATGCAGCTGCTATGCTGGTTGGTGTCATGGTGTGGGCAACCATGGTGTTCCCCCATCTCCTCCTCCTGCTGGTGCTTGGGCCTTCCCAGGCCCTCCGCCCAGCCAGCAGTCACCGCTTTCTCTGCTCTGCCTTCAGAGCTGGGTGGCTGGAGAGCAGCCGCTGCTACGGGGTGGCTACAGGGGAACTAAGGCAAATTTGGGGTTGGGTATAGCCCCTGTAAACCCACCCTCCCACAGTGCCGTGCCTGCTGGTAACATATGTATAGTTTCTCCCATCCCTACTGCTTGCAGGTGACTTCCTGTTATCTCCCTGTGTGGCTACCACCGCCCCTCTGCCAGCAACAGGTTGCTTCCCTACCCAGATTTCAGCTTTCCATTCCTCCCTGCACAGGCAGCCCCCAGGCAGCTGCCTCCAGCCTCTTGCTCTCACAAAACCTGAGCCTCAGCTAGCCTGAACCTGGCCATCTCTGATCTCTAGCTGTTCCCTCCCTTCCCTTGCCCTGTACTGACTGGGTGTTGAATTGTGTAATTGTGCTTTCCACTGGCTAGCCCCCATTCCTCAGCTCCACCTCAGTAGGAGGGAGGTACTCCCTTGAGCCAGGAGACTCCTTACAATAAATTTCTTCACTGCTTTGGGACTATGTCTTCCAGTTCCTAGTTATCAAATGTACATAATTACACTGCAATGTCTGTCCAGTTTAGGTTGTCAACTCTGTGGGGGCAGGTACTGGATATTCCTCTATCTATTGTACAGGTCAAGCCCACTAACACTCACTCTGTCATCCATACACACACGTTTATATTTACATATGTGTGTGTGTTCATTTTTGCAGCTGGAGCCAGCACTTTACTTTGCAAACTCGAGATTTGACCATGACATCACAAAGCCTGAAGATTGTCTCGTGGACTGAGAAGTAGTTGGATGCTTTCACAGAGTACACTGCCATGCCACTGTTCTATGAAAGAGTGTCTGACTATTTACAGTGTGCACTTGCCCTAATGTTTTTAACAATCTGTTGCCCTCCCCTGCTTGAATGAAATATGACCGGTCACATGCCTGGGGTATGATCTATCAATTTGTGCTTACAACAAAAGAAGACAGTTCTCCTTGCAGCAGTACCTACACCTCCCCTGTATATCCAGAGACAGTGCAGGGAGACAGCTGGTCCAAAGTCCACAGCAGAGGGCTAGGAGGGGAATTTTGGGGAGAGGTGGAGGGGTGCCGAAATGTTTAACCTCTGTTTGGTAATTGCACCATCAGAGATCTTCATTTATCCCATAAATCATAACTGCAGCATAAATAAAAATGGGATGGGGAGAATAAGCCTCTCTGTACTCCGCTGTGAAACTGTCCCATCAGAGGTAGAGCAAAGCTCCTTTCCAAGAAGGGACACCTGAGTCCTGCCATCAACCATTTGTAACAAAAAAGCCAGAGCTTCATCTGTTGTTGCTTCAGAGGCCAGTTATCTCACCTTTTCACAGACACAAATGCCTCAGGAACCCCAGCTGCAACACTGAAGCAGGTTATTTTATTATGTTTCCCCCTAGGAAACATCATTCCATACTGCATAGCACTTGCCCATGTTTCACTTTTTCCATTTACAGTCTCTGTGGCAGGCTAGGCTTTATTACGTCCTGAATCGGGGCTCCTTCCAGTGGGGGAATTGAGCCTAAATGGGGCCCAGATTCACTACAACCCACTCCCAATGAAACAAAAGCCTCCCCTTGCAAAAGTGTTCATGGTGCTCTGGGTGCCCGGCATTGCTAAAGCAACCTTCTCTTCTCAGTCCCCACAGAGTCGACCCTAGTTCTCTGGCAGTGAACACTCCACAGCTTATCCTTAAATCTAAACTCTGTGTGTGTCCATAGGCACCCTCCCAGCCCTAGGCCAGAATCCATAGACCCTGCCTTGATCCACCACAGTTTCTTCTCAGTGGGGCCAACTGTCATGATTTAATCATAAGTCTCCCAGTAGCTGGTGGTTTTCTTAAAGGCCCAGTTCCTGAATTCACGTGATTAGGTAAGAATGTCAGCTTTCATTTTTTTAAAAAGGTTTCTAGCCCTCCTAGTTGCAAAGAAAAGCTTGAAAACCTGCCCCAAGTGTATGCTAAAGACTCCAAATGCCATCAGGCATAGAACCCAAAATTATTTACAAAATCTTGTGACATTTTTAGCCAATCTCATGATTTGGGGGGCCTAACCCATGGTTTTTGAATGCTTCAGGAACTCTACAGAGTTTATTTCACAGACCTCCTGTCTTCTACAGCTGCCATAGCATGACTGAGCCAAGGACCTTAACTTGTAACAGACTTTTCTTAACTTGTCTCTGATTGCAAGGTCTTCAGAAGATTTCGCACCCAACTTTCTTCTGCATTTCAAATGTGGCCAGTTGCAAAAGGAGCTGGCCTGACCTGTAGGAAAAGGAATGCCTCTCTGAACATTCCCTCATCGTGAAAAGGGCATGAATCTTCCAGAACTATCACTTAGCATTTCTTGGCTATGGAGGACAGGGAATAAAACATCCCTCTGGCTGGAATGTCTGTTAACATCATGTTGCTCATGGGCACTTAAAGAAAAAATACTTCTTGTCTGATCTGCAGGCAATATGATTTTTTCCATGTACAATTACCATCTTTCAGTTAAAGAAATTGATGATTCAAATCATAAGGTGGAAGGGAAGAGAGCATATAGTGGATAACACAACTTAACCAATACTCAGAGGAGACTGATCAGTCTAGGGAAATGTATTTTAAGAGAAATATTCATTTTATAAAAAGAGTATTAATTTCACAGAATAAGTTCCTATTTCATGTACTGTATACACAACCTCTGCTACTTCCCATTTTATACTCACCACCTTTGTTATATCAGCAAGTTTTTAAACTTTCCCGTTTTTATTTTCTTCGTGGTCAGAAAAAGATAAATTCTCAGCAGTTAATTATCTTTAATGTTCAGTCCCATGTGCTCTCAAAACCAGCAGCTTTAACTGACACTGAAAACGTTTAAGAAAAAAACTAACTATCCTAAAAACAATTAGCCAGCCTATACCAGATGCACAAATGCATCTTGAAATGAATGTTTATGGATATAGTTCTATCACTCCAAACCCTCTGTATGCACATTTGTAAGTGCTCATGTGGTGTACAAATGTATCCTGTTGGCAATGCACTTGGTAGAAGTGTGGAATACTACCACATTTAAAGCCTTTGTTCTCCCACATGAGTCCTTCTGAGTTTTCCTCTCCACTTTGGCAGACTGTCTGTGCTCTTTCATTATAATTATGTCAACAGACTCTTTAAATCCTGTTTTGCCTTTGTTAAATGTGTTAATCAGAAACAGAAGAATCTATGTAATAATATTTACACTGCTATACCATCCTTTCATCCAAGGACCTCAATGCATTTTATAAGCATTAAGTAAAGAAACCAATGTACAAAGTGTTTAAGAGTCCTGTTGAGAGAATTTGAATCAGTGCCTTTATCTGCCTAGCTTAACAATTTCTCCAGTGAACAAACTCAGGGTGACCCCAGCACAAAGGAGAAATATGACATTATAAGGGGTACAACACACTACATTTTCAAGGAGATCACCACAAAACTGTTTATAACTGAGATACATTAAACCCAGTGAAAGATGATTGCCCTCAAACTCACATTTCCGCTTCTGTTGTGGTGTTCTGATATTAGCATATTGGGCTTTTATAAAAAAGCATATTTGTTTGCATTTTACTTATCTAGGAAAATTCAGTTCAGATGCAGCATCTGGTATTTAGCGATGTCTTGCTTTTCATCCAATTTTCCAGATGAACTGAGAGAACAAGGAGCTTTAACCAGCCGCCTAAGGTTACATGGTGAGCCAGTGGCTCAGCCCAAATGAGAAGTCAGAATGCTTGTTCACCTCCAACTCCCAGTGGGCGTTCTTTTTGCTAACCTATAGACCTCAGAGTCTGCTTACAAAACATCTACAGTGCAGCCCATGCCTTGGGCACAGTTTTCTCTTTACTCTTTGTGCTTTTTTTAATCTACAGCAGCAGCGTTTCTTTGTTTCATCTCTCATATGAAGCAACATATTTTGACACAGAGAACAGTAGTGTTTTTAAGGCCATATAGTAAAAATCTTGCAATCACCCACACTGCAGATACATAGGGGCCAGATTATGCAAGTTCCTGATTGCCAATTAAATCAGCGGGAGCTGCAGGTGCTCAGCATTTCATAGGTTCATCAGACCCTAGTATGTTATATCCATAGCGATGGGCACCCATGTGAACTGGCAGAAATGACAGCATGAGGATCAGTTCTGTTGTATTGATAACATATTCATTCTAAGGTGTACCCAATGTTTGTGCAATATTTATATCCATATACAGACATGTCCAGAGTTTATAATAAATAAATCTATAATATATTCCAAAACCCAAGCATGTAAGTAATGCAATATGGAGGTTGAAAAACCAAAGCGCACAAACCAAGAAATGCACTGATCATAGCTTAAAACATGGTCTGTTTTTATCAAAATCATTTGGAAAGGAATATAACATAAAATGGAATCTATTATGAAAACGTATATTAGTCTTCAGACTTGGCCTGATATTTACTTTTCAGTGAGAGCAGTAGACATATTAATTGTGCACCTATTTAAGTAGTAGTAAGGCTCTCTATCTTCCTATGTGATCTAGGTTTCATCTATTTTCAGTTACCTCCTGTTATGCAGTATGTTGGTGGCACCTGTACATGACTGGATATTGGTAGAGAAGTATCTATCCAGTTCTACAGTATACAGTAGATCTTGAGTAAACTTTTAAATCCCATATGCAGTTATAATGCTGCAAGTTCAAAAACAAACAATGCCAAACAGAATGGACAGACATTTTATATAGCACCTTTCAACCTTCAAGTATCCTTCCATCTCTATGTTTAAAACATTATATCACTCTTTGCAGTGTTGTTGTAGCTGTGTTGGTCCCAGGATATGAGCAAGACAAGGTGAGTGAGGTCTCAAAAGCTTGTCTCTTCCACCAACAGAAGTTGGTCCAATACAAGATATTACTTCGCCCACCTTGTCTCTCTCACATTACTATTTTTCAGGTCTGAGTTCTTTATCTATGCAAATTCTACTCAAAACAACTGCCGGAAAAACAAACAAAAAAAAACAGAGGTAGCAGAGGCAGCAGTAGACACTAAATCCAGAACGTATTTTGGAGAAAGTGATAACTTTTACAAAGGGTAATCACCAGATTCAGTGGAGTTAGACAAGGGCAGTATATCTTCCAAATCCCTGTCCACCTCCCAACCGGGCAATTCTACCTACAAATGATAGACTTCTGCATTAAAAATTGAAATGAATTTTTGATAATACAGTTCAAGGCACCAGGGAAGGGGTCAGACATTGACACATAGATGCTGATTATTCTGCTGATGGTACTGGGTCATGATCACAAGCAGACACAGATAATACTGAGGAGCAGGTGTTGTTACAGCTGAAGAGAAAGGGGCTATACAATGAAGCTATACAATGGTACTATTGAGGGGTAACAGGCTGAATACTTGGAATCAGATTCTTCTCTCTCCTTTACCCCAGTATAACACTCACAACTTCAGTGGAGATACTCCTGAGTTACACCATTGGAAGTATGAGGGGAATCAGCCCCAAACATCTGATCCTCCATTTCTTGCACCCTCTCTAGTCCTTTACACCACTGCAAAGTGCTTATAAAGGGCTACCACTGGTGAAAGTAAGTGGAGAGACCTGCTTTGGTACCATTTTATACCCTCTTTGCATAAACTGTAAATGGTTGAACAAGATGCAAGACAGGAGAGACCCAGGCTGTAGACTTGGTGGGTCTGTTGACCTTCTTCACTTAGAGTCCATTAATTAAGCTGCCATATGGGAATACACGGCAGCCTACTCCCATAGGGAATATCTGAATGGAGGAATAGGCTGAGCTTGCCACTCCTCCCTCCTCTCATCCCACTCTCCTCCAAAGATTGCAAAAAGGTGGAGTGCCCCCAGGAAACCATCAGGAGGGGGAGAAGACAGTTGCAAGCTACCAGGCCCTACCAGAAGACAGACAAAAGTTGTTCATGTGTTCATGATCATTTTATACCTACTACTTAGGAAGAAACATGAACAATTAGATAAGCAATTATACAAGGGTCATTAGTATGCAGGCAGAAGAATTAAGCACTAAAGGCCTGGCAAAGACTCCGGTGTTATTACCTTTTCTACACCCATCCACCTGACTTCTCCTTCTGTGTGGGGTTTTTGCCAGGTCTTTATCAGGCTCCTGTGTAAATTCTAGTTAGAGGGGGCTGTTTTAGGAACTCAAGCTAAACAAAAATGTCTCTTTCTCTCCTCCAATCCCTATTTTCAGTCATACTTATGCCCTTCACCTAAACACTAGTTAGAACAGAAGAAAAAAAAGTCACCCTAAATGTTAGGCTGCTATCTACCTGAAGTGCCATCGACTTGTCCTTGACCTTCACCTTGTCAAAGAAAAGTCTGTGAATAATTCATAAAAGGGTCTGACCAACTTGGTGTTCCCTGTTCTCTCTCTCTCGTTCACACTCTGTCTGGGGGAGGGGACAGAATCCTCTCTAAGATTTCCTCTCACATCGTGTCACTAGCAAGCCTTCCCTGCATTCTGAATAGACTTGACTATAGTAATATTGTTCTGCTGAGACAAGAACTATGATCAGCACAACAGCACTGTTAAAAATGTTATAGGCTTCATAAAAACAATCACATCAGCTATAAAACGGTAGGTGATCATGAGTGCTGCACCACTCTCATCATAACTTAGCTTGACTTGTCTGGATGGAGAAACAAATTATAGATAATTCTCTTTTCTTTCCTCCATTACTGTGCAAAGTGATACAATGTACCTATTCCCTGCAAGACCTCTGCAACTGTAAAGAGAGAACAATGGTTTTTTAAATGATAGGAGATGAGATCTGGGTTTGGAAACTGTCTAGATAGTGTTGCTAGGTCTGTTAAAAGGCAGAACTAAGTAATGCCCAGCATGTTTTCTTAGGTTTATGTTTGCTGGGAATGGTACTCTGGGTAGCCTAGCTGCAGTGCATCAAGCAACTCCATTTGACACCCAAAATCAGCATTTCTTGCACACTCAAGGTTCCCATTAAAGGCAGCAGAAATTTCAGGTGCACAGGGATGCAGGTGGAACATAATATATGTCGTTTAAAAAACTTGCATTGGTGTTGCCAACTCCTTAGTCCTCATATCTACTGTTCAGCCTTTCACACTGAATAAGGTGGTAAGTAACAGTCAGCATGGATTTGTCAAAAACAAATCATGTCAAACCAACCTGATAGCTTTCTTTGACAGAGTAACAAGCCTTGTGGATGGGGGGGAAGTGGTAGAGGTGGAATATCTTGATTTTAGTAAAGCTTTTGATACTATCTGGCATGACCTTCTCATAAACTAGGGAAATGCACCCTAGATGGAGCTGCTATAAAGTGGATGCAAAACTGGTTGGAAAACCATTCCCAGAGAGTAATCAGTGATTCACAGTCATGCTGGAAGGGCATAATGAGTGGGGTCCCGCAGCGATCATTTCTGGGTCGAGTTCTGTTCAATATCTTCATCAATGATTTAGATAATGGCATAGAGAGTACACTTATAAAGTTTGCGGACGATACCAAGCTGGGAGGTATTGTAAGTGCTTTGGAGGACAGGATTAAAATTCAAAATGATTTGGACAAACTGGAGAAATGGTCTGAAGTAAATAGGATGAAATTCAATAAGGACAAATGCAAAGTACTCCATTTAGGAAGGAACAATCAGTTGTACACATACAAAATGGGAAATGACTGCCTAGGAAGGAGTACTGCAGAAAGGGATCTGGGGGTCATAGTGGACCGAAAGCTAAATATGAGCCAACAGTGTAATGCTGTTGCAAAAAAAGCAAACATCGTTCTGGGATGTATTAGAAGGATTGTTGTAAACAAGACACAAGAAGTAATTCTTCCGCTCTACTCCACGCTGATTAGGCCTCAATTGAAGTATTATGTCCATTCTGGGATCCACATTTCAGGAAGGATGTGGACAAATTGGAGAAAGTCCAGAGAAGAGGAACAAAAATTATTAAAGATCTAGAAAACATGACCTGGAAAGATTGAAAAAACTGGATTTGTTTAGTCTGGGAAAGAGAAGACCGAGAGAGGAGATGATAATTTTCAAGTATGTAAAAAGTTGTTACACGTAGCAGGAAGAAAAATTGTTTTTCTCAACCTCTGAGGATAGGACAAGAAGCAATGGGGTTAAATTGCAGCAAGGGAGGTTTAGGTTGGACATTAGGAAAAACTTCCTGTCAGGGGAGTTAAGCACTGGAATAAATTGCTTAGGGAGATCATTGGAGACTTTTAAGAGCAAGTTAGACAAACACCTGCCAGGAATGGTCTAGATCATTAGTCCTGCCACAAGTGCAGGGGACTGGACTAGATGATCTCTTGAGGTCCCGTCTAGTTCTATGGAGTTTCTAAAATTTTGTGAATATACTTTATAAATTCTAAATATTTATCAGCCTCAGAGACTTTACCCAATGATTATTGGGACTCTTTCTAATTAAACACAAAACAACCTCCATTGCTAGGATTTGCCCTGGAAGGCATTGGCATTCAGATACTACAATGATGGGGCAATATGAGCTCTTAGACAAATAGATACGTAGAAAGTAGGGGTGCCAAGTGATTAAAAAAATTAATCATGATTAATTGCACTGTTAAACAATAATAGAATACCATTTATTTAAATATTTTTGGATGTGTTCTACATTTTCAAATATATTAATTTCAGCTACAACACAGAATTCAAAGTGTACAGTGTTCATTTTATATTTATTTTATTACAAATATTTGCACTGTAAAAACAAAAGAAATAGTATATTTAAATTCAACTAATACAAGTACTGTAGTGCATTCTCTTTATCATGAAAGTTGAACTTACAAAAGTAGAATTATGTATAAAAAACTGCATTCAAAAATAAAACAAATGTAAAACTTTAGAACCTACAAGTCCACTCAGTCCTACTTCAGCCAATCACTCAGACAAACAAGTTTGGTTACAATTTGCAGGAGATAATGCTGCCCACATCTTGTTTACAATGTCACCTGAAAGTGAGAACAGGTGTTCGCATGGTACTGTTGTAGCTGGCATCGCAAGATATTTACGTGCCAGATGCGTTAAAGATTCGTATGTCCCTTCATGCCTTCAACCACCATTCCAGAGGACATGCATCCATGCTGATGATGATGGGTTCTGCTCAATAACAATCCAAAGCAGAGCTGACTGACGCATGTTCATTTTAATCATCTGAGTTAGATGCCACCAGCAGACAGTGATTTGGGTTCTATAGTTTCCGCATCGGGCTGTTGCTCTTTTAAGACATCTGAAAGCATTCTCTATATCTCGTCCCTCTCAGATTTTGGAAGGCACTTCAGATTGTTAAACTTTGGGTCAAGTGCTGTATCTATCCTTAGAAATCTCACATTGGTACCTTCTTTGAATTTTGTGAAATGTGCTGTGAAAGTGTTCTTAAAATGAACATGTGCTGGGTCATCATCCGAGACTCCTATAACATGAAATATATGGCAGAATGTGGGTAAAACAGAACAGGAGACATACAATTCTCCCCCAAGGAGTTCAGTCACAAATTTAATTAACACATTATTTTTTTTAATGAGAATCATCGGCATGGAAGCATGTCCTCTGGAATGGTGGCCGAAGCATGAAGGGTCATATGAATGTTTATCATATCTGGCATGTAAATACCTTGGAATACCAGCTACAAAAGTGTCATGCAAATGCCTGTTCTCACTTTCAGATGACATTGTAAATAAGAAGCATTCAGCAGTATCTCCCGTAAATGTAAACAAACTTGTTTGTCTTAGCAATTGGCTGAAAAACAAGTAGGACTGAGTGGACTTGTAGCCTCTGAAGTTTTACATTGTTTTTTTTTTTGAGTGCAGTTATGTAACAAAAAAAATCTACATTTGTAAATTACACTTTCGTGATAAAGAGATTGCACTACAGTACTTGTATGAGGTGAATTGAAAAATACTATTTCTTTTGTTTATCATTTTTACAGTGCAAATATTTGTAATAAAAATAATATAAACAGAGCACTGTACACTTTGTATTCTGTGTTGTAATAGAAATCAATATATTTGAAAGTGTAGAAAAACATCCAAAAATATTTAATAAATTTCAATTGGTATTCTATTGTTTAACAGTGTGATTAATTGTGATTAATTTTTTTTATCAAAATTTTTTTTTTAGTTAATCATGTGAGTTAACTGCAATTAATCTGCAGCCCTAGTAGAAAGCTTGTATTCTTTGTGTGGACAAATGGCCAAAAGATACAGATGCTTGTCTTTTGGGGAGAACACTGCAAGAGAAGAAAATCTTCTCAGATCTTCAACAAAATATAGGACTTGCGGTCTGTTCTATTCAGTTTGTTATGCTGTGCCTGTTACTGTGATAGCTGAACACCTGAATTTGTACCTGGGCCTCCAAAAAAGACTACACATCTTACTTAAGTCACTACTGAACAGTTCCCCCACCTCCCTTTTTTTGTATGTGAATGTTTGGGTTTCTCTTTCCTTTTGAAGCTTATCTGTAACACAGAAGTTCAAAGCTGTTCTCCCACTTCAGAATCTCCATTAATGGTCAAATATTAACTGAAGGCCAGACTGTGGACTGGCCCTTGTTCACCAATATAATAAGCTCTCTTTATTTTGTACTTCCTGTAGACACTAGCTGGTAATGTATTTGGTCTGGTGTCCCAACAGGCAGCCTACTGTAACTTTCTGGGGTAGTTATTGTTTAGAAATCCATTGGCCATGCACACCACTCTAGTATAATTCATCCCAGCTAGTGAAGAGCTAATGAATGAAATATCCTTGAAGTTCCTCTATTTATTTTTTTTAAAAGAGAGGTAAACATATAAACCAGCCACCCAGCTGGCTTCTGCACACAGAACTCAAGAAGAGAAGTATTGACTCTACCATGTTTCCTTTGGGTATTATATAAACAAAAAGTAGTGAGGGAAAAGCAAATATTCACTTAAGCCAGCCTGGTAACTGCCCAGCCCAGACATTCAAATATGTTACTTATAGCGCCATAATATTAATAAATAAATAGTTTCCTGAAGGAGAAAACATAAATGCGTCCATTCGATAAGCAATATACATTTGCTTTGCTATAATAGAGAAGCTGCAAAGCAAAGCCAGCCAGTGTTCTATATCTTCTTGGACTGTTTGTAACGCTGGCAAACCAAGTGCCAGCTCTATCCAAGGCCATAGGTGTTAGCTAATAACTGACAAACTCATAGCTGGAAAGCAAAGCAGCTCACTTGTTTCTTAGTTGGGTTCAAAATAGGTATTAATCTTATAAGCATGTATTTAGTGTTTAGACTCTGAAATGCTTGTAATTCACCTCAAGCATTAATCTCACTTGTAATGTCTGTATTCCATGCTATGAGAAAATATGTACGTTTTGCTTTATAACTTTGAAAATGTTTGCTTTGCACTTGTTAACCCAGGCATGGGAATCATCCCTCCTGCCCATTCAGGACACCTGTCAAGATAGTCTGTTAATAATAAATGGGCCATTAAGGAACATCAGGACACAAAGGATTGGTGAATGGCCCTAACACACCTTGGAAATGCTACTTGCAAGGGAGCTCATTTCATGGACTGGAAGACTAAGGCTGTGGCTACACTTAGCACTTCAAAGCGCTGACGCTGTAGCGCTGCCGCGGCAGCGCTTTGAAGCGCTAAGTGTAGTCAAAGCGCCAGCGCTGGGAGAGAGCTCTCCCAGCGCTGTCTGTACTCCACCTCCCTGTGGGGAATAACGGACAGCGCTGGGAGCCGCGCTCCCAGCGCTGGGGCTTTGACCACACTGGCGCTTTGCAGCGCCGCAATTTGCAGCGCTGGAGAGGGTGTGTTTTCACACCCTGCTGCAGCGCTGCAAATTTGTAAGTGTAGCCAAGCCCTAAATGTAAAAGATAAAACAAGGTCACAAGAGAATTTTTTCATCTCTTTGCTGTTTTAACTCTCACAGGGCCAGAGACTCTACACTGAAGTGTGAGATTCCCCCAGGGTTATCCCTGGTTTGCCCTGAAAGACATTTTAAATTGACAGATCACTACAACTCTATCGCTCTTAGGATTTAGATTGCAACTCATCTGTGTGTATATGTTGCTTGCTTTCACCTATAAATAACTCTCTTATTCCTTTTCCTAGTTAATAAACTTTTAGATAATGTACAGGTGGTGGCTTTGGTGTAAGACAGGGGTGGCAAACTTTTTGGCCCGAGGGCCACATCGGGGAATAGAAATTGTATGGAGGGCCATGAATGCTCACAAAGTAGGGGTTGGGGTGCAGGAAGGGGTGCAGGCTCTGGGGTGGGGCTAGGAATGAGGAGTTTGGGGTGTAGGAGGGTGTTCTGGGCCCACCCCTGGTGTAAGATCTAGGGTACCAACTGATCTGGGTTAAGTGACTAGTCTCATGGGACTGGAAGAAATGTGTGTATTTTGTGATTTTTGGTGTAAGTGACCATTTATCATCACTAAGTCCAGCTTGACTGGGTAGCAAGATAGACTGGAGAGCCTAAAGGAATTGTCTATGACTCTAGACTGATATAGTGATTCAGGAGTTCACATTTGTTACTAGGTTGGTGAAATCTAATTATAAAACATACCACTAGCTTGTGGTGTCTGCCCTGTTTTTGACAGTCTGCCCTGAGGTAGGCATTCATAGATGTGAGCTGCTCCAGACAACATGACAGTGGCATGCAGAAACATTGCTCTTCCCCTACTCCACTCCCTCAAAAAGACTTTTTTAAGAGACTAAATTTAATTATTCACCATGACCCTTACTATTATGAAGGCAGATAGTCACCCAAACCAAATAATTCCATCTTCTGGCTTGTTACAAAAGAATTTCCACTAAAACTAGAGCTGGGTCCAAGCTTAAAAGTTTGAATCTGAATCCAAAGTTAGTGAGCGAGTGTGAGAGAGAGAGAGTTTAGAGCAGAAGTTCTGCCTTATCACTAATTAAAACTCTGTTTACACATAATTTTCTGAAACATTCTCCATACTGAACTCAAATTTTCCATTTTCCATGCTTGGTATGTGAGTAATGCAGCTAACCCAAACCCAGCCAAAAAAAAGCTTTATAACTCCAAACACCATCATGTGATATATGTGTGTGTGTTTATGTGTGTGTACACACACATGCGCGCACATGATGGGATGGTATAAAGATTTCACAGTCATGGGACGGATGGTGATCTTATCCAGGAATGGAAAACCTATAAGTGAATTATGTAGGAGGGTGAATATAGATACCATTCTGCATAAGAAGCATCACTTCCAGAGAGACTACGAACTATTCCTTAAGTGCGCTGTCGGTAAAGCTGGGCACTATTATTGCAGTGAGTTCCAACCATACAGATTTATGAGGAGGAGAAACATATTGTAACTAATACCTTTAGAAAATTCTAAAAGTCACCTACAATAGATTTTCAATACACAAAAATATAGCAGTGTTAAGATTCAATATTTCCTGGCCTACAAGGGGTTGAAACCAAAGCCTTATACTGTTGGGAAGTAGTGAGTCATGGCTTTCTAATGGTATAAATGTCCAATTTCTAGCCCTGATGGTTTACAAGATGGTAAATCTTAAACCTGTCACTGGTCCAGGAGTGAATATTTCTAATCCTGGGCCTTGGGGGAGAAATTAAACATTCTGCTATCATGGTGAAGGGTGCTGCAGAAAAATCTGAATTAAATAGAAATTCCAGTTTTGGGAGCAAGAAGAAAACATTTATGTGGTCAGATGTTTTAAGAGTGATTTATTACGATGCTGACTATTTGAAAGTTGTGCAGAGATTCGGAATGTTAGAAGCATTTCTGGCAGAGATGGATTAGTCGGCAGAGTGCAAATAAGGCAGTTAAAGAAGCAAGATAAAATGGCATATATAATATGAATATTACCACTCCATATGTGATTACCTATATTATACCATATATTGAAGATATATTATGTCATGCTGATAACTTTTAAAACATCAGGACAACTAGCTAATTTTAGGATGTGTGGCAAATTGCCGGCACTATTATGATGGGTCTCGTGCTTTCTCTTCTTTGGGGGGGTTCAGGGCACCATTTCTTGCCCCTGAATTGGAATATTAATTGCCCCACTAGTGTCTTTGAGGAGGGGAGTGGAGAGGGAGAGACCTAGGCCCGCCCTCTACTCCAGGTCCCAGCCCAGGGGCCCTGAGGATAGTGGTGAACCACTTGAACTGGCGGTTCCTTCCCCTGGGCTACTTCCCTCTCCTGCCCTTCAGCTCGTGGGGGGCTTCCTGCCCTCCCTCTGCACAAGCCAGGTGCCCCTTACCTAGGGTCTTGGACTTCTTAGCCCACCACAGCACTCCTCCAACTTTCCTCTGCTTCTCTTCAAACTGTTCTCTGCTCCAATACCAATCCTTTTTGCTCCAACTCCCACACTGTCTGATTGAAGCAGGGGGGGTTTATCATGTGACTGACTGCAGGTACTCTAATTGGCTTCAGGTGCTCTAATTGGCTTCAGGTGCTCTAGTTAATCTATAGCAAACTTTCTTCCCCTTACAGGGAATAAGGCTCCCTTGTAACACTCTCCTGCTGCCCTCTGGCCATGCTGTATCACACATGCCACTATACTAAAATGTACAAAATTAAAACCAAGAAAGTGATCCAAGGACACTTTGAAATACTTTGAAAAATAAGCTAAAGGAATGTCTTTGAAATTCTGTTGACAGACATTTCAGCATCCTGTTCAATATTCCAGATAACCTTTCAATTGAAAAGTAACTGAGCTTGGTGTAAAATGTTGCAGAATGAATTTGAAACATTATCACACTTCCAGGACAAGGGAATGAGATCCTTCTCCACAGAAGACACAGTTTAAATAGAGATTTGTAATAAATAGTTTAACAGTTTGTTGCCATGGCATTGTTCTCCTAAACTCACCATAACTTTAAAGTCTGCTAAACCAATGGTTCTCAACCAGGGGTACATGTATTCCTGGGGGTATGCAGAGGTCTTCCAAGGGGTACATCAACTCACCTAGATATTTGTCTAGTTTTACAACAGACTACATAAAAAGCACTAGCAAAGTCAGTACAAACTAAAATTTCATACAATGACTTATTTATACTGTTCTATATACTATAGACTGAAATGTAAGTAGACCATTTATATTCCAATTCATTTGTTTTATAATTACACCTCTACCCTGATATAACGCTGTCCTTGGGAGCCAAAAAATCTTACCACGTTATAGGTGAAACCGCATTATATTGAACTTGCTTTGATCCACTGGAGTGCGCAGCACCCCCAGCCCCCATACCCACCTCCCCAGAGTGCTGCTTTACAGTGTATCTGTATTAGTATTATATCGGGTCACGTTATATCAGGGTAGAGGTGTATATGGTGAAAGTGAGCAATTTTTCAGTAATACTATGGCTGTGATGCTTTTGTCTTTTTATGTCTGATTTTGTAAGCAAGTTGTTTTTAAGTGAGGTGAAACTTGGGGGTACACAAGACAAATCAGACTCCTGAAAGGGGTACAGTAGTCTGGAAAGGTTGAGAGCCACCGTGCTAAACAACCCACAGTTGTTGTGTCAGATATACATCAAATGCAGGATTTGCAGTTGATACAACGGGATAGGGAAAATGAGATTGAGAAAGACTGAAGCAGTTAAAACCATTTAAAGCTGCTAGTCTTCACTCTCAGCTAGCAAATCACAACCTTGACCTGTGAAATGCGGGCCAGTGTCGGGTGACCATGGGACATGTGTGAGCTGTGGATATAAGCCCAAAGCATCTGCTAGGGGACCTGAGCCCAGAACTGTCTAATCCAGGAGTATCATGTTGCCTTACCAGATAAAATTAAAATAGCCATAAACCGTACAGATGTTTCAAGCTATTCAGGGATAAACATAAAAATTAAGTCCAGTTTCTTTTGAACTCTAAAGCTTTGAACTGTGTAGCTCAGTGGAACTATTTGGTGTTTAGAAAGTCATGCTCCTGCACACCTCCAATCCAGCAGAAGTTTTACTTTAACAGAGAACCTCCTTTAAAAAAAACTAAAAAGCTGAACAAAAATATTAAAAACAATAAAAAATGATGGTATCCAAGACAGGAGGCCAGATCCCAGTAGGTTAAAATGGCATAGCTCCCTTGAAATCATTAAAGTCATTGAAGCGACACCAATTTATAGCAGCTGAGGAGTTGGCCCAAAGAGTACACATTTTAACTCCTGTTTTTCCATTTCCAGTGTAATTCAGGAGTAATTCCATTAAAGCCAATGCAGTTACATGGGACAGGGGGAGATGTCAAATGAGATGAGAATCAGGCCCTTAACTTTAATGACTTATCTGGAAGTCAACTATCATAAAATGAGTCCTTTGAAGAATTTGGATAATTTCAAAAAGAAAAGTTTTTGGTTAGGGATGGTGCAGAAGATTCATATTGGGTTGCTGGGCCTTTTATTTCTAAGTCTCTGGTTCAAATCCAGCCCAGGTTAGTAGTAAGGACAATACTGAAATCAGCGAGATGGTTTCAGTCAGTAACCAGCAGGTAAGTGTCCACATGAAATGGAATCCTACCACAAATAAAACTAAATGTATACCCTGGTTTGGTTTGGTCTGTTGTTACTGAACTATTCCCTCAGCGCAGGATCCACAGACTGGGAAACTAAATTATCCTCTCACAACGATTCATTGCCCTTCCAAGTCAGGGTTAAAGTGCATTGAGAGAGCAGCATGAAAGATCTCACTATACCGCTACCGCCCATGTACCTCCCCTTCTGGGAGAACAAAGAGGAGACTGTCTTGGCAAGCTGCCCCTTTTCACCAACATTAAATTCACACAATTCTCATTACGTTAAGAATGTTTTTTTTTCCCCTCTTGCTGTTTATTGCTCACTACCCCTTCCAACTGAAAGTCACAAAAAATACATCACTGCTTCTTAAGGTTCTACAGCTATCCACGGGCAAGTTATTCACACTGCACCATAGTGTGAATCCCAGTCACTGAGAGTCCAATTGGTCTGTAACTTATTAAGTCTCCATAGAGGCCAGGGCCTCAGTTCTCAGTTCTGTACAGGCATCCAGCCATCTTATTCGGCAAAGGTGTTATTTTCATTCCTTCACTCCTTCAAGATGGTTATGTAATCTAAGGTTTCAGAAGGCCCTCCCCAAATGAGGAGTCAAACTGCCCTTCTGTGACATTTAACTCCTAGAATCTAAAGATTCTGCAAATAAACAATTTTTGCCACCACTTGTGGTTTCTCCTGGCACAGGAGAGCTCTCAGGAGATATTGTGGACAGAAAAGCTATCAGTGCAGCAAGATAGCTGCACCTTTGTTATTTTTCATTTTAATTTAAGGTCCATTTACTACAAGGGAAAATCCTTATCCCACTATACAAACCCACATACAGAGATCCAGTTCAGGTCTGCTGTGCCTATGTTTCCATGTCTGAAATGGAAATTTTATTTTATTACCATCTACAGCAAGACTGCAGTGAATCAGCAACTCAAACAGAAACAATTCAGCAGAGGGGCTATGTTTCCTTTTTCTCAAACATCAGACTAATATCACTATCACCAAGCTGTGTTGAATCAGGAGAGCACTGTACCTGGACACCAGCAGGTCTTGCACTTCAAATGTCCCAATCTGGCTAAGCACCCTTCACTCCCCTTGACTTCATTAGGAATTGAGGGTGCTCAACACTAGTTTGGATGAAACCCTAAAAGTGTTGCTCCAATGAATACAGAAAACAGACTGCAGTCATTTGCAAGGAAATCACTCCTTAGACGTCTTCTCGTGGCATCATAAACTACAAGAGGTTTATGAGGTCTACATGACAATAAAGCAAAATTAATTCCACATAACTCACTGCAGCTCCACTTCTTTGCTTTTGCTTTTGCTTTTAATAGAGTTGAGTCATTTATAGCAAGGTTCTGGTTTTAAAATGGAGAATAGAATGAAGGTCCCGAATTCTTCCAGTCTGTTGCAGTTCTAGTTACCTCCATTTACAAAGAAGTTCTCTCACGAGTGAACAATGAATTCTTTATATGATGGATCCACTGTACTTGGTGTCAATGGGGTTTTAGAGATGTTCAAATGTTCAGAAATAACTAGTCACGCCATTTACTTTTCAAACATCATGTAAACTAGCTGAAAACTAGGGCCAAAAATGATAAAATATTAAAAGCTGTATTAAAATAAATTTTGGACTAATTTTACCCCTTTGTTGGAAAGAGGACAAACAACTTACATGTATGAGGTAATATCATAGTCTTCTGCAATAACAGCATCTGCATTTGATTTCAGTGGATTTGTAGACTACAATTCATGAACTGGAGGCTCAACTTTTAAAAAATCCTTCCCTGAAGATTGTTTTCGTATCTCAAATGAAATAACTAATTGAGCTGCCTATAATGAAGTGAAAAAGAGCTAATATGGCTGCCTGCTGTGCAAGAAGCATGAAAAAAAGAAATGCCATTTTGAATCTTCTTAGTTTTATACTTACTTCACCTATTGAGACTCAGGTTAGATGCAGCATATAGTTTTCATGTATCCATGGTTTTTACTTAGTTTTCTGGTGGGTTAGCTGAGGCACAATACAGTCTGATGACCTTTGTCAAGGTTACTCTGCAAGAAAGTATCTCAAATTAGAAACCAGGATCTCTGTCCTTTATTTGCTCCCAGATGACAGCTTCCATTAACTATCTGACTTGCAATTACAAGACTTCTCAGGGACTCTTGATTCTAACATTATAGAATGAACATTGATTCCAAAGGCCAAAGCTTGCAACCTTAACATACTAATAATTAACACTGCTTCCTACCAATGCATTAGTGCAGTACGAATGTCCTCTGAATCTGAGATGTATACACACACACAAAAAGAACAGGAGTACTTGTGGCAACTTAGAGACTAACAAATTTATTTGAGCATAAGCTTTCGTGGGCTACAGCTCACTTCATCGAATGCATAGAATGGAACATATAGTAAGGAGATATATATACGTATTCAGAGAACATGAAAAGGTGAGTGTTCCCCTACTAACTCTAAGAGGCTAATTAATTAAGATGAGCATGCCATCAGGGGCTCGTTCACCTGAACATTACCAATGTGATATACGCCATCATGTGCCAGCAGTGCGCCTCTGCCATGTGCATTGGCCAAACCAGACAGTCTCTACACAAAAGAATAAATGGACACAAATCTGACATCAGGAATCATAACATTCAAAAACCAGTAGGAAAACACTTCAGCCCCTCTGGTCACTCAGTAACAGACTTAAAGGTGGCAATCTTGCAACAGAAAAGCTTCAAAATCAGATTCCAATGAGAAATTGCTGAACTTAAATTAATATGCAAACTAGATACCATCAATTTGGGCTTGAATAGAGACTGGGAATGGCTGAGCCATTACACACATTAAGTCTATTTCCCCATGTTAAGTATACTCACACCTTCTTGTCATTATCACTACAAAAGTTTTTTTTCTCCTGCTAATTGCTAGTGACTTTTAAACTGTGTCTTCTGTGGAGAAGGATCTCATGGCAGAGGGGCAGTGCTGGCACATGATGGCATATATCACATTGGTAAATGTGCAGGTGAACAAGCCCCTGATGGCATGCTCATCTTAATTAATTAGCCTCTTAGAGTTAGTAGGGGAACATCCACCTTTTCATGTTCTCTGTATGTGTATATTTATCTCCTTACTATATGTTCCATTCTATGCATCCGATGAAGTGGGCTGTAGCCCATGAAAGCTTATGCTCAATTACATTTGTTAGTCTCTAAGGTGCCACAAGTACTCCTGTTCTTTTTGCAGATACAGACTAACATGGCTGCTACTCTGAAACACACACAAAAAATACCTTTGCCAATTACCTATTAAACTGCACTGAATCTAATTAGTCTCTTTCTCTTTAAAAAGCAAGGGAAACTCTCTAATTAATGCCCAGCACTGAATTTCAACAGAATGTATTTAATTTTGGTTTAGAACTGCTAAGGGACATGATGTATTGTGGCTGGACTTTTCAGTGTTGCTTTCGTGAGAACTAAAGAAGTGAGTATAAGTGAAGTATGTGAGGCTGGCAGAAACATTATTCCTTTGAGCATGAGCAAGATCACTCCTCTCCAAGAGACAGTATATGTTAGCACAGTGTGACACCTTCAGAACCACCGGTGACCCCATTCCTGTAACTACAGTGTTCTATCATATTCTAATTGGTGATCAGTACTTATGCATGGTTTACACTGAGGTTGGTATAAAAGATCAAATCTTATTCTCCCATAGGTTTTTTAAGGGATGAGCATGCCCTATTTTGCATTGCTGTGATGTCAGCTGGGCTGTAGTAGCATTACCCTTTTTGTTTAATAGTTCAACTAATAAAACAACTGTGAAAGTTTAATCCACAACCAGGAGGAAATTAGCTAATAGTCTATAGTTAAATAATAACAACCAAGGTCAACGCTTAACTAAATATTCAGTAATCAGCGATTAGATTTTGTCGGTCGGTCTTTTTAAAGTCCCTTACTGAAGATGACCTTTTTCTTTTTGATTAGATATCTGTTCAGGCTGAGTTGTTATTGATCAAGATGCTGACCTTACTGCCATCACAGGCATTCCTACAATGCTAATCTTTTCACATACTGTGTGCATGTAGCTGCTGAAAAACATCAGAATGATAAGATAAAACTGATGATTGCTTAGTTAATCAGCAAGGTCCCATTTTTGGTATTCTGGATTTTGATTCTTTCCCCATTCTTATAAAATGCATTCCTAGCATACAACTACAGAGAAAAAGATTCCCTGGGGTTTTCATTCTTTGGTGCAAATCCTGTGTTGCATCCACCACCCAAGAACAGCCCTGAATACAGAAGGGTGAGGAAGGGCGGGAGGGAAAGTTCAGTAGTTTGAGCATTATCCTGCTAAACCCAAGGTTGTGAGCTCAATCCTTGAGGGGGCCACTTAGGGATCTGGGGCAAAATCAGTACTTGGTCCTGCTAGTGAAGGCAGGGGGCTGGACTTGATGACCCTCAGGATATCTCCATTATTAAAAAAAAAAAACTTGGAGAATCTATGTACAAGTCGCTCTCCACCTCCCTGCAAAGTAGAGTTTGGAAGAACAACTGAAAGGAGCTATTGTATCAGCTATCACCCTCCACAAAGCACAGGCACAGCTGCAGCATGGTTTATTGAAGCCTAGGGGCTTACGTAGCAGCTGCAGAGTCACTCTGTGGACCATAGGAAAACAATACATCTTAACCAAGGATTGTATGGTGGGAAAATGTGACAGAGAAGAAATCTGAACCCCTACCTCACTTATACTATTTGCAAACCCTTAAAATTCTAAACTCCTGAGATTACATCTGCTCCTAAAAATAATAATCCTCCAAGCCCTCCCTCGCCATACCTGTAACTCTAGCTGTTAGAAGGAAATTATAATTCTACACTCATGGGTCCACATTTCCTGGGTGTGGCTTGCTCTTTTCCCCAAAGATTGTATTCTCTTCACGAGGACTTATCTTCACTCATTCACAGCAGCCTCTAGACTGGGGACTTTCCCTTGTTTAAGAAAAGGACCTTTGTTCTCTCAGTGTGAGGTGGGAACTTAAACGTTCCTTCACAGAAACCAGTATGATGAGGTGAATTACATGCATTTTTAAAAATATGCCTAGGCATCTAGCTTTGCTCAACCTCATGAGAGTGACTGCCATGAGAATGTTGAGTTTAAGTCACAAGAGACAATTTAAACCACCTTAGAAGTCTGTTGAATCTAAGAAAATGCAGAGATCATAATGAAACTCTGGAATTGATTTCTCCTCTCATTTGCACTGATGTAAATCAGGAATAACTCTACTGATACCAGTGGAGTGGGAATGGTGTAAAACCAGTATAAGTGAGCCTTTCTGTCCTCTGGGTATCTAGGTTTTCATACTGTACCATGATATCTGAGCATGTCATAGTAAAATCTATGATCTGCTCTAGGCTAGAAGAATTAAACCATATAAAGCACCTAGAATTAAAGCTGAAACTGATTAATATTTGTGGGCGTTCGGTTTTGAATTTTCAGCAAATCAAATGGCCAGGAAATAAAGTGTTTCAGAAAAGGCAGTGACCCCTTACCTCCTATAGCTTGGTTGTTAGGGCACTCACCTAGGCTTTGGGAGACTCAGGTTCAAACTCCCTACTCTAGCACATGGACTTGAATCCAAGTCCCGCCCCCATTCAAGCTATGAGATATTCTGGAACAGAGTTCTCCCAGAGAGAGAGAGCATGAGAATGACTCTGTAAGTTGGGGTTAGGGCACTCAGCTGTTGTGCGTGTGCACATAGAGAGAACCAAAGCAGTGCAACACTGAGGCTTTATTCCTTTGTCTTCTAGCACTTACTGAAAATAAAGTTATCTAAGTTCCTATGCATGACCCTATGAGCTATTTATTGTAACACCACTACTGTTCCACAGTGCACCAGTGGGTTTGTGAAATCTATCAGAAATCACATTGCTTCTGTGAGCTGAGCTGAGAATTTGTGGGACTGATACCAAGTGGCCGTTTCAACTGAAACAGTTTAAGACAGCACTGGTGTGGACATGAGACAAACCTTAAACTGGTTAGTGTGGACACCCTGAACTATTTGTGAAAATTTTCAAGATTTTGACTTTTCATTCCAATTGCGGATAGGACAAAAATTTAAATTTCAAAACATTTGGCAGGATAGGAAAGCCCTTTCCTGCCCAGCTCTAGTTATTATCTTGAACCATAAATTAATGAAAGTTTGTGAAACTGATGGGAAAGTTTTAACAAACCCAGCCTTAATTACTGGGTTGTAGTAAAATCCAAACCCAAGCAAATATAATCTGATTTTTGTGTATCATTATGAAAATTTTGCACAGCTCTACAAATAACAAACAAGTGCTACAAATAACTCCAGTACAGTGAGTTAAGGATGGAGCTGATTTCAGTCTTAACTGTGACTGTCATTTCCAGCTTTGGAGGTCTTAAATCACACCCTGAACGTTACCTGCACACAACTCCATGTAGTTTAATTGCAATGCAAGTGGCTGTTTAGAGACCCATTTTCCCCTCCTGGTTCATTGTCTCCTCTGGCTTCACACTGATTCATTCCATAAAGTATTTATCCTTTATATACCAAGGCATCAAATTGCATTATTATAGCCATAGTATTGTGGTGGTTTACTGTATGCTGTATCCTATGACTGACAGCCATTTTATGGACAAGGTGGAAACAAGTGAGCTTCCAGAAGGAAAAAGTATGTTTTATTCAAATCTCTGACTTAATTAATTCTAGAAGGAAACATACATAATATTTCAGAAAATATTTCTATTCACTTGAGATGGTAGTGTAAGGTTAAGGGTGAAATCCTCACCCTATTGAAGTCAATAGGAGTTTTGCCATTCCCTTTAGTTGGGCCAGGCTTTCACCTTTAGGTTAATTCTGGACCGGAATCAGTAATTAGTCATTATTAGAATGACTAATTAGCAAATTAGGGATGGTTGAATCAGTTTGGATTGACAAGGAACCAACCCAAAACTATGCCCAGAATTCGAACCAAATTATTTATTAGGTTCAGAAATGTTCAGAAGTAGCTGTTTGGAAATACCTTGGGGAAAAGCTGTTGTGGTGTTTCTGGCCCAAGTGGAAGCAAGAGGTACCAGAAATAATGGAAGAAACACTTTCTAATGCCCAGTTTTCCCCGCTCAGGCTGCTCTGGTTTAATGACTATCTACTGAGTTGGGTCCCTATCTTAGGAGCCCAAATTTTAAAATGCTGGCTTTATGCAACATGCACAACATCACACACCCAGGCTGTGGTAGAATCAAGAGCAGAACCCATATCTGCTGACTTGTACTCTCCTGTTATAATCACTCAACAAAGCTGATTGCTATAGTAAGGGGATTTCCACAATGGCACTCTCTTTGCCCTTTTGTTACTCACCGTTAGCCACGGTGATGTCATTGTTAGCCAATGCACATAGGTTACATGTGCCAACAAGCAATCGATAATCCTTATATAGAGTATTTTCTCCTCAGTTTAAGAGAAAAATGGAGACAGATCCCCATGAGGACAGGAGCAATAAATTTAGGCATCCAAGTTAGAAAATGTTGGGTTTAATCTTTCTATGCCTTTGTTTCCACATCTGTAAAATGAGGTTAATACGGTACTTCCTCTTTACAGCAGTAGTGCCCAGAAGCCCCAACTGAGATTGTGCTAGGCACTGCAAAACACAGCAGGGAGTCATTATCTGCCCCAAACAGCTTACGTTCTAAGTAGACAAGATAATGCTGAGAGACAGGAAGCATTATTATCCCACAGCAAGGTCACACAGGAAGTCTGATGCAGAGCCAAGAACTGCTCCCAGATCTCCTGAGTCCCAGTTCAGTGTCTTGGCCACAAGATTCTCTTTTCTCTCACACTTACCTACTTTTGCAAAGAACTTTGAGAGCCTCACGTCCAGACATTATATAAGCGCAAAGCATCATTATCGTATCTGTTAGCAACTGAAGATTCACATTCCAAGATCTCATCTTACAAAAAAGCACAACAAAGCTCAGAATATGACTCATGCATTTACAAAAACTCTGTTTCTCTTCAGGTTCATTTTGCAATTAATTTTTCAGAACTGAAATGATCAATATTTACAGCAACTACATGAAGCTAAAATCAGAAGGAAATTTGCTGATGGAATAACAAACTTTCATGGTGTATAATATTGGGGTCAAAATGACTCAAGAGCAGGCTAGTTTGGTTTGTTTTAAAGAAAAGCTTTTTTCTTGAAATATTGAAATAGCCTGTTTTGATTAAAAATATGCAGCTAGTGCGACTTGATTATACTTTCCAATGTTTTCCAGTGCTTTTGGTGGAATGACACAGGAAAGTATTTCATGGCAATGCTATAATAATACTTTGCGCATATTATAATGTATTGTGTTTATAGCAGCCAACTTTACAAACAAATGTAAAAATGCCCCTGCCTAAAAAGCTGTCAATCTACTTAGACAGCACATTTCATCAGAAGATCTCAAACCATTTTACAGAAGGTAAGTCCAGTCCCCATTTTACAGCTGGGGAAGCTAACAGCTAAGTGACTTGACTTAGCCAATGACAAACTCCTTTTGACTTCAATGAGGCCAGTATTTCACCCCAGAGCTAGTGACTCCCCAGATCTCTGCTACAGCCACTGAACAGCTCTCTGTCCCCATGGTTCAGTTATATATAATGATAATACACATTATACTGCGTTACGTCAATAGGCAATGCCATGCGCAATGGCAATGCTATAAATGCTACTTGCCTTCATGTTTCTTTACCCTTTGATTCAAACAATATCTAAATAACAAGATGTGCTGAATTAAAAGGGAGATGGGATCTCTGAAAGGAAACCAGGACTCTCCGGTCCAAATCGGCAGGCTTTGCAAGCGTATACACACTGTGCTGAGTGCTACATGGAAGTAAATACAGAAGATAAATGATATGGCTATTTTAACAGTCTGTGGAAGGTATGCGCCTGAATTCCATTAGCAGACAACGAGCTGTGTGTACACACCTCCTGGAATATTTACTCTCGCTAAACAAAGAAAAACAGAATTTGTGTGCACAAAAACAAAGTCTTTTAGTCAATAGACTGCTCTGAAAAATCAACCCCTAACTCTGCAGAACCATTTATCAGCAGCTGAGAAAGAAAACAACAGCATGGGAGCACTAAATTCACGTGATCATAACAACTAGTGGCAAGTGAAATACTGTGGGGAAAATAAGTACTAGCCTGTACTTTTATCCATCCATTAAAGCAAACCCAAACTTTCTTTAAGGTTTAAAGAAATTTCAGGAACCCACTTTTGCCTACCATTCCATTTGCCCCAAATGCTGGGTCCTTTTGGATGTTTATATGGAGCAAAGGTATGCAAATTTCCCCCAGGAGCCTCATGGCAAGGGGAGGGAGGAAGGATCCCTTGTTCTGAATTTACAAACATTGTGCAACATGGGGCACAACTGGGGCAAAGTCACAGAATGTAGCTGAATTTTAAAGGGTCAGTGTCTGCAAGGCCCAGTCAAGGAGTTACTACTATAGCAAAGAGACAGAAGAAAGCAAGCCAACAGCTCCTCAAAGAAGAAACCCACCACTGAAGGGAAAGGAGGCAAGTCACCCCAGCTGCCTCAAAAGAGATTCAATAATTGGAAGGCATGACTGTGCCACCTGTTCAGCATCACCTCCAGGGCTGAATCTCTCCATACCTGCATTGAAGAGGTTGCCACCTCAATAGCACCATCCCAACCCCCACCCTACTCCTTCAATGTTTTTTACGGGGCTTGGATTAACAGTACAACAGGATATGAGTGAGGAGGTGGGATGAGCTGGTCAAAGATGCTATTCACTATCCTAACATAAGAAATATTTTTTCCACTCTGTTGGGCACCAATGAGGTTTCAGCTGGATTACTGTGTCCTGTTCTTCAAATATATTATGTGCTGTTACAAAGAGGATGGTGATCAATTGTTCTCCAAGTCCACTTAAGCTAGCACAAGAAGGAATTGGTTTAATCTGCAGCAAGGGAGATTTGGTTATTAGGAAACTATAAGGGTAGTTAAGCTCTGGAATAGACTTCCAAGGGAGGCTGTGGAATCCCCATCAGTGGAGGTTGTTAAGGACAGGTCAAACAAACACCTGTCAGCAACACTCTAGGTTTACTTAGTCCTGAATCAGTGCCAAGGCAGGACTAGATAACTTCTCAGGGTCCCTTCCCGCTCAACATTTCTGTGACTGTTCTGCCATTGTTGTATTGATTGTAATGTATAATGGCTATACTTGTGGTTCAATATTAACAATGTTCAAAGGACCAAATAACCAAGCTCAGCCAAAGTTATTGTCTAAAGGCAAAACAGTACAATACAGGAAAGAAATATCTAATACATCACCAATCCTTCCCAGGAACTGAGCTCTTGCAGTGTGTTCAATTCACCTTACACAGAAGATGTGCTCCCCAGAATATGCCCCTAAAATCACATATATGGTACTTGTTTACAAGTTAGTTAGTGCTTTATATTGCACCCAAGGCTGTATTCCCCAATTACTTTGTTTTTCTGATACTAAGGCGCACCCATCTTATCTCTGCTTTTTCAGACAGAGCATTACAGACTAGTTGGGCCATGAATGCATCACCTGTACCAGGTAGAGCATGTTTCTTATCTCTGACAGGTTTCCTATCCACCTATGCCAAATGCTGAGATTACGCCTGAAGGCATTCTGCACCAAAAAATGAAAAAGTCTGCACCAAAAAATAAAAAATTCTGCACACTATATTTTAAAATTCTGCAAAATTCTGCAAATTTTATTTGTCAAATAAATGTGGAGGCTCCAGCATAGCATTGGGGGGGCACAAGCCACTGGCTGCACAGAGGTGGGAGATCACTATGCAGCTCCATCCTCCCGGGACATAGACTAAGCGGAGAGGCTGCACTCAACCCTGACACAACGCAAGGACCGGACCTGCCCCAGAAACACCCGAGGTCCCTGCCCCCCCGTTTCAGATGCACCAGGTGTGGGTAGGCAGGCTCAGCAAGGAAGGATCCAAGTGTGAAGGGGCTTAGTGTCGGAGGATCCAGGTATGGGTTGAGAGGTTTCTGTGTGGGGCAACCTGGGTGCGAGTAGCTCAGTGAGGGATCTGGGTGCAAGGGGGATCTGGATGCATAGAGGCTTGTTGGGGGGTTCTGGGTGCAACCGTAATGGGAATCAGCAGAGGGGTCCAGGTGAAGGTAGTTGGGGCTCAGTGGGGGGTCTTGGTGTAGCGGGGATAGAGCTTGGCAGGGGAGTCTGGGTGTGGGGAGCTCAGTGTGGGGTCCAGATGCTGGGGAAGTAGGGCTCAGAGGGGTGGGGATCCAGGTTCAGCTGATAGGGGCTTATTGGGGTGGTTCCAGGGGTAGTGGGGCTTGTCAAGGGGGATTTAGGTGGGGGGGTGAGGCTCGATGGGAGGGTCTGGGTATGAGGGGGTCTGGATGCACAGGGTTGGGTGGATAGAGGAGCATCTCCCCATACAGTGATCCCTCCCCCTGCAGCTGAGGAACGATGGGTGCAAGAAAAGTGTGGGAGGGGGGAACTTTGTAGAGCTTCCTACAGCCAGGGGAGAAATCTGGCAGAGGGTCTGACACAGTCCCGGATGCTGTGCAGGGGAAGATGAAGTTCCATTCTCCCCAGCCCAGCCGCGACTAGCAGCTGAGCCCAGTGCAGGGTAGAAGGCACCAGCGGGGTCTTTCCCATTCCTGCCCTCTGCCCCACAGTGATTTACCTCTCTGCTGGCTGCCTTGGGCACCCAAAACATACTGCTGGGGAGGATCATATGACTACTCTTGTGGATTCCCTTTGCTTCCTCATCAGAAAGTCATTTTTCTGTGGGGAAGCAAATAAATCTGCAGATACATAAATTCTGTGCATGCACAGTGGTGCAGAATTCCCTCAGGAGTATAAGATGTACTGCCACCAGATATTGTGGGATACTTAGCATAAATGAGCAAGAGTACGTCTAATACACTTCACCATGATTATCCATTACAAACACACGCACACAATATTAATACCACCTGCACAATACATATTAATGTGGGGGGTATGTATATGTGTGTGAGTGTATGTAACCTATGTGCACTGGCTAACAATGGATCACTGTGGCTAACAGTAAGTAGTCAACGGGCAGAGTGCCATTGTGTCTGCTGCTAGGGCAATGGTAGTAAAAGTAAAGTGAATGTTCAGCATAAAAAGAGAGAGCCAAGACAGTGCAACATTCAGGCTTTATTCCTTCCTCCACACATACTCTCCTCTCTCATGAAGCACTTCCTAAAAGAAGAGTTCTCTACATTCCTAGACATTACCCTCTATATAGGTTTAACATCATGCTCTAATATTCACTAATGGGAAGCTACTGGAACAGTGAGCATTTCAAAAAGTATCTGATCCTAATCGTTGTCTCAATCCTTTTTCATCTCACTGGATGGCTATCTATTTACAGAGTATTCTTGGATTTTACCTCGGACCTGCTCATATCTCCCTAGGGAAATCCTGCAGGAGGATCTAAGGGGGAGCAAATTCCTCCTTCGTTCCGTTGTATGAAGAATTGGGCTGCTCCTACCTCCTGTGGAACGGGACATGAGGGACTGGCCCATGAACTCTGTGAATCTCAGGGAACCTGCAGAAAGAAAGGATCATCCATTCTACCTACACTCTGGGTCTTGACATGCCCCCTTGGCCCACCATTCCATCTCCACTCTCTTCACCCCAAACCCTGTGGCACAGGCTGCTTTTCCTCTAGCAGAAAAACCGTTTCCAACTAGTTACAACTTACTTACCCTTTGGAATATGACAATATGAAAACTTTCCCATGGAAAAAAAATATATCTGTGTACATGACTGAACATTGTCATGTGTTACCGTTTCTGAGACAGAAGTGTATGCAAAATAACAGGAGAGTCTTTTAAAACGTCGGTTCTCAGCCATGAGGCCAATTAAAAGCTTTTCATTAAAAATGGCAAGAAAAATTGTTAAGCAAATGTGGCTCATTTCCTTTTTCTCCTTACTGATGTAAACTTGTACAAAACTTAAGATATATTTCACACTGGTAAATGCTGCTAGATATATATTTTAATTAACAATAAAGAAGGCAGTTTTTTAAAAAAAAATGGTTTAGAAGTGTAGTATTGATTTAATTATTTCATTCCTTTAGGAATATTGCAGATTTATTCTGCAAATTCTACAGTGTAGATCCTCTTAAATGCATTTATTTTTATTCATGCTAACTTTGAACAAAATGTATTTAAAATGGTACCTTTGTGAGAACTACAAAATCTCCAATACAAAAACCAACACTCTATTTTCACCTTCATTCAGAGAAAAGAAGCAATCTTCCTCTTAGCTCAGTACAATAAGCAGAAGGCATTCAATGGTGAATTTTCTCTAAACCCAAAAGCAAAGGTCTACACAAAAAGAGGAGATAAATCAGAGTAGTCTGAAAGGACAGATGCTCATCTGAAAAAATAGCTGTGTGCCAGTTATTCAAACTGTAACCTTCTGAAGCTAACATCCTAACTGGTAGCAGGAATGGGAAAGGAAAGAAATTCAAACAAAACTAAAATGGCTCACAGAATGTTAAGTAAAGCTAATAAACTCAGCTTTATCAACCTTACATGTCCCTGAACAATTAAAAAAGTGTATTCTACACATGAAAGCTTTTTCAACTGGGACCTGGTCTACACTAGAAAATTAAATCAGTTTAATTATGTTGGTCAGGGGTGTGAACAATCCACACCCCGAATGGCATAGTTAAGTCAACCTAACTCCCCATGTAGTACTGCGAGGCTGACAGAAGAATTCTTTCATCAACCTAGCTACCCCCCTCAGGGAGGTGGATTACCTACACTGATGGGGCTTTAGCATAGGTGGAGTCTACCAGGAAGTGCTACCATGGCAAAGCTGTACAGCTGTAGCATTCTCAGTGTAGACAAGCCTTAAGAATTCTATCCATTATATTTTTACTTACAGTCTGTACTATCTGGGCCCAATTCTCTGCTGCTCATAAGCCCCTTTAAACCATTCCAGCCATGTGAAGTGGCTTTAGCAATGGCTTTTTCCCTCACTACCCTAGACCACCTCTAGGAATCTAAGCTTCCTAGATGGTGCAGAATTGATGCAATGGTGCTACTCTGATTCCCTACACAGCCCCTAAAAGATGAGAGGTGCTTGGCTGAGGATAGGAAAGTGACTAGAGTTAATTGCGCTCTTGTCAGCTGCCAATGGGCTGCAAGCAGCCCAAGTAATAAGTCAGAGCAGCCCTGTGGACTAGAATACTGGGAAGCTCAAAGTTGGCTTAAGTCCACCTTCCTGTACTGAACGCAGGAATGAAGTCTCAGAGAATCAGGCCTCCTAAATCCTGGGGAATTTACACAATTTGGATACATTGTTCTAATGCAGCAAGCTTTTATATATAAATATATATTTACAGTTACCCTCCTTCAAATTTCTTACAAATTGTGATCACTCCATACCCACACCCACACCCAACATGGAATCAACTTGAGATATTTACTGCTGACAGCCAGTTAAGGAATTTGACAAGGGTTTTTATAAATATCTATTGATACCTCACAACATTCAGAATTCCTATATCAATGAGGCATTGGGAAGCAACAAGACCAGACCCCCGGTTAATTTTTCATAAGCCCTTGTAAAACAGGCTCTTGCCAAAAATGTGTGCTAAAAACAGGAAGGAAGGAGGAAAAGTATGTTTGGATGACTAATAGATTGATTTTCTCTTTAGATTGAAAATTCATCATGGTTTACTGTGAAAGGCGTTTTTTCAATCACATTATCTGGTGTCTTCCCAGAGAGTGACAGTAGCTTAAAGGCTGCTCTTAGTTCAGTTGCCATCAAAAGGAGGCTGCTGACTGGGGTTCCGATAGCTTTATTGCCTTACATTTTATTTGGGCTTCCCTTTTAACTCTGGAGGAAATAATGGCTTTATTTCCTTATGACTGAAAGACAATGTTTAGGTCTCTTTTCTTTATAAAATCTGTTCAAAATATGAAACTAAAGCAAATTTTAAACAAAGGACATGCAGGGCCAAACGTCATTTTCCTGAACTGAGTAGTACATGTTTTACTGACAATGAATATTGCTGAAAGACAGACCTGGGAGAACAAACTGGGGATCAAGTTTAACTAGGTTGAAAAATAAGAAGAGCATGAATTGTGAAGGGGAGGAGTATTAGTAAGGAATGCAAAAACTAAAACAAAAGGTAACGGGTAGAAAAGATTGGCGTAGTATCAAGAATCTGGAGAGCTGTTAGAGAGATGATGCAGATACATTCTAAGAAAAGAGACTAAAAATAACTAGTGCCCTTCTGTGTTAATGAACAGAATGCAAGAGGCCAAATGAGTAGGAACAAGAGACTGCAAGCAGAAGGCTTAGAACAGCATTACAGCTGAACAAGCACAAGGCTCATGACCCACTGGCTCAGCTGCTGCAGCCTGATAGTTTCCTTGGTTCCGGTCGTTCTTTCATTCCTTGTTTTGTTTTTGTGAAGTTACAGCCACCTGCTGGCAGTATGCTCTCATTGCTACCCTGACAGCTTGGTAAACCTCTTCAAATGAAGAAACGGCATCACCAAAAACTCCCATGACCCTGAATATTTCCAGACTATGTACCAATCTATAGATTTGGTTAGTTTACTGATTTCCAGTGTGACTAGCCAGATAGCAGCAGCCCTATCTTAAGGCTGATCCACCTACTAAAATTAGAGCCCCCCTGTACCACTGCTTTTGTGAAACTTCCCTGCTGGAGCGGAGGGGCTGGTGTGTGTATATAAAGTCCTTGACAAATTTGGAATCCACTGGAGCAATAAGAAAGCTAAAGTCAAATTAATCAAAATAGATTCCCTAGATGAGAGACAGTCATTGCAGCTGAACAAACCTTTAGGGAGTAAGGTTGCCCTTGAAAAATATTTGATGAAGCTGCTGTGCTAAAAAAGGAAAAAAGCAATGAATAAAATAGCCAGCCGAATGTAAAGGGCCCCACTGGCTCAGTTTGTTAAGCAGGCTGGAAAGAAGACCTTGCTAGGGAGACTTTTGTTTTAAATAGATTATAAACAACCAAAAAAGACAGCTCTAGCGGCCTCTCCTACTGAGCAGCAATAATAATGGAAAAGCTGTGTCCGGTAATAGCCTTTATAGTTATGGATGCTAACTTAGGTGTAGTCAAAGCACATGCTTCAGGATATACACTGATCACTGCAAGGCGCAGGAAGGATTTCTTCCCCAGACTTCCACCCAAAATATGTATGTTGTAGGGCTTTTGCAGTTACAAGGTGAAGGTAGTGATGGCCTGAATTTTAGGACTCATCTCAAGCTGTAAATGCCCCTTATACTTTGGGAATTCCTCTTGCTCCCAGACATTGAAGGACTAAACAGTGCTATTGTACATCCTCCCTTGAAGTTCACATTCAATCCTCCTGAAGGCAGCATCATTCTGATGTGACTAGCCCTGGGCAATAAAAGCCATGAATTCACTTTGATAGTGTTCCTGACCCTTTTCATGCATTCTCTATGAAGCATACAAGTAAGGGATTTAAAAAAAAATCAGTAATTTGCATAAAGATACAGTCTTGTGATGTCATGCAAATGTGCTCCGGCAAAGGATTACACTAGTCCCACCCACTTGAAATCTGATCTACCTCCTCCCATTCCTACATTTCAGCCATCCAATCAGGCAGCAGCAGTATTGCCATGTAACTTAGCAGACCAATCACACACCTCAAATAGCAAATAGTTGAAGACAGGATGTAAACCAATAGCTTTCCAGCAATGAATTATGTTTCCATAAAATGTTTGTTCAATGACTTCAGTGAACAAAAGAACTAAATACTTAATCTACTTAAAATAGTTTGACCAGCTGTAGAAGAGACACACCAAATGATAGAGAAAACAACCTAGCGGATGATTGGGGGGGAAAGGTTGGAATAACCTGTCATTTAAACAGTCAGTGTGTTCTCAGACAGTCATTACAACATTTCTCACATAAAGAGTAAAAATAATAGGCTTATTGGGGTATTTATCAGCCGACCTGGCATGTAAAACAAATGTATATCCTCAGAGGAATATTATTTTTATATCATTAAGAGTATAATTCCATTTTCTGCAAGATCAGTCTTTAAAATTGGATCCCACTTCTCCATGTTACTTAGCACACTGTTCTTCACAAAGGTGTTGGGGTGCCTCTTTTATCCGTGTGACCGGGAAAGAATGGCAAAGCTATCAGTGGTGATTCTCTACAGTTTTGCTCTTGTGTGGTTCTGAGCACCAATAACTACCACTGAAGTCAGTTACACACTTATACACACAATGGGGGATGCAGTAGTCAGGACTGCTCAGAATCAGATTAGGATGTTCACAGAGGTGCTGAGCACCAGTCACTCCCAATCTGGAGCTGGGTATAGCTGGCATCACTGGCAAGTGCTGCGGCTTGGCCTGTCTCTGGATCAAGCCCTTTATCAAAATACGGTCTTTGCCATAACAAAAGTTAGGAGCACACTATCTAAAAAGAAAACATCTAAAGAAATATCTGGCAGCCTTCGCACATCTTCTAACTCAATGGAAAATTAGAGCAAGACACACTAACTTCATACTCACCCCAAGAAACAGTCTGTATTTGAAAGAAAAAAATCACAAGTGTTTGCAAGGGCTGTTAATTTTGTTGAGAAATTTTTAAATACTCTTTTTGTGCAGCATTAACATAAAAAATGGCTAACACAAAATGGATGCAACTGACCTAAAATTTGCTAGGATGAGAATTTGGAGTTGCATGGAACATTTTTAAGGTAGCTGAACATTATGAATTTAGTTATGATTCTGATGTGTGGATTTGTATGTGATTGCATGTCTATGTTATCCAAACTTTCCGCCCAGTTTCAAATCTTCTGGCAAAGAGGTGGGGCATTGTGCTGTGTGTGTTATTTTAATAACTGTAGCAATCGGTTTCTCAAACAGGCAAAAAGTTATAAATAACACATCCTTTTTTGTCATGGCTGTACTCCTCATAATGCAATTATACTGCCTCACACTGTTATACTGTCAGAACTCCCAATAAGCAGAGCCAGGCCTATAGGATGCTTGGATAGGAATCCTCCAACAAAAATATACAATGCTGCAGGATGGGTTGCTAGCAATTAAGTAAGTGACACTCTTTCCTCTGAGCCAGTACAACTAATACCCCAGACAAATGTTAGGATATATTGTTCTGTTGGACGTGTCATCCTGGAGACAAAGTATAAAACTGAAGTCCAGACTACTAGTAGTCATGAAAATTCCCATTCCCATGAGTCAGATCAAATACAATCTGAATAATTACATTCTGCTTGCCTTACCTGCCCCTGCAGTTTCATTTGGATATGTAGTTTTCTTTGCTGCCTGCTCTATATGCTGTGCAGGAGTCCTGCACATTGTTAAATAATGGCTGCACTCTTCCCCACAGACTGAGATCTTTCAGTGGGGATTTTAGCTGCATTTCACTGGCGGAGTTATTCTCACACATATTTTATAGAGCACTCTGAGATCCTAAGGGATGAAAGGTGCTATATAAATGTAAATTGTTGCTGTTGTTATGCATGAACTATAGCCAGGTTTTAAACTAGACTGACTATGAAAGATAACATCCCTTCTGACCTTTACTGATGAGAACCACTAAGATTAGAAAATCTCTAAACTGTTTGGACATGAAGACAAACTCCAGCTCTCAGCCTCTGGTGGGTAATAGCTTTACTCAAGGTGAGAGAATTTCCTAAGACAACAAAGAACAGAGCTCGAGACAGCATGGTCAAGAAGTTGGGATCGTGGCCCCCCAAATCCAGAGACCCGCGTTCTGCTCTGCCACTAGCTTCCTCTATGACCGTGGTCAAGTCATTTGACCTCTTTTTTCCCTCCCACCCATTGTTGGGCTTGTCTATCTACATTTTAAACTCTCTCACACATTATGCGTGTACAGTGCTTGCTACAATGGCACCTTTATCTCAGGTGGGGGCACTAGACTCTACCACAATAAAAACAATAAACAAGAATAATTACCAAGCAAGAATCAAATGTGCCATAACATCTGCTTTAATCTATAGCCTGGGAAGATTCTTCTCTTCATTCAGTCAGCCTCAAAAATTCTGTACCTTTAGCAAGTGTTAGAGAGGACTACAACTAGATCTGACTACTATCAGCTAAAAGAGGAATATGGCTATCAAGAGACACACAATCAAACTAATTTGCTAACTATTTCTTATCTCTCACTTTAATAAATCCTGACATTCTTACAGAAATCATTGCTTAGTGAATGTGTGATTAGTGATGATGAAAATTTACAAATGCATGTAATTATATTAGTTAGTAAGCACTGAATCTTAGTGAATAGTCAGATTATCCAACTGGCAAGAATCCCAAGAGTTCTGACACAAAGCTTCTGAATTATTTTATATGAAATTTTACTACCAAAGGTGTATTCCTATTTTTTCAGCAGACAAGAGCCTAAAGAAAATGCTTTTTCATTAGTGTTTTTATTTGAAAGGTAAAATAAAAGAATGACTAATTAATCAGTTCACAGGTGGCATCCTGGCTGTTTGCCAGAATACATAGGGGTGTTATACAAGCTACAGTACTTCAGCACACCTATTGAACTAAATTCACTCCTGGGGTAACTCCATAGAAATGTAATATGATGGCACTATGCATCACGCTGGTAGTCAATGGGGTTATACTATGGATGGAATTGACCCATTTTGCTATTAGCCAAGATGGTCAGGGATGCAACCCCATGCTCTGGGTATCCCTAAACCTCTAACTGCCAGAAGCTGGGAGTGGACAACAGGGGATGGATCACTTGAATTTCCCCTGTTCTGTTCATTCCTTCTGAAGCATCTGGCATTGGCCACTGCCAGAAACAGGATACTGGGTTAGACAGACCTTTAATCTGACCTAGTATGGCTATTCTTATAGCTGCCAGTAAGTTACCTGTTCCTGCTGTGCTGAGTCAATCTCTTCTGAAACACTCTTCCTCTCATGTGGTTATTCTAAAATATTATGAAGTATGAATTTAATGCTTGCAAAGATGCAGAAACTAGCATGTCTGAACTGAACTGCATATGGCTTCCCCACCCATAGAGCTCTGCTAATACTCCTCACTTTTGACACAAAATGCCTCTGCTGTTCTATTCTTGCATAGAGATTATCAGTCAAGCACTGGATTTTTTTTTATATGTGCAGATGTCCCTTAGGAAGAGACCAAATATATCATGACTTTATGACTCATGACCTAGGACAGGATTTAAGTCTATTCTAGAGACGGCAAAGACCAGTGCATTGATACTTAGCTCTCTCAATGTGATTCTGAACAGCAGCTTACTCATGATGGATTCATCGTTACAGAAATCACCCTATGTCATTTACTATACACAGCCACAATGGCAGCTTCAGGCATAGGCTGAGTACACAGTTACCTGAGAGGTCACATTCCAACTGATGTCAAAATGTCTCTGAAGTTGAACACAACCTGTCCGGTTCTACAGTATCATGCCAGTGTCAGCCAGTATTTTGAGCTTTATCCTCCTACACTCCTCACAAGTGTTGTACAAATATAGTCCAGGAAACGAGGCTCAATCTTTCCTCCCTCCACTCTGTGCACATGCCTCATTTTTGTATAATATAGCAGGTCTGGACAGAGAGGTAGAGGGGCCCCTGACGATCCCCATATTTAGCAGGCACACCACCTCAGAAGTGTAGTACTACTGTGGGGGCAGGATGAGAAAGGAAAGGAAGAGAAACAGGAGAGAAGGTGCAAGCATGAGAGAGAAGATGTACTGATGCATGAGAGAAAGGGGTGGGCCCTGTGTGGGTAAAGCGAGAGATAAAATAATGGAAAGATAAAGAGAGGAAGGGTGAAAGAAAACTGGAAAAGAACAACTGAATGGAGGAAAGGAATGAAAGTAGGACAGAGCAGAAGAAAAGGCAAAATAAAATCATTAGTATTTTAACATATTTTATTACAATCAATTAAAAGTGTCCAATTTTTGTTAAGGATAAGTATAGTTGACTTTTTTATATTTGACTTGGATGGAAGTAGGGGATGAAGAACAAATTCTATGTAGGGCATTAATATGTCTAAGGCTGGCACTGCATAATTCTATGCAAAGGTCAGGTGTCTAGTCTGATTCTTTATATCTGCCAGCAGTCTTTGATATTGCAGATAAGCTATTACTCCTCACTCCTTGCCAGGGGTAGATGGAGTCACAGTTAAGCAGTTCTGTTGTTTTCTCTCAAACAGGCCCCAGAAGGCGATATTTAGTTATTGCTCATCTGCCCCAAAGACTCTTATGTGCCATAGGGTTTTTTCTTGTCATTCTTCCCATTTAACATGTCTGAGAAGCCAAAGGGGAAGCTAGTGAGACAACTTGGGCTACTATGCCATCAATGTGCAAATGACATTCCACCTTGTGTTTCTTTTGCATAGGACTGTAATGATGCAGTAGTTTTCCTTTCTCAGTTCTAAGCTAAAATAGGGGCTTAAGATAAAAGTGAATTGTCTGAAGCTCAAGGCAAGTAACATGCAAGTGATGCTGGTAGGTTGGGGAAAACATTCATAAGCTTTGTCAGAGACACTTACCTTCTCTATTGAGGGGTTAAGCTCATCTTTTACTAACTACATTTGCAGTCTGGAGGTCTTTCCAGATTCCCATAGAGCAGCCAAAGGAATCTATTTTTCTATTTGCTAAAAGGTCATATCCTTTCCTCTGGGGTGAAGGTATCACCAGTTACCCTTGCCGGAACAGATTATTGCCATGGCTCTATATGTGACTATCCTTGAAGACTATTCAGAAATTTCAACTAGCACAGAATTGAGTTGCCTGCTTACATGGTGGGGCTTCTCATGTGAAATATATTACACCCAGATAGACCACACTCACTGCCAGTTTGTTTCTGTACCCAGCAATAGATTGTGCCCTATAAATCCATGTATATGTTGGGCCTTGGCTTTTCTTAGAGTCCACCTTTCTCCTGGCGCACTGTGCTAACAATTGAGATAATCTGAAATGCTCTAATAGTCCCCACATTTGAACTCAAGGAGGCTGAAGACAGAGGGTTCTCAATGGAGAGCCTTTGGCTTGCGCATTCATTTCTGTCAAGGTCCAACAAAGTGCAGGCTTTCTAGGTTTCAGAATATATTGCAAGTCTCATCTTTTTAATGAGGCCCTTGTTTGAGGATGGTGGTTTAGGGGGGGAGGGCTGAGTTTTATTTGTGAAAGGAGATAGCAGGTGTGGGATTAGTTGAACTTTGGACAATATTGGTATTTAATGACTGAATATGCCTTAGAGGCTGCACTGGCACGTTTTGAATGAATTGGGGGAAAAACCTACATCATATTTAATTTTCCTCATCCCCATCAAACGTACTCATTCAAGATCAAATAAGATTTATCTCCTCTTAGCCTGCCCTGACAGGTTGAGATTTTCAAAGCAGTGTAAGGGGTTTAGACACATCTTCTATTCATTTTAATGGATGCTGTGTGTCTAAATTCTTGACACAGCCCTGAATAATCTAAACCAGAGCTGTTATTTGATTTTGCGATCAAAATCATTGGCCTTTATGTCTAACTTTATAATTGTTTGAATGTGGTAATTCAGAATGGTGGCTAGTTCCATCACATAATAGTATTATGCTGTATTACCCTGTAAGTGGTTTCAAAGCAGACCTGATGCAATCTGATATCCGCTTAAAAAATTAACATGATTTGGTAAGAAATCAACTCCACTTCTGGGTAAAACACTGAAAAGCTCTGAAAGTGAATTAACTAACTATTTGACATCCAAAAATCTCTCAAGAAAGTTTCCCCTGGATTAAATATCCCGTGTTTTCTGAATGGAAATGAGCAATATCGAGAGAAAGTTGAAGGAAATGCAGCTTTCGTACTAAATCAATTTGCTGCCTGAATCAGCTATACAGGAACTCAAGAATTTCCCTTAAGAGATTTCATAATCCCACAGTTAAGGGGCCTGGATACATCCCAGCTAACCTGTTAACAACTGTTTGGGAAAGTGCTGAACTTACTCTCTCAATTGTCTTGTCAAATATTGTCTGTTGGATTGTGTGCACTTCATCAGCAGTATATACCACTGATCAGGGGATTACACTCAAGCAGAGTGAACTCTGCAAAATATCTTGCCAGAAGCTTATTTCTGTTCATCTGCTGAGGAATTTTAAGAGTATCATAAGACAGGATGGGCCATCACATTTAGATGTGCATACGACACTGGTGAGTTTAAGGTCACTACCTCCAGAACCTAAGAACTGGTACATAGGGTATATCTCACTAGATCACACATCCCACACTATGTTAAGTTAACTCGCTCTTTTAAAAGGTTTTTATGTACCTGGAACTGTATGAATAAGTAAAACAGAACATCCTGCACAGACAATCCAGGAAGTTTTTGGAAAGTGTAGGGGACAAGGGACCGGTTTTGTTCAATATCTTCATTAATGATCTGGAGGATGGCGTGGACTGCACCCTCAGCAAGTTTGCAGATGACACGAAACTGGGAGGAGTGGTAGATACGCTGGAGTGTAGGGATAGCATACAGAGGAACCTAGACAAATTGGAGGATTGGGCCAAAAAAAATCTGATGAGGTTCAATAAGGACAAGTGCGGAGTCCTGCACTTAGGACAGAAGAATCCCATGACCTGCTACAGACTAGGGACCGAATGGCTAGGCAGTAGTTCTGCAGAAAAGGACCTAGGGGTTACAGTGGATGAGAAGCTGAATATGAGTCAACAGTGTGCCCTTGTTGCCAAGAAGGCTAACGATATTTTGAGCTGTATAAGTAAGAGCATCGCCAGCAGATCAAGGGATGTGATCATTCCCCTCTATTCGACATTGGTGAGGCATCATCTGGAGTACTGTGTCCAGTTTTGGGCCCCACACTATAAGGAGGATGTGGAAAAATTGGAAAGAGTCCAGCAGAGGGCAACAAAAATGATTAGGGGGCTGGAGCATGTGATTTATGAGGAGAGGCTGAGAGAACTGGGATTATTTAGTCTGCAGAAGAGAAGAGAAGAGGGGGGATTTGATAGCTGCTTTCAACTACCTGAAAGGGGGTTCCAAAGAGGATGGCTCTAGAATGTTCTCAGTGGTACCAGATGACAGAACAAGGAGTAATGGTCTCAAGCTGCAGTGGGGAAGGTTTAGGTTGGATATTAGGAAAAACTTTTTCACTAGGAGGGTTGTGAAGCACTGGAATGGGTTACCTGGGGAGGTGGTGGAATCTCCTTCCTTAGAGGTTTTTAAGGTCAGGCTTGACAAAGCCTTGGGTAGGATGATTTAGTTGGGGATTTGAGCAGGGGGTTGGATTAGATTACCTCCTGAGATCCCTTCCAACCCTGGTATTCTATGATTCTATGAACATTAATCCCAACAACAGTATTGATATGGTCCAGAAAAAAATGATCTGTGAAATGTTTGAAAATTAGAAAAGTAACATTTTTCTACAGATTCTCTTTCCTTTTCTCTCTTCTTTCCCCTCCAACCCCCCCCCCATAAGAACACAAAAACAGCTATTCTGGGACAGACCAATAGTCCATCTAGCCCACTATCCTGTCTTTTGACAATGGCCAATGCCAGGTGCTTCAGAGGGAATGAACAGAACAGGCAATCATTGAGTAATCCATACCCTGTCATCCACTCCCAGCTTCTGGCAGTTAAGGGCTAGGGACAACTAGAGCATGGGGTTGCATCCCTGACCATGTTGGCTAATAGTCATTGATGGGCCTAAACTCTATGAACTTATCTAATTCTTTTTTTACCCCAGCTATAGTTTTGGTCTTGACCGCATTCCTTGGCTACCAGTTCCACAGGCTGACTGTACATTGTGTGAAGAAATATTTCTTTTTGTTTGTTTTAAACCTGCTGCCTATTCATTCCACTCTTTTCCAGACATCTGAACATGGATCCTGCCTTGTCTCACCTAATCATCATGCATTCATTATGGGGAAAGACTGTTTGTCCTATCCCTAATCCTGTACCCTTTTTCTTTAGTACACGATTAGCACCCCCACACATCTTTCATTTATTTATACCCCAATGTGTCCAATGTTGTATCCCTATCAACAACAGTGCCTTTTGGATTTCCTGGAAGCCTTTCTTCACAATCTTAATTTTTCTGACCAGGAAAGAATTAACAATTTAGAGCTAACATGAAGTATTCTGCATCCCTCTCCCTTTGCCTATGATGACGATGCCTGTATTGTTTGCTTTCATTACACCCACATTTCATATCAATAAATCAACTGCCCTGGTCAATTAAGATATTTTGTTTTCAAGTGTGGTAGCATAAAGGATCAGTTAGTGGCTGGGATTTTTGCTTGAGTGGTCTGGTCTCCCTTAAAAATATCACCTAAGATGTCACGCAGTTCACAAATTTGCATGTCATCCTTGCGCAGGGGCCATGCTAATCTTCTCTCCCAGGACAAGACAGAACAACAAAGAACAGAAGTGTAATCATTAATAGAAAATGGTGGGGGAAGATATGGGCCCCTTGCAAGCATAAGAAAAGGGTGAATAAATGCTCTTGATTCACTTTGGGAGTCTCTTTTCTTTCTTCACTTACCCTTTACACATGCACCTTCACCAACCTCTGCAGAAACCTGTAACCAGGAGAACTGGTGTCTCAGCACCACAAAGTCCTGATTATTCCAAAGTAGATAGGAACTGAAGTTCTCTACCTCAGTTGTGGTAAAGAACCATTCTACATTTCTGAGACCTCCATGTACAGTATAAAGGAAGGTTAACATTTAACATCTTCCTATGAAGGTTTTATGTAGGTATTTGAATGGGTGGATCCGAGGATATATGGAGATACAGTAACTCCTCACTTAAAGTCATCCCGGTTAACGTTGTTTCATTGTTACGTTGCTGATCAGTTAGGGAACATGCTTGTTTAAGGTTGCACGATGCTCCCTTATAACGTTGTTTGGCAGCCGCCTGCTTTGTCCACTGCTTGCAGAAAGAGCAGCCTGTTGCAGCTAGCTGGTGGGGGCTTGGAACCAGGGTGGACTGGCAGCCCCCCATCAGCTCCCCGCTTCCCTAAGTTCCCTGTGCTGTAGCCGCCCAGCAGGCTATCCATCGGCAGTTCAGCTGTCCCTCCCCCCACTGCCATGTGCTACTCCTGTCCTCTGCCTTGGAGCTGCTCCCAGACACTCCTGCTTGCTGTGCAAGGGGGTGGGGGTGCTAATGTCAGGGTGTCCCCCTCCCCCCTGCTCCTGCACCCCGCTTACCTCTTCTCCATATAGAGCAGGGAGGGGACATGGAGAGCTTGGGGCAGTAGCTGCTGTCTCAACTTCCTGATCCACTTAAAAAGACAATGCACTTAAGAGTGGGTCAGCTTACTTAAAGGGGCAGTGTGACTCTCTCGCTCACTACCACACACAAGGTGCGTGTCTGTCTCTGTCTGCTATGCTGTCTCCCCTCCCTCATGTTCGTGCTGCCTTGTGTGAGAGGCTACATTAACAACAATGTGTTAACCACTGAGGTCTCAGCCGGGTGCTAGTTCATCATTTAGCAGGAAGGCATTCCCTGGGAAATATCCCTCCCTCTTCCACCTTCTAACTTCACCACCTCAACCAAGCTTCACAATCATCATAGCTGTGAACAGTATTAAATTGTTTGTTTAAAATGTATACTGTGTGTATATCTATATAATATATAGGTTTTTTGTCTGGTGAAAAAAATTTCCCTGGAACCTAACCCCCACATTTACATTAATTCTTATGGGGAAATTGGATTTGTTTAACATCGTTTTGCTTAAAGTTGCATTTTTCAGGAACATAACTATAATGTTAAGCAAGGAGTTACTGTATACAGTAGGCAAAGCAACAAGTTTCTCCCTTTTCAGGTTCAGCACTGTAAACCATCACCTAGGTACTGGCTCAGTGAATAATGCATTATTCTTCCCAGCCAGAAGTGCTGAAGTCACAGACTAGTGCAAGTCATTCCCTATGTTTATTCCATTTTGCTTTTCACCTCAAGGACTGACAGGAATTGTTTTTGCTCCAAGGGATGTGCGGGACAGGACAAGAGTGGACATAAAGTCTTATTCATTCACCACACTAATCTACATTACTTGTCTACATTACCCGCTGGATCGACAGGCAGCAATCGATCCAGCAGGGGTCGATTTATGGCATCTAGTCTAGATGCGATAAATCGACCGCCAAGTGCTCTCCCATCGACTCTGGTACTCCACTGGAGCGAGAGGCACAGGAAGAGTCGATGGGAGAGTGTCAGCCATCGACTTACCACAGTGAAGACACCACAGTAAGTAGATCTAAGTACGTCGATTTCAGCTACATTATTCACGTAGCTGAAGTTGCGTAACTGAGGCCTGGTCTACACTAGGGTGGGGGGTCGAACTAAGGTGCGCGACTTCAGCTACGCGAATAGCGTAGCTGAAGTCGAACTACCTTAGTTCGAACTTCTTACCTGTCCAGACGCCGCGGGATCGAAGTCCGCGGCTCCCCCGTCGACTCCGCCACCGCCGTTCGCGGTGGTGAGTTCCAGAGTCGACGGGAGCGCGTTCGGAGTTCGAACTATCATGTCTAGATTAGACGCGATAGTTCGAACTCCGAGAAGTCGAACGCTACCCGTCGACCCGGCCGTAAGTATGGACGTACCCTTAGATCAATTCCTTCCCGCCCCCATGTAGTCTTTACTACAACTTTATCCTTCCCCATTTATGATGAGCAGGGGCTTTTATCGTGCAAACAGCATAGCTTTCTGCAGTACTTAACCCAGGCCCAGCTGATCCCCTACATGTTACATACAACCCCAACAAAATATGTAAGGCCAGTGCTTAGATCATGCAACTGAATAGCTGCAATCAATCTTTACTGTGTTGGGATATATCAGCCATCAGAGCTTTATATTCCATGGTAACAGGAAGCATATTACAGCTAAGATTACATTTAGAAAATAATAAAAACTAGAAATACCTACATTATTTTCAGACTACTTGCCACAAATGCATAAATTCTAGAAACAGCAGCATAGCATTTACACAACCTGACCAATGGAGTGGTTCATAAAGTGTCATATTTTAGGAGGAGGAAAGAGTGTTTTCATCTTTACCCTCAGTGCCCATTAACAGATAAAGTTGCTATCAGGGAGAATTATCAAATGATGAGTAAACTTCCCATGGATCAACAACAACAAAACAAAACAAAACCAGTGTCCTGTATTGTTCTGAGCACTCTCAGTGCTCATTGAAGATATTTCTTCAGTAAGAGTGGAGGGTGCTAGAACTTCATGAGAGGAGGGAGCAAACATGCGGGATTGGGACCAAAATCTTGAATTCCTTTGACTCTTTGAGGAATCCTCCTAATCCTTTTTTACAGCATCTTCTCTTGTACAAAACCATTCTGATCACTTAAAAAAAAGTGTACTGAGGATTTTACCCCTTCATAGTACTATGCTATAAGAGATTTCTGTTCTATTTAGGTCCTTTATTCTATGCCCATTACCATTATGTCTGATCACTGTGTAATACTGGTATGTAGTACTGTGTAAAATCAGAATGATATTCCTTCATGAGTTGTTATTAATAAGCCAATTGTGAAAAAAATCAAGTAATTCAAATTTCAGTGAAAATAAATCCCCTTTTAAACCTTTTGTGCAACAAGTACCTGTTTGTCAAGTATTGCACAATCCTAGGCCCTAAATAGCATGCATACAATCAGACTCACTGATGATGCTCACAATGACCTAGAAACACAAAATAAAGGGAAAAAAAGGAAAGTTGAAAAAAAAATCCATTCCCAAACCCTGTGTCCACCTCGGAGGCCCTAGAGCAATACACTTGATTAATTTACTATATCACACGGTTCTGAGGCATTAACTCAGGGCTCATATGTTCCTATGTTCTTTATGGCATCGAGGGAAGATCGTCACTGGCAAGCTGACAGAAAGTTCCACGCAGGCTCCTCAAACAGGAAGTGACATCACAACAGTTTGAAATGCAGGTAGTTCTGCTCTAAACAGTGACTATGCAAAAATAGCCCTGTCTCACTAAATGAAACTGCTCCTGAGGCCTGGTCTACACCGGGGTGTGTGTGTGTGGGGGGGGGGATCAATCTAAGTTATGCAACTTCAGCTACGTGAAGCAAAGTAGCTGAAGCTGACGTACTTAGATCTATTTACTGCGGAGTAAGAGTACCAGAGTCAATGGGAGAGCGCTCGGCTGTCAATTTATCATGTCTTCACTAGACACAATAAATCAACCCCTGATGGATCGATGACTCTGTAGGTAAGTGTAGACATGCCCTGAATTGGTTCAGTCTGATCTGCTTACTTTAGTGACAACAATTAGTTTTTGCTACTTTTCACCCCTACTGGCTCTGTAGATTCAGCAAAGCCAGTAGTCTTTCTCACACATCAACAGAACTGTTAACTAAGTTCTGCTTTACACTGGAAAGTTGTACTGGTATAACTATTTCTGGTAGGGGGGTGATTTTTTACAAAAATTATTATGGCAATAAAAGCCCTGATTCGGACATAAGAACATAAGAACGGCCAACCTTGGTCAGACCAAGGACCATCTAGCCCACTTTCCTGTCTTTCAACAGTGGCCAATGATAGGTGCCCCAGAGGGAATGAACAGAACAGGTAATCGTCGAGTGATCTATCCACCATCACCCATTCCTAGTTTCTGGCAAACAGAGGCTAGGGACACCATCACTGCCCATCCTGGCTAATAGCCATTGACGGACCTATCCTCCATGAACTTATCTAGTTCTTTTTTGAATCCTGCCCTTTTGTTGCCCAGTCACCCAGTTTTGTGAGATCCCTTTGTAACTCTTCACAGTCTGCTTTGGACTTAACTATCTTGAAAATTTTTATATCAGCAAATGTTTCCACCTCACTGTTTACCCCTTTTTCCAGATCATTTATGAATATGTTGAACAACACTGGTCCCAGTACAGACCCCAGACTCTTCCCCATATTAGAACAGCTATACCAGTATACAACATATCAATATAACTGTATCCACACTGCAGGGAGGGTTGTATCACTTTAATTATACCAATATCTTTAAAGTGGTACAACTTCTAGTACAGATAAGGTCTAAGTTCCAAGTGTAAGGCCACATTTTGCCTTCAGTTATATCTGCCAGCTTCTTTGAGCCCCATGATATTTCCCCTTTGTCATGGAGAGATATCCTGTATTATGCCAGTAGTAAATTTCTAGGAAGGCAGCATCTCTCTGTTTTCACCCCCGTCCCATGCAGCCACATCACTTAAGGCCAAGATTTTGCCTAGATACTAAAAAAAGTTTTCCTTTCTAAACTATAATTTCATTCCCTCAAAATTGTCAGTATTTTCTCCTTGGGTTTAAATTTCTCACTGCTAGTCTCCAGCCAGAGGGAGATTTTGTTGTTGCAGTGAGTTCCAACTAAATTAGTCAAGCTGAGTTTGAGTCAAAAGCATTGGAAAAGATGGTTTATTTTTAAAAAAATAATAAAATGAAAAGAAGTTGGCACATTTTGCACTCAGCTAGGAAATGTTTTTCCAACATTCAGGGACTAGTCACCATTGAGGACAAGTGCCTCCCATGTTTGAAGAAATTACTTTGCAAATTAAAGTTATAAACCAAGTGAAAAAAATATTTACCAGCCAAACACAGTACTCCATTTCTATTACTGTTCTGGGAACTTAATGAGAGCTGTTCTCCAGGGAAGCCTGCAGGAGAATATGAAAGTCTCTAGAGATATGCATTTGGGGTAAAATCCACTGTAATGACAAAATTCTGACAGAGTTCAATGGAGCCAGGATTTCAACCTGGTGCATGGCCAGTACATCACTTCCAGCTGTTGATAACTTATGTGTTAATCAGTTCCCCACTCCTGATCCCCCTCCCTTTCAGGATATTGTAATCAAGCGTTTAATTTTTTGAATAATTTTTTTTCCAACTGAACTAATTCTACACCCAGTTTTGCTGCCACTGGACCCTTTGAAGGACAGGGCTCTACATTTTGAAACAATGTCTACAATACTTTTTAGGGCCCAGTCTTACAAGGTGCTGAGTGCCCTTAACTCCCTGCAAAGCTCCCATTGATTGCAATGGAGTCACCACTCTCTTGAAGGATCAAGTCCTTAGAATCTTACAGGATTTTTTTAACAAGAAGTCTTCCAAGGTCACCTTTCAAAAAACCCACTTACACAATTCTCACACCACAGCTTCTTTGGCTACATTTAAAGAGAAAATGTTACAATTTTTGTCAAGTGTTTCATTTGACATTTTATATCATTCATGTCAGTCACATCGTATTGCCTAATGTGAAGTGACATAACCAGCACAGTCACTTGCCAGACTGCAATGCGTCCGCAGAAAGATTTTCTAAGGACTGGAATTTTCTTAAATGCAGAGATTAAAATCAACGGTGGCTTTATGAGAACCCTGTGGTGGACTTTTCTTACCTCCCTGGGAAGCAGATGCTTCATCTGAGCTGAACTTTTCCTGGGTAAATAAATTATTCTCATGAGTAGTTACTGCCAGTGTGTCACTGAAACATTTTCTCCCCCTATTTTTATATAGCAGCTTTTTATAGGTATTGTGCTCTTTTTATTGACCCACTATTTATTGATTTAGATTTATAAAAATGCTTTAAAAAAGCACCTACTTATATGCTCTAGGCATCCTTAAAAATACACCCTAAGTTTGCTCATTTAAGATAACTCTGAACTTAAGGCTGTAAGTTCTTTGAGGCAGGGTCTGTCATTTACTTTAGATTTGTGCAATGCCTAGTACACTGGGGCTCTGCTCTGATGCCTACTGGCTATTTTTTGCAAGATAAATATGAAATAGTAGCAACCAGCCACCACACTCAACTACTGCTTATGTCAAATTAACATCCTGAACATCAACACTGCAACTTCAAAACAACATAGTTCATTAATTTATTGTTAGAAGTGTATCCACAAAAAAAATCTACTATAGCAAGGAAAACAGTAAGAGATATCACCTGGTTAACTAATTTGACCTTGTTTGATTCCTTATGATATCCTCAATGACAGCTGACCAACTGCCCTAATGTTCTTTATTTAGTTGTAGAGTCTTAGCTGACAAGGCAATAAATACCATTCTAATGACAAAGAGCCCTGCAATCATTTTAGATTGTGGATTTAGAATTTTTTAGGATTTTCTAGGAAGACAGCCTTATAATAGAGCAAGAATATTCTACGGACAGTGCCACCAGGAACCCAAAATTCTATAAAGTTCTTTGACAGTTCAGCATCACATCTTTAGAATATAAACGATACACAAGGGGGACTGGATCATTCAGGAGGCTGGAGACTTTTACCTCTTGGTAAACAGTTCAAATCCTGCACATTTTAGTACTGATGGGACTGCTGTGAAATGCACTGATTGTGGTTTCAGTCCGGTTCCTAGTAGGCAGATTTCCAAAATTACTATCACGATTGGCATTAACAAGCCCCCTGATTTGCGTGAGGGGCTAAAGAGGCATGGAAAATTAATTATACTTTCTCCCCTGCAGGTGCAAGTCCCACCTGGTTGCATTGAAATCAGAGGTTTGAAAACCATTTTTAATGAAACCCCAGATCAGACAAAAATGTTTACCTGGTTTCAGGTTTCATTATGAAAGTGAAACTCTAAGGTTTGCTAAAAGGTTAGGCAAAGTTTAGAAAAACCTAAGGGAATGCTTGCTTGCCCATGTGTCCCTGTGCCCCAGACTAAAGTAAAGACCAGTGCAATCCCAGGCAGGAGGGAAGAGGAGACTTTCTGGGAGGGCGGAGGAGATTCAATAAGAAAGGATCCAGGCAAGTTCTCTGTTTCAACAAAACTCAGTGTGGGTTTACAAAAGGTTGTGAGGTGTTTTAGATTTGGTTCCCCTCTCCCCTTTACTAATGAAAAAAGCAGAAAAGGGAGAAAAGTGGGGGAGAGGGACAAAAACAGTTTTTTATTTCCTATTTCCCCACACAACTCTTTCCCCTCTTTTTGCCAAATGAAAAGAAAAAGTAAAGAAGGGAGAAAAATTGGGCAGGGACAAAATCCCCAAACTAGGAAAATTTTCATTTTCTATTTCATAAAAAAACTGAACAATTCTGCAAATATCTTCAAATGAGACAAAAGTTGTAATTTTTATCTGATGTTTTTTCAAAGATCTGCTGACACAACCCTTCAAGTATTAGGCAAAACATATCAGTGCAGCTCTAGAACAGTTAGCATAAGTTTTGCTACTCATTCACATTTTAGGTACATCAGGAAGTATATACCTCTAAGGCTGTCCCAGGTAAATTTACACACAGCAGTCCCATGCTGAAGTGTTTGCAGGATGAGGGCCTAAGTTCCATTATGATTTCAATGAATTGTCAGGACACCAAAGATCCTCTGTCATATACCACTAGAGTGCAGCAGATGGATGGAGGATCAGCAATGGAGCTGTGGTGTATATAGCAATGTAAATGGAAAGAGATGTTCTGCATGCTGCATCTGCAGATGTTTGAAGTACCCCTGTCTGTCTGGTGAAGAGTTTGGGGGAATGCTTTGAGTCCATTGTAAATGGCTGTAACCCAAGCAGTAACAGACTGTAGGCCTGATTTTCCACTGTCCCTTGAAGCTTGCAAAGCCATGTATTAAATATGTGAAGTAGATGTAAAATACTACCAGTCTGACTTAGTAGCAGTTTGCACTCACTTTACCCTACTGTAAATGATGATGCAAGGTGTAAGACACGGGAGACTCAGCACTCCCTCTGCCTTTTTCTCACTTGTCCACACTAAGGGTACGTCTACACTACAAGACTATTTCGAATTAACTTAATTCGAATTTGTGGAATCGACCTTATGAAGTCGAATTTGTGTATCCACACTAAGGACACTAATTCGACTTTGTGAGTCCACAGTAACGGGGCCAGCGTCGACTTTGGAAGCGTTGCACTGTGGGAAGCTATCCCACAGTTCCCGCAGTCCCCGCTGCCCATTGGAATGCTGGGTAGAGTCCCCAATGCCTGCTGGGGAAAAAATGTGTCGAGGGTGGTTTTGGGTAACTGTCGTCACTGAACCGTCAATCACGCCCTCCCTCCCTGAAAGCGCCAGCGGGAAATCTGTTCGCGCCCTTCTCTGGTCCGTTACAGCGCAGACACCACAGCACTGCGAGCATGGAGCCCGCTGCGATCATCGCTGCACTTATGGCCGTTGTCAACTCCTCGCACCTTATCGTCCACCTCTTCCACAGTCAGCTGCTGAGAAATCGGGCGAGGAGGCTCCGGCAGCGCGGTGAGGAGAGTGGCGCAGACCTCTCACAAAGCAGGGTACGCCGCGCAGTGGAGATCATGGTGGCAATGGGTCAAGTTCATGGTGTGGAATGGCGATTCTGGGCCCGGGAAACAAGCACGGACTGGTGGGACCGCATAGTGCTGCAGGTCTGGGATGAATCACAGTGGCTGCGAAACTTCAGGATGCGTAAGGGCACTTTCCTTGAACTCTGTGACTTGCTGGCCCCTGCCCTGAAGCAACAGGACACCCGGATGCGAGCAGCCCTGACTGTGCAGAAGCGAGTGGCCACAGCCCTCTGGAAACTTGCAACGCCAGACAGCTACCGGTCAGTAGCGAACCACTTTGGCGTCGGCAAATCTACTGTAGGGCTTGCTGTGATTCAAGTAGCCCATGCAATCGTTGAGCAACTGCTCTCAAAGGTAGTGACTCTAGAAAACGTCGAGGTCATCAGAGATGGCTTCGCCGCGATGGGATTCCCAAACTACGGTGGGGCTATAGATGGGACTCACATCCCTATCCTGGGACCAGCCCACCAGGCCAGCCACTACATTAACCGAAAGGGCTACTTTTCTATGGTGCTGCAAGCACTGGTGGACCATAGGGGACGTTTTACCAACATCTACGTCGGGTGGCAGGGCAAGGTTCATGACGCGCGTGTGTTCAGGAACTCTGGTCTGTTTAGACGCCTCCAGGCAGGTAGTTTCTTCCCGGACCACAAAATAACGGTTGGGGATGTGCAGATGCCTACAGTGATCCTCGGGGACCCAGCGTACCCGCTAATGCCCTGGCTCATGAAGCCCTATACAGGCGCCTTGGACAGTGAGAAGGAACTCTTCAACTACCGGCTGAGCAAGTGCAGAATGGTGGTGGAGTGTGCTTTCGGACGTCTCAAGGGGAGATGGCGGAGCTTACTCACTCGCTCGGACATCAGCAAAAAAAATATCCCCGTTGTTATTGCAGCTTGCTGTGTGCTCCACAATCTCTGTGAGAGCAAGGGGGAGACCTTTATGGCGGGATGGGAGGTTGAGGCAAATCGCCTGGCTGCTGATTACGCTCAGCCAGACAGCCGTGCCGATAGAAGATCCCAGCGGGAAGCGCTGTGCATCCGGGAGGCTTTGAAAGCTAGGTTCCTCGGAGAGCAGGGTAACCTATGACTGTCCACTTGACTTACAGAGAAGCTGAACCTGAGCCTGTTTTAGTGACTGTTGACTTCGATCTGCGGTTACATACCCTGTTCTCCAGGTTTCCCCCCTTCTAACACAAGTTTTAAAATAAAGTTAATTGAACACTGATTATTAACAAAGTTTTCTTTAATTATGAATTCCTGTTCTAGGGTTGAAACATGGACGCAGACTGTGGTGGGTACGGTGTGCACTGATGTACAGACCGCTTCTACACTAGAGGAATGACAGGCTCCTGCTCCTACAGCGGTCTCTGCGGGGAGGACGGTTGCGGGTGGGTGTGCAGGAAGGGGTGGGTTTGCAGGAAGGGGTGAGGGGTGCCGTCTTTGGGACGGAGTTTGGATGCAGGCTCTGGGCTGGGGGTTGGGGCGTAGTAAGGGGTGAGGGGTGTGTGTGGGAAGGGTGAGTATGTGTCCGTGGATGAGGGCTCTTGCTGGGGCTCAGGGCATCGGAGAGGCTCGTGGCTAGGGTGGAAGGGCATGGTAAGGGCAGCCTGCCTTGCCATTTGTGGATGGCAGGCGCTAGGACCCTGGGGCAGCATACACCTCACAGACTGACCCGGGGCAGCATACACCTCCCAGACTGACCCTGGTGCCTAGTGACTGCAGTCTGTGTGTGTCCTGCTGTTGATCCTGCCCCCAAGTCTGTACCCTGGTAATGGAGGCTGTCCTGTGCGATTAAAAAACCCCTCCCCCCCTTCACACAAAGTCTTCTGACAAGAAAAACGGGACGGAAACAGTGAATAACAACAAACCACTTTTTAATAGTCAACTACACAGTGGGGGGATGAAACTTGGATTTGGGACTGGGTGATGCAGGAAGGGAAGCACTTCTCAAAGTTTATGGCATCAGAGCGGTGTGGTACATGAGCGCTCTGCTGGGGTGCTGTGCCAGTTTTCACGGCCCCTAGCGCCCCTCCTTCTTGTTATTTTGGGTGAGGGGGGGACAGGACTTTGTGGCGGGGGATTGCGGTTGCAGATACAGTGCAGGGGGGCTCTCTCCTCCTGCCTGCGGTCCTGCAGAACATCTACAAGGCGCCGGAGCGTGTCCGTTTGCTCCCTCATTAGCCCAAGCAGCGTTTGAGTTGCCTGCTGGTCTTCCTGCCGCCACCTGTCCTCCCGTTCGATGTGTGAGCGCTGGTGGTGACATAGGGTCTCCCTCCACCGTCTCTGCTCGGCCGCCTCGGCTCTGGAGCAGGCCATCAGTTCCGAGAACATGTCGTCCCTAGTCTTTTTCTTTCGCCGCCTAATCTGCGCCAGCCTCTGTGAGGGGGATGGCGGGGCAGTTCGTGAAAGAGCCGCAGCTGTGTGATGGGAAAAAGGAAGTGATTTCCTTGAAAAGATACATGTTTGCGAACACTGAACACAGTCTACTCAGTTTCTGTGAACAAGACCATACAGGGCACCTAGTCTCACGAGCTCTCAGGACAAGTTCGAGATTTCGGAATACGCTTTCAGTGGCTGCGGTCTTGCACCGGAGATCGGACAAGCGGGGCGGTACAGCTGAATCCGTTTATCTACCAGGCCTGGTAAGCCCTAGACTATAGGCTGCTTAACAGTTAATGGATAGCTGTGTCCTCCCGCAGAAGGCAATCAGGAAAGCAGAAAGTCTGACCCCATTCCAGCCCCTCGCGGCTGTGCCCGGGAAAGATCACTGTATGCTTTTCCTGTGCAGCCTCCAGCACGTGGCTGTTAAACGAAGGTCTTTGCTATGCAAAGTAAAACTCAAGCATTCACAGTAGTAACAGTACACTAATTGCCCTACTTAGATGCAGCAGTCGCCAAATGACATTACCCTGAGGCAGGTCACTCGGGCAGAGAGAGAGAGGATGCTGAGAGACTCCCTGCACAGACCAGGACCGTATGCAGCCATGCTGGTCGAGGCAATGATTCCTTTCTACTTGAGGATGGCCTGGCACGGAAGAGTGTGCTTCAACGGAGCACCACATAAGGCACCTCTCCCCAGGAACCTCCTGCGGAGGCTTTTCGAGTACCTGTACGATAGCTTCGTGGAACTGTCCCAAGAGGATTTCTGTTCAATCCCTATATGTGTGGACCTTCTTTTTATATAGTTTTATATGGGCAACTTTTTAGCTAGTTTTTATATAGTATATATTCCTGTTGTTTAATAAAGAAATGTTTCCATGTTTATAACACTTACCGACTGATCCTTCCCCTGATTCTGAGTCCGTGTTAACGGCCGGGGAGGGTTGGTAGGGGATCTCTGTGAGGGTGATGAAGAGATCTGGCTGTCGGGGAAAGCGGTATTGTAAGCGCTGTCGCCTGCGCCGTCCTCCACAAACCCTTCCTCACCTTCCCCATCGGCGAACAACGCCGAGGAACTGCCCGTCGACACTATGCCATCCTCAGAGTCCACTGTCACTGGTGGGGCAGTGGTGGCAGACCCACCTAGAATGGCATGCAGTGCCTCGTAGAAGCGGCATGTCTGGGGCTGGGCTCCGGAGCGTCCGTTTGCCGCTCTGACTTTTTGGTAGCCTTGTCTCAGGTCCTTGATTTTCACGCGGCACTGCGTTGTATCCTGGCTGTATCCTCTGAGTGCCATGGCTTTGGAGACCTTCTCGTAGGTCTTTGCATTCCGTTTGTTGGAGCGCAGCTCCGAAAGCACAGACTCATCGCCCCACACAGCGATCAGATCCAGGACTTCCCGGTCTGTCCATGCTGGGGACCTCTTTCTACTCTGGGATTGCATGGACTCCTCTGCTGGAGAGCTCTGCATCGTTGCAGGTGCTGCTGAGCTCGCCCTGATGTCCAACCAGGAATTGAGATTCAAACTGGCCAGACAGGAAAAGGAATTCAAATTTTCCCGGGTTGTTTCCTGTGTGGCTGGTCAGAGAATCCAAGCTTGGACTGCTGTCCAGAGCGTCAACAGAGTGGTGCAGTGTGGGATAGCTCCCGGAGCTACTAAGTTCGATTTGCATCCACACCTAGCCTAATTCGACATAGCCATGTCGAATTTAGCGCTACTCCCCTCGTCGGGGTGGAGTACTGAATTCGAACTAAAGAGCCCTCTAGGTCGAATTAAATGGCTTCCTGGTGTGGACGGGTGCACGGTTAATTCGAATTAACGCTGCTAAATTCGAATTAAAGTCCTAGTGTAGACCAGGCCTAAGAGTATATCTACACTGGAGTTTTTAACTCGAGTTAATTGATTGCCACTTAAACTGAGCTAGCACATTTATATATAGTAATCTGGATAATCCAAGAATATTTCTTCCAGAACACAAATATCTGAGATCTACCTTAGAGCCCAGGTTGTTTGTGGAGTTCCTGGACTAGCATGTATAAATGTGTTAGCTACTTCAAGTTAGATGGCAATCAATTAACTTGAGTGAAAGCTCCACTGAAGACATACCTGAAGGGTTCACCTCTACCAGCTGACATGTTAAAGTACACGTCTATGCTAAAGTACGACTAAACTTACGGTAGTGCATAGAGTACAGACACTACACACGCAAACAGCACGGGTATAAATAGCAATGTAGACAGTGAGGCACAGCTTAGGTAACTAGAGTAGAGTAGAGGCCCTACATGCCTGAATCCTAGGGTATATAGCCTATATGGCTCTCTACATGCAAGCAGTACCTCCCTCATCTACACTCCTATTTTTAGCAGTGTACTGTCCCACTTCCTCCCCACTCCAGGAGCCTTTCCCTGATGCAGTAAAAGGCTCCAGCAGTGGGGAACCTTTCCTCACTGCCTCAGCCTTTCACTGCCGTATGTAGCTACACATCATAGTGAGTGTAAACGTAGCCTGCCTTTCACTGCAGCATGTAGCTACATGTATCCTACATGCCACCACAAGTGAAGGCAAGGTCTAAGGTTTTAAAACATATTTGTTAAAACATTAGTGAGACAAGGTGGGTGAGGTAATATCTTGTATTGGACCAACTTCTGTTGGTGAGAGAGACAAGCTTTTGAGCTTATGCAGAGCTCTTCTTAACCTGAAGTGATCTAAAGAGCTACCTCACTTACCTTGTTTCTCTAATATCCTGGGACCAACATGACTACAATAATACTGTATATAGCAATTAGTTAAAATGTATTAGCCTGGGGTGAACAAGCCTTTAAATTTACATATGTCCTCTCTTTTTTTCCCCTACATTTGAAATGAAAGATATTTTGCTTCAAGTATAGGAAACATAATACAAGCAGTTAAGAGCATGATGCTAAGCTTCATTTGTGAACAGTTTGAGAAATCCAGAATCTGTACATCCTGTTAGTGGAATGAAAATTATATAGGCAAAATTCAAGCACCATTCAATAACTGAATCCAGACTTGTTCATAATAGTAACCTTCAGGGAACTATCATGCAGATCCATGACACCAACAGCTTTAATAGTGACAAAAATGTGAATTTGACAAATATTATGAGAATTTTTTAACCCTAAAGTACAATTTGCTTACTACAGTATGTAAAAGGCTATACACTTTATATATTCTTATAAAGGAGAGAGAATGGTTTTAGTTTATGCTACATATCAATTGGAGAAAATATGATGTGTGCATTGACAGTATATGTGTACTTATGTGCACCAGTTTAGAGTTGAAAAATTTTCAGTGAATATCTCCTAGTTCAGGTTTTGAAATTACAATGACTGTCTATGAATGCTTGAAAGTGCATCCTTTGGTTTTCAGCCCATGTCTCTATTTCTGCCCAAGCCTTCCTTCACTTTTTGCTGAACCCATCCCCTAAAATCTCTGCTCTACCAGTTATACTAGCTTGATGTCCCTTTTGTCTCCTTACCTTCTTCTATGCTTTTATGCTTAGAACATCCTTCCAAAATCTATATCAGCCCTCAATTCTCATTTCATTCAAATTACTTCTAAAAATTCATTTTTGCAGCACCATCTACCAAAAGTGAGCATTAAAAATACTCAGAACTAACTAGACTTAAGTATGCCTAAGCTCAGTAACTGCACAACTTACATCCTCTGAAACTTATCTCCTCCCTTTCCTGGGATGAAATCCTGATCCCTTTGAAGTCAACAATCAAAATCCCATAAACTTCCACGGGGCCAGGATTTCACCCTTCCTGCCTTATACCCTCACTTGTCTGTCTAGTCCACCATTAAGACTGAAAGCTCTTTGAGGTGAAGACCACTCTTAAGTTTTTTGTTTAACACTAAGCATGCTTGTGAACATGAAAAAATAATGCTCCTGCATCTGAAAATGTAATCTCAGAGTTATACATTAGCTTGGCATTATTCACAGAGGTATGACATCCCAAAATGAGAAACCTTCCTTTCTTTTCAATGGTTTTAAACCATTACATAATTCAATTTAATGGTATAGCAGTCAAAAGGCAAATGGTTCCCATCCGTTAGAGTTTTATCCTATTTACACACTCATCTCCCGTGTGGGAAATGCCATCTCAAAATTAAAATTAAATTTCATCTCCAAATTAGGTAAATCCTGTGACTCAGCTGAGGAGAGAATGTTAAACATGCATAATTCTAAAGGCAGTGGGGGTAGTTTGCTTTATTAGAATCTATTAGAGACTGAGTCATAGCCATGACTCTGAATTCACTTATGATAATAACCTTCAGTTGAAGACAAGTAAAACAGCAAACCCATGCCCTGTGCAATAACAAGTGAGGCAGCCTCCTACCTTTAGTAACTGTGATCATTCTTTGAAGTTCCTGCCTGTTACAATTTAGGCTGTCTCCTCTCATTTCACATAGGAGAACTTTACCACTTACGATGCCTCCAGAAAATGTCACATGAAATTGGTATTTGGATGCCCTAGAGTGTTTAGTCTGTATAACGTCGTTATGAAGGCACTCAGAATTAATTCCCAAGCTAGATAAGGAGTAAAATTAGAACAGTAATAAGTAAAAAAGTAATGTGAATAAATGGAAACTGGAGCAATTTGCATTGTACATAGAAAGTAAAGACGAACAGTAATTTAGTCAAATTAAAGGTTAAATGCCAGTAAAAGATCCAAGACTAAAGTTTAATGTTGGTGCAATGTTAGGAAAAGAGTTTATTTAATGCATGACTTTTGCTCTGTTAATTTGATTGTTGCTTGTTAACTGAAATTTAAAAGTAAAAAACACATGGTACTTTCAGCTCTTCTATTTACATCTTTGATCAATTATTTTTGATACCATAAGTACTTGGGTGTGGGGGCATTGTTTTACCACTTATTCCCTCAAATGGATTGAAATCAAGGATATATATACACTTTGAGCTGGGGGTGTGATTCCCAGCTGGTATAAGCCTACTCGCGTTAGTTCTGGTAGTATGGGCAGCAGCAAGCAGAAGCATGGGCTAGCCATTCCGAGTACATTCCCACAGGGTTCAGGCAGGTTTGTACTCAGGTCGGCTACCCTCTGCCACCACTCACCACTGCCTGTGTTGCCATTGCTACCCTACTAGGTGAATGAAAGCTAGTGTTAGTATGTCTACACAAGCTGGGAATCCCACCCCTTGCTCATAGAGTAGACACAGCCACAGAGGGAAGCCTCTTAAGGCTTTCCACTGGTTAAAGAACTACTTCCTGTGGTATTAGGCTCTGATACTACATTGAGAACAGTGCAGGCGCACCCTGTTGTCTGTACAGAGCCCAAATGAAGTCTATGGTGATCCATGCAGGAGCAGGGGTATTCATGCACAGTTCTCAGTGCAGGATCAGGCCTAAATGCGTAGTTCTGAAGCCAGCTATTTCAGTTTGCTCTGATGGTAAAACATAGGCTTTATCTATACTACAACCACTTTGCCCATATGCTATACCAGCTGTGACCGCAGTGTCTGAAGGGGCCACACTGAGAATGCTTACTCAGGGCAAACTGCAAGGAATAGGGCAAACAATCCCCATAACTGGTGTTTTATTCTATAATCAGATTCACCAAGCCAGTAACAAAACAGCTTCAGTAATACCTCACTGGTTACCAAGAAACCAAGATACAGTCCCCTTCAAGCAATCCAGCCTTTGGCTTCCACCCAGACAACCAAGTCTAATATAGTGAGAGGCTACTAAAAACCTTATTCACCATATATAAAGTTCTACCAATCCCAAGAGATCAGACACATTACCCACCAGGTCAATTAATATTTCAGATCTCACATAAATACATGCTTACAGCCAATCCTTATTAACTAAATCTAAGATTTATTAATAAAAAGAAAAAAGAAAGAGTTGCTATGGTCAAGAGATCAATATACATACAGATATAAGTAAAGTTCAGAAGTCAGTTTCATAGCAGAGATGATGAGGCTGCTGATTTGTAAAAGTCATTCTGGAATCAATGTAAAAGGTTATAGTCCAATAGGCAGTCCATGTGCAGAGTTTGTTCAAATTTTTCCATGTGAATTTCAGGATGGATCCAGAGTAACCTGGAGACCTCAGTCTTATGAGTTTAGACTTTCCCTGTCAAAGTTTAAGCAGATCTGAGATTAAAAAAAGACCAGGCCCAGGACTTCCTTTATAGCTAAAGTCAGCCATCATCTCAGCAGGCCTTCCTTGGCTGAAGAATAGGTTATGCACATTGTTGCTTTGAAGCCAATCTCTGTTTCCTAGGCATACATCGGAAATTATTTGTATTAATTTGGATAAGGTAATTAACCATTCAAACAGTTCACAGGTAGTTTACTATGTGGAATTTACAAGTTTCAAAGAGAAAGGAGGACAAAAATATTATTACACCATAAGTCCCATCTAAATGATAATATTCACTTTTGATCTCTGAATCAATAGAATATAATAATGAATCACTATAGACAGGAACAGAAGTTTAGCATCTACAAACTAATTGGATCATACTGTTAAACTTTTAACCAGATATAGTTAAACACAGACAAATACAATTAGTATCTACTCTTGATTCTCTAACAATATAGGCCAACATAACAAGGATTTAAGCACACGCGGACATAATCAATAGGTTTAGAAAATCCCAGATATTTACCTACAATCTGGAACTATATTGCGTAATTAACAGCAGGTACACACTGGCCAGTTGCTCGCCCCCTTGAGAAAAAAGATGTCAGGAAAAATGTCTCTCAAGATGGCTTCAGAGGACTGCTCCAAAGTACACTATATTAGCTAGTCTTTTATAACTAACTTCTACAAAACACGTAGGTCATAATGACCCCTACTAAATCACCACTTTTCCTAACTTTCAATAAACTTCTAGTATCAGAAGCGTCTAGACTCAAGGTTTCCATCCTCTTATCTTCTCTCAGTCTATTTACTTTTCTCTCCCCTCCTCCCGTTCTGATTAGCAGAAATTTCCAGCTAAAAGCCTGCTTTCTAATTAACCCTTAACTATTTGGTGTTCTATTTTATTAATTCATGGTGGCTGAATGCACATCATATGGTTGCAATTAGCTTGATCACATTCTGGGGTATAAATACCCCTCAAATCCAGGGTAACACATAGACCTGCCCATAGTGTACATGACACCCACCAAAAGTTTTAATCAGCTTTCAGTAGTTGCTAGGGAATCTACCCAGAGGATAGATGTGATCAATGTGAGTGTTTTGATGACACAATGCTTCTATCTTGTGTTTTAGTGGTTACCCATGTGGTTGCTCAATATATTGTAAGAGTGGAGTTCTTAGATTAACAAGAGCAGTGGCTCTCAAACTTTTGTACTTGTGACCCCTTTCACACAGCAAGCCTCTGAGTGCGACCCCCTTAAAAATTAAAAACACTTTAAAATATATTTAACACCATTATAAATGCTGGAGGCAAAGTGGGGTTTGGGGTGAATGTTGGCAGCTCGTGACCCACCATGTAATAACCTCATGACCCCCTGAGGGTTCCCGACCCCTAGTTTGAGAACCCCTGAACAAGAAGATTTTAGCTCCTAGGCTTATGTAGTTGAATTTAATCCTTAATGAAAGTAAGCTTTTTTCTAATTCAGCTTGAAGCTCACATAAACAATATTGCCTCTGTAACTTTGGGCAAAACAAACAAAAATCCTCCAAGAATGCTGAAAACTTGCTAAACACCTTAGACTAACTAAGGCCTGGTCTACACTACGCGTATAAACCGAATTTAGCAGCGTTATACCAATTTAACCCTGCACCCATCCACACAATGAGGCCTTTTATATCGATATAAAGGGCTCTTTAAACCGGTTTCTCCGACAAGAGGAGTAGCGCTGAAATCAGTATTGCCATGTCGGATTAGGGTTAGTGTGGCCGCAAATCAACGGTATTGGCCTCCGGGAGCTATCCCACAGTACACCATTGTGACCACTCTGGAAAGCCATCTGAACTCGGATGCACTGGCCAGGTAGACAGGAAAAGCCCCGTGAACTTTTGAATTTCATTTCCTGTTTGCCCAGCGTGGAGCTCTGATCAGCACGGGTGGTGATGCAGTCCCAAATCCAAAAAGAGCTCCAGCATGGACCGTACGGGAGATACTGGATCTGATCACTGTATGGGGAGACAAATCTGTTCTATCAGAGCTCCGTTACAGAAGATGAAATGACAAAGCATTTGAAAAAATCTCCAGGCTATGATAGACAGAGGCCACAACAGGGACGCAGCACAGTGCTGTGTGAGAAGTGTAACGGAAAGCCAAAGAATCAAATGGACGCTCATGGAGGGAGGGAGGGGGTACTGAAGACTCCAGCTATCCCACAGTCCCCACAGTCTCCGAAAATCATTTGCATTCTTGGCTGGGCTCCAAGTGCCTGAAGGGTCAAAAACATTTTCCCAGGTGTTTCAGGGTGTATGTCGTCAATTTACACCCTTCACCCCCCCACCCAAAAGAAAAGGGAAAAAATCGTTTCTCGCCTTTTTTCAATGTTACCCTATGTCTACTGCATGCTGCTGGTAGACGGGGTGCTGGAGAGCTAAACAGCAGCATCCTGTCCCCTCCCCGGTGGCAGACGGTACAGTACAGAAGGACTGGTATCCGTTCTCGTCATCAGCCCGTGAGTGCTCCTGGCTGGCCTCGGTGAGGTCGGCTGGGGGCGCCTGGGTAAAAAAGACGGTTACTCACCTGTAGTAACTGATGTTCTTCGAGATGTATTGCTCCTATCCATTCCAATGTGGTGTGCGCGCTGCGCGTGCACGGCTCTCCAGAACATTTTTACCCTAGCAACTCCGGCGGGCCGGCTGGCGCCCCCTGGAGTGGCGCCTCCATGGCGCCTGTTATATACCCCAGCCGGCCCGTCCGCTCCTCAGTTCCTTCTTGCCGGCTACTCCGACAGTGAGGAAGGAGGGCGGGTCTCGAAGAACATCAGTTACTACAGGTGAGTAACCGTCTTTTCTTCTTCGAGTGATTGCTCCTATGCATTCCAATGTAGGAGATTCCCAAGCCTTACCTAGGCGGTGGGGTCGGAGTGAGACGTGGCCGAGTGTAGGACCGCTGAGCCAAAGGCTGCATCGTCTCGAGACTGCTGCACCAACGCGTAGTGGGCAGCGAAGGTGTGTACCGAAGACCAGGTGGCCGCCCGACAGATGTCCTGGATGGGGACATGGGCCAGGAAGGCGGCCGAAGAAGCGTGCGCTCTGGTCGAATGAGCGGTGAGGCGGCAAGGGGGGACGCGAGCAAGCTCGTAGCACGTCCGTATACATGATGTCACCCAGGATGAAATCCGCTGCGAGGATACCGGCTCGCCTTTCATGCGGTCGGCGATGCTGGTAGACGGGGTGCTGGAGAGCTAAACAGCAGCATCCTGTCCCCTCCCCGGTGGCAGACGGTACAGTACAGAAGGACTGGTATCCGTTCTCGTCATCAGCCCGTGAGTGCTCCTGGCTGGCCTCGGTGAGGTCGGCTGGGGGCGCCTGGGTAAAAAAGACGGTTACTCACCTGTAGTAACTGATGTTCTTCGAGATGTATTGCTCCTATCCATTCCAATGTGGTGTGCGCGCCGCGCGTGCACGGCTCTCCAGAACATTTTTACCCTAGCAACTCCGGCGGGCCGGCTGGCGCCCCCTGGAGTGGCGCCTCCATGGCGCCTGTTATATACCCCAGCCGGCCCGTCCGCTCCTCAGTTCCTTCTTGCCGGCTACTCCGACAGTGAGGAAGGAGGGCGGGTCTCGAAGAACATCAGTTACTACAGGTGAGTAACCGTCTTTTCTTCTTCGAGTGATTGCTCCTATGCATTCCAATGTAGGAGATTCCCAAGCCTTACCTAGGCGGTGGGGTCGGAGTGAGACGTGGCCGAGTGTAGGACCGCTGAGCCAAAGGCTGCATCGTCTCGAGACTGCTGCACCAACGCGTAGTGGGCAGCGAAGGTGTGTACCGAAGACCAGGTGGCCGCCCGACAGATGTCCTGGATGGGGACATGGGCCAGGAAGGCGGCCGAAGAAGCGTGCGCTCTGGTCGAATGAGCGGTGAGGCGGCAAGGGGGGACGCGAGCAAGCTCGTAGCACGTCCGTATACATGATGTCACCCAGGATGAAATCCGCTGCGAGGATACCGGCTCGCCTTTCATGCGGTCGGCGATCGCCACAAACAGCTGGGTCGAACGCCGGAAGGCCTTCGTCCGGTCGATGTAGAAAGCGAGGGCCCTGCGGACATCCAGGGTGTGGAGCTGCTGCTCACGAGGTGAGGCGTGCGGCTTCGGGAAGAAGACCGGGAGAAAGATCTCCTGGTTGAGGTGGAAGGCCGACACCACCTTGGGGAGGAAGGCCGGGTGCAGTCGAAGCTGTACCTTATCCGCATGGAAGACGGTATACAGGGGCCCGGCCGTCAGGGCGCGGAGTTCCGAGACTCGCCTGGCGGATGTAATTGCCACGAGGAAGGCCATCTTCCAGGTGAGATAAAGCAGAGAGCACGTGGCCAGGGGCTCGAAGGGCGGTCCCATCATCTGGGCCAGAACTAGGTTCAAATCCCAGGTCGGGGCAGGAGGACGTACCGGCGGGTACAGACGGTTTAGACCTTTAAGGAAGCGGGCAACCATCGGGTGAGAGAAGACAGACCGACCTTCGATGGCAGGCCGAAAGGCCGACAGAGCCGCCAGGTGCACCTTCAGGGAAGAGATCACAAGACCTTGACCTTTCAGGTACCAGAGGTAGTCGAGGATGGTCGAGATGGGAACCAAGAATGGGTTAAGACCTCGTTGGTCGCACCAGAGTGCGAAGCGTTTCCACTTCGCGAGGTAGGTAGAGCGCGTCGAAGGCTTTCTACTTTCGAGCAGGACTTGTTGCACCGCCGACGAACAACCCCTCTCTGCGTCGGTCAACCACTCAGGAACCAAGCTGTAAGATGCAGCGACTGCAGGTTCGGGTGACAAAGCCTGCCGAGGTCTGAGTGATGAGGTCCGGCCATAACGGAAGGGGAATGGGATCCCGAACAGACAGCTCGAGCAGGAGGGTGTACCAGTGCTGTCTCGGCCAGGCCGGAGCGACGAGTATTACGCGGGCCCTGTCCCTCCGGCTTGAGTAACACTCGGTGCACGAGTGGAAAGCGGGGAAAGCAGCGTGAGGAGGGGACCCGTCCACGTCAGGAGGAACGTGTCCGAAAGGGAGCCCGGAGCTCGACCTTGGTACGCGCAGAACTTGGTGCACTTCCTGTTGACCCTGGAGGCGAACAGGTCTATCTGGGGAAACCCCCACCTCTGGAAGAGTGAATAAGCCACATCCGGGCGAAGGGACCACTCGTGGGAGGCGAACGACCTGCTGAGGTGGTCTGCCAGCGTGTTCTGCACCCCCGGCAGAAAAAACGCTTCGAGGCGAATCGAGTGGGTCACGCAAAGGTCCCAGAGGAGCATCGCTTCCCTGCAGAGCGGGGAGGATCGGGCTCCGCCCTGCTTGTTTACGTAAAACATTGCTGTAGTGTTGTCCGTGTACACCGCTACAGAGCGGTTCTGCAGGTGGGCCCGAAAGGTGAGACACGCCAAGCGGATCGCTCTCAACTCTCGGACGTTGATGTGGAGGGAGAGCTCCTGAGCCGACTAGAGACCCTGGGTGTGCAGGTCGCCTATGTGAGCACCCCAGCCGAGTGCCGAGGCGTCTGTGGTCAGAGTGACCGACGGGCGAGGAGGGCGGAACGGGACCCCTGCGCAGACAACCTCCGGATCCAGCCACCAGGTGAGCGACTGGAGAGTGGGCTTCGTAAGCGTAACCACCATGTCTATGCTGTCGTGGTGGGGTCGGTACACTGATGCCAGCCACATTTGGAACGGGCGAAGTCGCAGCCTTGCGTGCGTGGTCACAAACGTGCACGCTGCCATGTGACCCAGTAGGCGCAGGCAGGATCGCACCGTCGTTGTAGGGAAGGCCTGCAGTGCCCGTATGAGCGAGACCATCGTCTCGTGCCGAGGACGAGGGAGGCAGGCTCTGGCTAAATTGGAGTCGAGCACCGCTCCTATGAACTCCACCCTTTGTGCTGGAATTAAGCTGGACTTCTCAGCATTGATGAGCAGGCCTAGTGAACGGAAGAGATACAGTATTTCGGTCACCTGAGCTGCCACCAGTTCTTGGGACCGACCGCGAATCAGCCAGTCATCGAGATACGGGTATACATGTATCCGACGATGGCGGAGGGCTGCGGCCACGACCACCATACACTTGGTGAACACTCTCGGTGCGGTGGAGAGGCCGAAGGGTAGTACCGCAAACTGGTAGTGAGCTTCGTTGACCACGAAGCGCAGGTAGCGTCTGTGGGGGGGGGGGTAAATTGCCACATGAAAGTATGCATCCTTCATGTCGAGGGCGGCAAACCAGTCTCCCGGATCCAAGGAAGGAATGATGGTCCCCAGGGTCACCATATGAAATCTGAGCTTGCACAGATGTCTGTTGAGCTCTCGGGGGTCCAAGATGGGACGAAGACCTCCTTTCACCTTGGGGATGAGAAAGTATCTGGAATAGAATCCCCTGCCCCGCCTGCTGCGAGGCACCTCCTCTATAGCACCCACGCTCAACAGAGTCTGGACCTCTTGTAGGAGGACTTGCTCGTGAGAGGGGTCCCTGAAGAGGGACGGGGAAGGTGGGTGGGAGGGAGGGGGCGAAAAAAACTGCAGGCGGTAGCCGTGCTGGATGGTGTTGAGAACCCAGCTGTCGGAGGTTATAGAGCACCACGCCTGGAGGAAGCGGGAAAGGCGATTCGAAAATAATAGGGATGGATCCTGGGGGGAGTGTGGCGGGCCGTCCTCAGGCGTCCCGTCAAAAGGCCGGTTTCGGGCCCTGAGGGGCCTTGGAGGGGCCCTGAGTCTGGTTACGCCTACCCCCCGACGGCCTGCGGCGGTAGGGGGCCATCCGGTGATTATTAAATGGCCTAGACCTGGCCTGGGTGAAGGGCCGGTAGGGCTGCTGCCGGAAAGGCCGTCTCTGGGTGGCCGGCGTGTGCATACCGAGAGTCCGGATAGCAATCCTCCCGTCCTTCAGGGTCTGAATTCTCAAGTCCGTTTTTTCTGAGAATAGACCCTGTGCATCGAACGGGAGGTCCTGGAGGGTATATTGTACCTCCGGCGGCAAGGTGGAGGATTGCAGCCAGGCAATGCGCCGCATGGTTATTCCAGACGCCATAGTCCTGGCTCCTGAGTCAGCGGAGTCCAAGGCTGCCCGAATTAGGGTCCTGGAGGCCGTCCTGCCCTCATCCAGGAGCACCGAGAATTCCCGGCGGGAGTCTTGCGGGGTCAGCTCCGAAAATTTTCCGAGGCACCCTAAGATGTTGTAAGTGTACCTAGACAGGAGCGCCATCTGGTTCGCTATGCGAAGCTGAAGGCCACCCGCTGAATAAATTTTTCGCCCCAGTAGGTCCATGCGCCGCGACTCCTTTGACTTTGGCGCCGCGGCTGGCTGTCCATGTCTCTCCCGGTCATTTACCGATTGGACCACTAGAGAGTCCGGGGTGGGGTGTACATAAAAGTACTCGTAGCCCTTAGGCGGGACAGAGTATTTTCTCTCCACCCCTCGGGCCGTGGGGGGGACTGAGGAGGGTGACTGCCAGATTGTGGTATTGTTCCGCTGAATAGTGCGGATAAAGGGTAATGCCACTCGCACTGGAGCGTCCGAACCCACAACATCCGTTATAGGGTCATCGTCCTCCGTGACCTCCTCAACGGACAGGTTCATGGCCTTTGCCACCCGGCGGAGAAGGTCCTGATGCGCCTTCAGGTCAATAGGCGGGGGTTCAGATGTTGATGCCCCCGCCACCGCCTCGTCAGGTGAGGAGGACGAGGAGTGGCCCGGCAGCACCTCCTCGGATGTCTGGTCCGCCCCTGGGCAGTCAGGCGCCACGGACTCCGGCCCCGGTGCCGGGCCTGGTGGCGAGACAGCCTGTTCCTGTGGGGACGGAGGGGGCCTGCTAACCGTGGCCTCCGGTACTGAGCGCCCCGTAGGCGCTTGTCTCGTCAGCAGGGGAGGCCCTTGCTCGTGATGGGCCCAGGGAACCCAATATCCCCAGTGTTGGGGTCCAAAGTCCCGTCCCTGAGACGCTGCCCTGAAATCCACTGCGCTGCCCTCAGGGGAAGCGATGGAGGGTTCACGCGAGGGCCAGGGAGGAGCTAAGGCGGTTTCCGAATGTCCAGCCGAAACCTGCGTCAGGTGTCTAGCAGGCGTTGAAGGTCGGCGGCAGTCATCACGTGACCTAACCGGAGAGCGGGATCTGCGATCAGCGCGGTACCGGGAGCCGGATCGACGGTGCCGGGAGCTCGACCGACGGTGCCGGGAGCTGGATCGACGGTGCCGGGAGCTGGATCGATGGCGCCGGGGGCTGGATTGGCGGTGCCGAGAGCTCGACCGGCGGTGCCGGGAGCTCGACCTCGATGGCGATCGGCGGCGTCGGGAGCGGCTCCGAGAGTCTCGGTGCCGAACACGGTCACTGGAGCCGGACCTCTTGCAGTGCCGGTGACTCGGCGACCGGGACCGTTGCCGGGAGTACGACCGGTGCCGCGAATGCGAGCGGTGCCGGGACTGCGACCGGTGCCGAGACGGGGAGCGGCGTCGCGATGTAGATCGACCTCTGGATTGGGACCGCCTCCGAGAGTAGGACCGGGATCGAGACCGAATCCTAGAGCGTCCATCTCGCTTGGCAGGGGAAGGAGGCCGCATCATCATCGGTTTTCCCGCTGACTTGAGTGCCCGCACCGGCGGTGCCGGGGGCCGGGGGCTTGGAGCTTCCGCGAGCTCGATTAGCTCCCTCGCCGTCGCAAACGCCTCCGGCGTGGACGGGATCCGCAGCTCTACCTCGGTGGGTACCGGGGAGCTGGGTGGTACCGGACTTGACGGCACCGTGCACTGCCTGTGCACTGCCTCAGCCTGTACCGCTTGTGTCGGAGGCGGCTGGGCTAGCGGTCTCTGCGGATGTTTGGAAGAGACCGCCTTCGGCACCTTGTGCTTCCTTCCTGGGGAGAGGGAGCGGTGCCGGGACTTCGGTGCCGGGTTTCGAGGAGCCTCGGCACCGGAGCGGCTCGGTGCTGCCGGTGCGCTGCTCGCCGAGGAGGGCTTCGGCACCGGTGGAGTTGGCGCTGGAGGCTGGAGCGAAGCCTCCATCAGCAACTGTTTAAGGCGCGAGTCCCGCTCCTTTCTCGTCCGGGGTTTGAAGGCCACGCAGATCGGGCACTTGTCCATTCTATGAGCCTCCCCAAGGCAGCGAAGGCACGAGTCGTGCAGGTCACTCACCGGCATGTGCCGCTGGCAAGCCGCGCAGGGCTTGAATCCCGGTGCCCCGGGCATAAGCCCGTACCGGGCGCGGAAGAAGAGGGGCTAACACCTCTAATTCCCTATTTACACTATTTAACTATAAAAACTATAAAAACTATACAACTATCAAACTAACTAACGAACTATATACAATAATAAATGGAGAAACGCTAGGGCTGTGGAGGTAAGGGAGCACTCCACTGTTCCAACTGGCCGTCACGAGCGGTAAGAAGGAACTGAGGAGCGGACAGGCCGGCTGGGGTATATAACAGGCGCCATGGAGGCGCCACTCCAGGGGGCGCCAGCCGGCCCGCCGGAGTTGCTAGGGTAAAAATGTTCCGGAGAGCCATGCACGCGCAGCGCGCACACCATATTGGAATGCATAGGAGCAATCACTCGAAGAAGAAACAGGAATGACTCCTGGTCATTCCCAGCAGGTGGTACAGAACGGCTGGTAACCGTCCTCATCATAGCAACCCCCCCCTCACGCCCGTAATGTCTAAAGAAAAGATTCTGTACTGCCTGGACTATCATAGCAGCGGAAGGCTGGTCTCCTCTCCCCCACTACCCTTTAATGTCCTGCCTGGACTATCATAGCAGCTGAAGGCTTCTTCCCCCTCATTTTATCTCACTAAAAAGTCAGTCTTTCTTATTCCTGCATTCTTTATTACTTCATCACACAAATGGGGGGACACTGCCCCGGTAGCCCAGGAGGGTTGGGGGAGGAGGGAAGCAATGGGTGGGGTTGTTGCAGGGGCACCCCCTAGAATGGCATGCAGCTCATAATTTCTGCGGGATCTCTGGGGCTCTCACACGGAGCGGCTATGCTCTCTGGTTCTCTAGTACACTTGCCCCATATTCTAGGTAGGACTGACTCTATTTTTAGACAAAACATAGGAAGGGAATGACCCAGCGGGTCATTCCCATTTTTGCCTATGCGCCCCTGGCCGACCTCAGCGAGGCCAGCCAGGAGCACCCATGATAGCAGCAGACGGTACAGAACGACTGATAACCGTCATCTCATCGCCAATTTACAATGGCATGGTAGACGGTACAATATGACTGGTAACCATCTCTGCTATCTTGCAAAGGCAAATGAATGCTGCTGTGTAGCAGTGCAGTACCGCGTCTGTCAGCAGCATCCAGTACACATACGGTGACAGTGACAAAAGGCAAAACGGGCTCCATGATTGCCATGCTATGGCGTCTGCCAGGGCAATCCAGGGAAAAAGGGTGCGAAATGATTGTCTGCCGTTGCTTTCACGGAGGAAGGATTGAGTGACGACATTTACCCAGAATCACCCGCGACACTGTTTTTGCATTGGGATCTCAACCCAGAATTCCAATGGGCAGGGGAGACTGCGGGAACTATGGGATAGCTACGGGATAGCTACCCACAGTGCAACGCTCCGGAAATCGACGCTAGCCTCGGTACATGGACGCACACCGCCGAATTAATGTGCTTAGTGTGGCCGTGTGCACTCGACTTTATACAATCTGTTTTACAAAACCGGTTTATGTAAAATCGGAATAATCCCGTAGTGTAGACATACCCTAAGAGAGCAGTTTTAAAATTTTAATTTTTGATTTTCTAAAGCAAGTTTTGGGCTTGGGAGAGTGAGAATTATGTGAGAGAGGGTATTTCTTCTTACTGCTTCGTCTGTTTCAGGTAGCACAGGGAGGAGAGAGACTCTTTAACAGAGGAGCAAAGGAACACAAATTTTATTTTTAAAAGAACAGCTCTATGCCCAGATTTGTTTTGGTCTAAGAATTCTGGGCTTGGTGGATCTTTCTGGGTCTCAGCTAATATTGCTTTTATAATAGCAATGAATTCATTGCACTGGCTATATCCTCTGTTCCCAATCCTAAAGTTGACATTTTTCCCGGGTATGGATGGCAAGCTTGGACCCTCTTTGTGTGCAAGAAGCAGAAATTTTCATTTAAAACATCATTTACAAACTGCAGTGCTTCAGAAATGGCATCTCGTCTTCCTATAGAGCAACAGATCTAACCAGGCTAAATCCTGAGAAAGCCTTTGTTACTAACTGCTAATACTCACAACAGGGAAAGGAGGAAATCCCTAGGTCATGAAACACAGGTACGGCTGGTGCTGTTTGGAAGCAGTCCTACAAGTAGTTTTGTCATATGACAACTTGTAACACTGATTTAGTTAAATAAGTGCAAACACTGTGTGGTGATACCTTAGAGGTTGGGTTAGTTGGAGGATCAAACAGTGAAAGAGAGTCCACAGGTCAATTTGCCTTATACACAGGTTTCCTCTTATCTCTTCTTCTTCTTCTTGACTTTCTGTGGAGGGCTTTCCCTCCTCCATGCTATCATAAGGTCTGATCCTGCTGTTCCGACTCTGACAACTTTATCAGTCAAGGGCATGACTTCAGTGGGGGATTTGCCTCTGGACTCCTGGACTCAGTCCATAGCAGGGCAGATACTGAAGATTAATGAAATTACCTCTGTTTCAAACTGTGGCAATCATTAAGAAGTAGCAAACATTTGCCCACATACTTTGCTTGACCTGGGATTGAGTTGCATGTGGTATTTACATACACCAAGGGAGTATAGGCATCTGAATTAAATTTCATCGCTAATAAACACGATGAACAACTAATATTGAGGCTTCTCAGTTAATTTTGACATACAGTAGCCTTCTGTTTTTCACAGTGGCTATTGTGTTCCAACTCAGTTGGGACACTCCCTAAATTTATCATCTAATAGCTTGCTTAATTTTATTTTTGGATTCCACAGTCCTTGATAACAGCAAACCAATTTCCATAACTCTGTTTGATGAAAATGTGCTGATGGTGCTCATATTTCACTTCATTGACTATAATGAGCTATTTCATCAAACTGTCCATATGACACCATTATAGAGAAAATGATAAATTCACTAATTTATTCACTTGAAATTCCATTTGAAATTAAAAAAGGAAAAGAAAGGAGCTATGAAGTGAGGTACATTAGACTTCTACCAAATGATATGTCTGGGTCTACATGAAACAATAGCACTGACTACTGCTACAGTTAATGGAGTGTAAACATTAAGTATGTGTTGATTCATTATTAGCTTTGCTGAAACTCAGCCGAACAAATGCATGCTCTGTAATGCAGTTTCCTCTTGTAAATATTTTTAAGCTTTGCTTATTCATAACATGTGGCAACACTACAATTCTTACTCATTTTTCAATTTGTTCACTTATTTTCCTTTACCAGGCCTCTTCTTCATAGACTCATTGATTTGGACAAGGTTAGTGGATGGCACCTAAGGTTTTCATTTTGCCCAGCCTTCCTAATCAGGTTTAATGATGTGGCCAAGTGCCCTCCCTATTAATGGTTAAGAAAACCTAAACAACTTTTAAATGGCTGATCTAAAGGACTTATTCCAAATATTTCTGTACCCATCACCTTTTTAAGGAGGTATCTGCTAATATATTGCAATAATACAATGTGTTTAGGGATCAATACAGATCAAGTAATTTGATCATATGTCTAGTGTGAATATCAGTCCTGAAAATACACTCATTGTTTCACATTATCCACATGATTGATTTCATATAGCTATCCTCCACTTAATTTTATGAGTTCTGATTCCATGTCCTTGAGAGATCAGAAACTGACCATTTTGAAACCCAAAGATTCACTTTTTGAGAAAATTCCAATTAAGCTTGCTTTCTTCTTCTTCACTTTAAAAAGAACAAACAAATAAAAACTATTCAGGTGTTTTCTTCACCTATGCTTATTAAGCCTTCCTCCTTTCATTCATTTCCCAAAACTGACTTTGCGGGGGGGAAGATTTTGGGAGATGTTGGGTAGGAGTCAAGTGAATTGTCAGTGATGTCCAAAGAAATCAATACCCTAAAAGTAGCATCAATAAGCCTGAAAAAACAAGAAATTAAAATAGGTCCATAAAAAAGAAAGGTAAAATGCTTTTCACAAAGAAGAAAAGAGGCAACTAATTTATTTGGGGTGGAGTTTTGAAAAACACGTAAGTGAGTTAGGTGCCTAACTCACATTGGTGCTTTGGAAAATTTCCATGCATTGTCCAGTGGACTGGTCTCCATGAAAGAGACACCATAGTTTTTGTTCTTTGGGCAGCTGTAGAACTTAGAAGTCTCTCAAGCAACCTTTTTCAAGGTATAACTTGTATACAGTCAATGATGTTCAGTTTAGGTGCAACTGGAAAACTGCCAGTAATGGCATGAAAGAGGGCTTTTTTTCCATATTAAGATTAGGGATGGATGAACCTCAAAAGTTTGGTAATTAAACCTTATTTGTACCAGCTCAAATGTTTGTTCAAAGATTCTCTGAACCTTAAAGTATTTTAAATCAGGTTGAAGTCTTCTAGTAACAGACTTTCCCATTAAATTTCTGGCACATTGAGTTCCAACATTGTGGAAAGTGTTATGAGAACAGTCTAATATGATATTTTGGCACTTATCCCATCTAGAATCTGAACACCAATATCTCACTTTGTAATTGTTATAATTACTATTTATTTGTATTGCAACAGTATCTAGGGCCCTCAATCAAGGCCCCATTATGCAAGGCACACATAAAAAGATTGAGAGCCCTTAGGACAGGGACTATCTAGTCTATGGGCTCATTTGCACACATTGAGGGAGTTAATCTACAGCTTTTTGCTGAGCATCAGGTAATGCACAGTACACAAGCTATAGTAATAGCACATAGAGGAAAGTGTGCCCTCTGTCAATGCACATCACTGTGTACATACAACAGGAACCTGCTGCAAACTAAAGGCCTGGTGTTGTCAGAAGGCATCCCACACTCCTTTGCTTTACTGCTGAGCAGTGTACACTCTGAGATTTTTATTTTATTTTATTTTGGTGCTGTGAGCAGTGGGATGTATAGCAGAAACCAGCCTAGTTCACTTTTTTTTTTAAATCCCATGACCCATCTGTGTCCAGCCCATACTTCCTTTACAGGTGGGCTACCACCATTTCTGAATTGTTGTCAGCTGCACTGTTCTGTGCTACCATAGCGGTAACCTCTAATACAGCCCAAGCAGCCTCTAAGTACTTCATCACTCAAAGTGGGATGAATTTGACTTGGCGCTTTGCTTGCTGCACCACCAAGATGTGACAGCAGCAGCTCTTCCAGCAGCTATACAATAGGACACAGATGAGGAAGACACTAAACAATTGATGATATAGAACTGGTTCCTGGAGCAGCTTCACAGAGTGCAGGGCTGTTTCAGGGCTCCAGGAACCCGCACAGATTGGTGTGAAAGAATTGGTCTGCAGAGCCAGGATGATCAGCAATAGCAAGAGAATTTCAGGATAGGGAAAGCAGACTTTTTGGAGATGTGGGCTGAACTAATCCCAAAGCTACAGTGGCAGCATACCAATGTGTGGTGCCCCATACATGGGCAAGCAGGTCACAACTGCCATTTGGAAGATGGCCACCCCAGAATGTTTCCAGTCCATCTCCCCATGCCAAATTGGCTTGTTATCAACCATTGTCATGGAGATGTGTGATGCCATGGAAAAAGATATGGCTGTACTGGGTTATAAAGCTTGGCAATGCTCCAGTGGTTATTGATGGCTTTGCACGATAGGGCTCCCAAACTGTATTGGACAACTGATGGGACCCCTGTGCCTATACTTTGTCCCTCCACCATCAAGACTCAGTTTATAAATGGAAAAAAGTCACCACTCCAGAGCTTGCAGACCACCATGGCAGATTTAAGGGCAGAGGAAGTTAGGTGTTGTGGGGATTGCCTATGTGTGTTTGTAAAACCTTATGAATTAGTGCAAGCAATTATTTTCTGTGTAATATGAACTGTCAACGCCTAATGAATGACATTTTAAAGTTTAACAATTATGTAACAAACAAATGAACCTTCAACAGAAAAAATGAAACACTGGCTTTTAATATATATTGTTACATAAGTCTACTACAAAGAGCTCGTTCATTAAAGCATCAGTAAAACAAGACAGCACCATGCAACATGGAGCACAATGCCAGGGGCTTAAAGTCACAGATGACTAAACATCTTGGCCTTGGGAGCAGTACTGCAAGGGTAAAGCAAGGAGGAATTGTTCTCAGTAGCCCATATTGTCCAGGGCTGCATAACATGGCTGGGTGTTGGTTTGTTGTACTGCATTGTCTGCTGCTCTAACTACCACCACCACAAGCTGCAACAGGGCATTTGGATTTTGTATTGCCTCCAGGAGTTGCCTCTTCAGCTCCCTGTCTTTTTCTATACAGTCTTTGGCCATGGCAATGTTTTCCCTGGCAACTGTCTCCCTGGAATGCTTTTAAGACATTGGCTGATGCTAACCTGCTTAAGTAAAACAGTTTCTTTGGGCCACAGGCTCCTTTTTGGATTCTCTTTCAGCCTTCAGATACAGGCTCCACCTCTCTGCATTTTGTGGTTAGACTAATGACATCCGCAAGACATTCCTTCTTGGAGTTTTCCACATTTTCTCCCCATCAGGTTTTCCAGCCACTTATCTAGTGATAAAGGTCCTGTCCTTGAGGGTCTGGCTGGTATAGGTGCTGTAGCTGTGGCGGTATTAAAAAAGTGACAAGCAGTTACTGTTTATAGTCTAGGGAGGCTGAGATAGTATTTTTACATGCATTTCTGACTATCTTCCTGAAATCATTCCTAGTCTGGGTAGAACCTTGGAAATGGTAAGTGATGAGGGTATTGGGATTTTTGTCCATGCATACGTGGTGTTTGGCTTTGCAGTTGTGCCTTGGCGACTCAGGGAGGGGGGCCAAGAGGTTTGGAAATACATTCCAGGCTGGGGATGGGAATTATGTTGCTGGACTGGCTTTGCAGTTTTGCTGTGCTTCTATGATGTCAGAGGGGTTAGCAGGATGAATATTGGGGCAAGCTGTATAGTAATCTCCTGTAGGCTGCCCTGACTGGGTGACTATCCTAGGGTGAGCCTCTCCACCAGGCCCCTTGTGGCCCTTCATAAGCATTGTCTGAAAGGACCCAAGGGGCACTGAATGCAGTTACCCAGATCAGGCCAGTTCAATCTCCCCCATTTCCTTCCCAATCCCCTGCTTTATGGGGCCTACTTATTCATTTTATTTAGCCGCTCAAGTTCATGTCCACTCTGGATCCATGTAAATGTCCATATCAGTTCCTTTCCCCTGTTTAGGAGGCCTCAGCCCTTCTCTCAGAGCTGGTTTGTACTTTGGATAGTCTTCTGACCCCTCTCCCCTAGCGCTCCTTGTTGGAGCTGGAGTTGTACCTTAAGCCAGCTGTAGAGCCTCCAGCAGTTTCTCTTCCAGCTAGCCCTTTCCTCCCAACTCCCATCAGTCCTTTCACACTCAGGCTGAGAGACTCAGCAGGTAGACCCTCCCCTACTGTCACCCTCTCCCTACTAAATCAGGGCACTGAAGGAACATTTTTACACTCTCCGGTGTCTGCAGGCATCTTGCCTGCTATGAGGGAGCAGATAGCATTTATGCTGGTCTGCTTCTCGCAGCTCATTGCCAGTTGGTTTGTGGGAGACGGGAGCCTTGCCTCACCTTCTTTACATGGCTCAGGCCCTTAGAGATACAGTGACAGTATTTTCTCCCCAATGTCACTCATTCCCAGGACCTCTCTCTCTCCCCACATTGCCCTTAGGTCCATATATTACACCTTTCACATGCTTAATGGGCCATGCCACATAGGAGAATGGGCTGGCCAGTAGGGCCTACTATCTTTAGGGGCCAACTACCCCATCAGAACATTACATTGAGGCAGGTGACTAGGAGGCAGAGAAGTCACCTAGAAGACAAGCTGCCAGCATGCCTGTCTTACGAAAAAGAGGATCACAGTGAGGGTGGCTGTTTTATACTGGGAGAGACTTTGGGTGATCTAACCTTTATGAGGCAGGACCTTGTCCTGTTAGGGGCCCAAGCTCCAAAAGGCATGGTATGTGTTTACTGAGTTACCGATACTTCTACCTACATGCTATCATTTGAATCTATTCTTTGTTCAATAAACGTACATGTCTTTTCACTATAAAGAAATTCAAGTGCCGTGGGAGGAGTACAGCGATGATGGTGAGGTAAAACCAGTAAGCTGGGGTGACATGCTCCTTTGGGAATGGTGGACATGTGAGCAACCTGTGGCACAGCAGCTGGATGCTCCAGGAGAATGCTTGGACGACTCAGTAGATGGAGCATGCCTAGTGCTAACTTCAAGGACAGCAGAGCCTGTGTAAGCTGAGAGGTCTGCACCTGCACAAACTCTCCCAAGATGTCCTCATGCTAAATACAAATGATAGCCGGGTGCATCACAGACCCGGGTACCCCCTGAGGCTGCACCATGCCACTAATGGTGAGGTGTTGAATAGGGTTGGGGGACTTTGCCAGGTAGGACAGCTGAGGGAATGGAAAGAAAAATATGGGCAGGGGCCTTCTGCAGCATGGGCCAGAGAACAGTCAGTAATCAACGCTTTGGACTCTGTCTCATGCTCATTGCCCAGCTGGAGAAGCTGCCATTTTGGAAAAGTGTATGAGGGAGGGCAGCAGGGAGTGAACAGAGAGCATCCTCACATCCATCAACAATGGTGGTAGGGCACTTGCAACAGAAGCTAACACAGCAGGATAGCACAACAAAATTAAAATTTAGATTTTTATTAAACAAATTCTAAGATGACTTACCTTCTGAGGTTCCTTCCAGAGGAGCCACCTTCTCAGTCCTAGTCTAGGTTGCTGCTTAGGAATTGGGTTGGTTGGATCCTTCTACCTGGCCAGTATCAGGGTCCTGAGCCTTGAACACATGTTGGCTTTTTGGGGCCATGACTCCACTTAACTCCTCAGGTTTGTCCTCCTAGGAGTCTTGCTGGTCAGCCTTGAATAGTAACTTGGTAGCTGCGCCGAGACCCTGGATCTCATCACCATTCAGGGAGAAGAGATGAGATTCAGGACACTTATGGCTGGGGGCAAGGGAGGAGAGACAGCAGGCCACATTGTGACTCTGGCCAGAGCTGCCACTTGGTCTGCCAATGTCAAGGTGTCAGCTGAGAACTGAAACTCAGGTGGAAGCCAGGTGAATTCACTTGTGTATTGTATAGATCAAAGTGAACATATAAATGTCATGAAAACCAGTGCAATGCTGCATGCATTGTTTTCCACTTATCTGTATCCTGTTGGAAATGTATATCCTGTTAGAATGTAATAACAAACATTTACATCAAATATACACCCCTGCAACTAAATAACGAGAAAGCCTTGTATCATGCAAGTGAAAGACTTCCGTGTTAAAGTGCTAATTCTTGTGCATTTGAAGGCAAGTGGTCATTGTGTGAAGACAGCTCAAATGCTCTCCTCTCTCTGCCCTCACGGAAAGAGCCCACGTGGGAAGTGAACTTGGCTTGATTTCTGTGAGAAGCAGCTATAAGTTTGGACAGTGAAGAATTCATCTTTGGACTGCCTTGATTCTTATAGAGCAGAATAACTGAGCAAGACACAGATCCCTAGAGCTACTTGGGGTAGCCCTGAGATTTTGGGGACACTGGCAGATTACTACATCTCTGCTACCAGTCTCTAATTCCCCAATGACTCACATGTACATACACATTTTACCTGCTTTTACCTCTCAATAACTAATTTATTTTTCCTAGCTAATAAACCTTTAGTTTACTATAGAATTTTATCTTAGATCTTCCACTGGTAGCCAAATCTGGGTGAGTGACTGGGCTCTTAGGACTGAGTGTAACCTGAAATATTTGTGATTTTTGGTGTGACCAACCATTTATCACAGACTGGAATGTCCAAGGGGATTTCCTGTGACTCTATTATAAGACTATTGCAATGTTTCAGGAGTTCACATTTGTTACTGGCTTGGTGAAATCTAATTATGGAACATTCCACCAGTTTGGGGTGTCTGCCCTGAGGTAGTGGCTCACAGCCATGGAGTACCTGCAGACAGCGTCGGTATTTAAAATCCCATCAAGCTCCTCAAAATATGGGCAGGTTGCGGGATTTTTTTCCTGGCAACCAGAGTTTGAACACAAGTCCTCCTGAGCTGCTTGCTCATTATCCAGCACTGTTCAGCATCCTGGTCATGGCCCCTTCTGGCACCAGCAAGGGGACATCTGGTCAGTGTGATGCCAGAGGAGGAGAGGGCACATAAGTCAGTAATAGTCACTCACAAAGCCACATGGGATAGCTGCTGGAAGAGTGCCATAGCAGCATTGCATACACAGACAGACCTCCGTAACTCGATTTGCAGCAAAGTTAGTTCAGTTTGAAAGAGGGCTCCAGAGTTTACAATAAATGGGGAGTGAGTGAGCTACAATTAATTGCATCATGGGTACACAGGAGTTTTCAGATTAGCGCTGTATGAGAACACAAGCAGTACACTGACAGAGGTACAGAACCCTCCCCACCAGAAGAGTAACCTTAATAAATGAGCATACCCAAAATAACAGGAAAAGCTGGTACTCTCCCAGATGCAAGGGTATTATCTCCCAGTTCCCAGCCTGGCAAAGCAAATGTGCCTCTTCCTTGGAGTCAGGATATATGATCCTGGGAGCTAATAGAACCATATTAGCCTTTTACTATTCTTCCTATCAGAAGCATTTTAGTGATCTGAAAAAAAAATCCTGTAAAGAGTAGAAAGATGGACAAACTGCTAAGGAAAAAACACAAAATAGTGCAAACGTTGGGGGGAGTAGGAGGGGAAAGAGAGAAATCAGAAAGGCTAAGACCTAGCAAGGGACATAAAAGGGCAAGAAGAAGAGATTCTTTAAATACATTAGAAGCAAAAGATAGAAGAAAAAAGTTGTAGGTGCTCTGCTTAGCAGGGAAGGAGAGCTAATTGCTGACCAAGAAGACAGGTGTTTAATGCCTATTTTGCTTCAGTCTCCACTAAAAATGTAAATGTGACCAGATCCCCCTTGTTAATATTAATTGTGTTGGGTAAGAAATACAAATCAACATATGGAAAGAACAGATTAAAGAACATTTAGATAAGATAGATGTATTCAAGTCAGCAAGGCCTGATGAAATTTATTGTAGGGTACTTAAGGAACTAGATGAAGCAAGCTCTGAACCATTAGCAATTACCTTTGAGAACTTACAGAGGACAGATTAAGTCCCAAGAGCTGCAGAAGGGCAAATATAGTACCTATCCTTAAAAAAAAAGGGGGGGGAGAAGAGGACCTGGGGGAATTCTAGAACAGTTACCTAACTTTGGTACTGGAAAAGATACTGGAACAACTTGTTAAACAATTTGTAGGCACCAGCAGCAGCTCCAGGTACCAGCGCTCCAAACGCGTGCCTGGGGCGGCAAGCCGCAGGGAGCGCCCTGCTGGTCCCTGCGAAGGCAGCAGTCAGGCAGCCTTCAGCGGCTTGCCTGTGGGAGGTCTGCCAGTCCTGCGGATTCGGCGGCAATTCAGTGGCGGGTACTCCAAAGCCGTGGGACTGGCGGACCTCCCACAGGCAAGCCGCTGAAGGCTGCAAAAAGCTAGAGCCGCCCCTGGTAAGCACCTAGAGGATAACAGGGTTATGATAAATCCATGCTGGCTATTCCTCAGGAACAAGTCATGCCAAACTAACCTAATAGACTTCTTTGACAGGGTTACCACCCTAGTGAATGGGGGTGGGGAGAGCAGTAGTTATGATAAAAACCTTACTTAAAAATCTAGACCCATAAGACATTCTCATAAGCAAACTAGGGAAATACGGGCTAGGTAAAATTACTATAAGAAGGGTGCACAAATGGTTGTGAGACCCTACTCAAAGAGTACTTATGGTTTGCTGTCAGACTGGGGAGCTGTATCTAGTGGGGTCTCACAAGAGTCTGTCCTGGGTTTCATACCAGACAATGGTTTCATTAGTGACTTGGATAATGAAGTTGAAAGTATGCTTATAAAAATGTGTGGATGACACCAAGCTGGGAGAGGGTACAAGTAATTTGGAGGACAGGATTAGAAGTCAAAAGGACCTTGACAAAATAGGATAATTGGTTTGGGGGTGTGGGGAGAGGGGTGAAGAGAGAAAAGAGAAAAAAATAAAGACGAGGGCAAAGGACTTCACTTAGGAGGGAGGAAAACAAAAAAATGCCAGCTACGAGATGGAGAGGGGGGTTGTCACTGGCTATATGGTAATACTGCTGAGAAAGATCTGGGGGAATACAGTGGATCACAAATTGAATGAGCCAATGTGATGCAGCTGCAAAAAACCCACAAATACTCTGGAGTTTGTTAACAGGAGTGTTAAGGTAAGACACAGAAGGTACTTGTCTTGAGAAAAAGATGACTGAGGAGAGACGTGATAATTGCTCACATATCTCTTTATAACAGCCCTTAACGGATGTGAAGACTTTTCTATATCTGCTTAAGGTAGGACAAATAGTAGTGGGCTTCATCTGCATCTTTCATATTCTTTACTGGGTATTATATCTAAATGGAAATACGCAGATACGTGAATGGTAAATAACTTAAAATAGCAGCTCTTTCAGTGGTATAATATTGGTCTAATTTGTGAAAATTTTCACAGCTACAGTGCTTTGCTGTTAGCCATGTGGGTATTTGTGTGTAGAAAAGAAGGACTTTTTATGGCCCTGGTGATTTTCCAAAGTTTCAGAAAGGGGTCATTTGTGATTCCATTGTTTTTCACAACTTAGAGAAGTCTGAAACTCTTGTGAAGTTGTTCCAGGAGGAGCCTGATAAGTTTATGAATATGGTGATGACCTATACATGGACACCTGCACTGATAAGAATATTGCATCTGCATCAAGAGAGATTTAGGTTACATATTAGGGAAATCTTTAACTACAAGGATGGTTAAGTTCTGGAATAGCCTTCCATCAGAGGTCTTTAAGAACAGGTTGGACAAATACCTGTCAGGGAGAACCATTCCAGCTCTACATTTCTATGGATGGGAGGCAACTGCCTCCCAAGTGTTTGTTCAGGGATTGCTTATCTGGATCCACTTGTGCTGCTTTCCCATTTGTTTTTCCCTCCTCATAGTCCCCTATTTCCTGCATGAATGCATTCTGGCAGAAATCTTTTAAACCAATATACAATAACTTCACCTCATTGACTAAGTCACATACAATGTTCATTTAATCTAGCTTGAGATATTTGCAACTTTCAATGTTTCTTTAAAAAACCTCCATGTTAGTAGATTTAAAATGTACAGTATAGTAGTTCACAAACCTTTTATGTAGTATGTTCAATAGTACCAGTTGATATTTATAGTGTATTTCTCCCATAATTAGAAGAGAAAAGGAATTTGAAATAGACAGGGTGGTTTATATAATTTGGACACATTGAAATGCTGCATTACTGATCAATAAAAGGCAACAAGTCATTCACAGCATGCACATTTTGAACTACAGGGTTCTCCTAATATAGTTGCAATAGCCACTTCTAATGCCATAAGGCATAGCTTATGGGTCCTACGAATACAGAAATAATGTACAGTGAATTAAGAAAAAGAGAAGAAATCAGACAGCCAATAAGGGATTACTTGTAAGAAAATCTAGAGTACTGTCCCCTCAAAACAATTTCATTGTACTTCAGAATCTCATGTCATACCAATTACAATGTAATTTACACCCTACAGAAAATTTTAAGATTGAGACATAAGATGTTTTGATACCATTTCTGAGACGATTAACTATGAGGACCAGGATTTGTCCATTTTTTACGCTTAGGACTACTCCTGAGCCTCAGGTTTTAAGTCCAGTTTCCAAAATGGTGCCAAGCACTGTTTGTCTCAACCTACACAGCACTGCTTCAGTTGCAGCCTCTGTGGCTTGTTCATTTTGGTAAGGTATGACAAAGCTTCAAAACGGGTATTACAGTAAGCTCCCCCAGCTCAGTGAAACAAACCTTAGACAGGGGTAGGCAACGTATGACATGCGTGCCGAAGGTGGCACGCAAGCTGATTTTCAGCGGCGCTCACGTTGCCCGGGTCCTGGACACCGGTCTGGGGGATCTGCATTTTAAATGAAGCTTGTTAAATGTTTTAAAAACCTTATTTACTTTACATACAACAATAATTTAGTTATATATTATAGACGTACAGAAAGAGACCTTCTAAAAACATTAAAATGTATGACTGGCACGCAAAACCTTGAATTAGAGTGATTAAATGAAGACTCAGCACATGACTTCTGAAAGGGTGCCAACACCTGCCCTAGACCATTATAACAGTTTGGTCTTGTTTGCATGGATGAGTGGCAAACACAAGTGCTATGGTTTCCAAACACATGGTTCCATCTTATCTGTACAGGGAAGGTCAAATATTCCAGTTTTAGAGTACTTGGGAAAGTTACATTATGGTCTCATTGAGATTACAGTGGGAAATCCTTAAGTAATATTTTAAATAATGACTCATCTAGTTTGAGTCATTACGCCATTTTTAATCAATTTCCATGACTCACAAGGAACCAGGATTGATAGTGTTAATGCAGCTCAGCTTCTTCAGAAACATTGTTAATTTATACCGTCTCATGATGACCCTTACCAGCAGATGAGTTTTTAACTACAGTCAGGTGACACTTCAGTGGTACAGAAGGCAATTTCTTGCACTGTCAGTACTTGACAATAGACACTTTACAGCCTGACTAATCTAAAGTCTATTAATGAGGCACTAAAACGCTAATGAATAAAAGGGATGTTAAAGTTCCTTCGATGCATTTTATTCATTTTAAAGTTGCAGCTTTCACAGGTAGGCATGTAGCATGTTTTATTACACACATTTTATGCATTATTCATTTTTAAAATGCATTTGCTACTTATTCATTTGTTAATTTAAGTAGGCTTCACTGTACTCAAAATGAAAACTAGTAGTTTCACATAGCTCTGCATTCCACAGATTTTACTCATTGTGGTAGAGAGGGGAAAGCAGGAATAGAAAAAGAAAATCCACAGCATCATCCACAAACATGCCTCCTGTCTCATGTCTATTATTCTTCATTCCAAAACATGATGTGCTCCTGAAGGCCCAGTCCTGCAAGCCCCTGCATATAGAACTTCCATTAAAGTAAATGAGAGTTCTACTCTGAGACGTATTTCAGAACTGGGCCATAACTGTTGTATTGAGGAGATGTATTTGGTTCACATCTTAACAGACAGTTTCAGTAATTAATTCATAAATGAAAACTCCAATAGCTTTTTGTAGGCAGAGCCAACAAGAAACAGCACACTTATGTCCTCATGAATATGCAAGTACATGGTGTGAAAATGTGGAATTTCCTCCGGAATAAGACAGGGAAACATAACCAGGAGTAAGACTACTTACCAAGTGGAAGAGAGAGAGATGCAGGAAAGAACAGCTAGTGACAAAGTTGCTACTTAGGGCTGCAGCTGTTTGCGTCCATCACATTAAAGGACCATTCCCAGAAAGGCTTTCTGGGAGGAAGTTCCTGTAAGAGAGCAAACAGATTATTACTCTGAATTTCCAAATTCTTATAAGGCATTATAAAGATCTTATTTACAGTGAAAAAACCTCTGTCAAGGTGTAGCTAAATGTCTTTCCCTCACATAGTCTTCTGCTTCTGAAGATCTTTAATAAACTTATTCTGATGCAGTTGCTTTCCTCCATTTTAACCCTTCCTTTGATTTTCAGTGACTGTACCATGGAGATATCAAGCCACGTATAGCCCCCTCTTTTTCTAGTATTATATTCATTCACACAGAACTGGCTTGTGACATCTCAGAGCATTGGAGCTATTGCTTTGGATTTACTGACCTGTCAAAACCAAAACAAGCCTTCAGAACTTAGTTCATTCTATTGTACATAATAATCGTTGGAAGAGGTCATGTGAGCAACATTAAAAAAAAGCCTGCCATTGGCTCATTGTACTACAGCAAGCTGAATAATCACTTTGGGGGCAAACATTCTCATATCAGAGACTCAGGAAGGGGTAAAAGGGCCCAGATAACAGTGTAGCAGAATTTGGAGAGCTTCAAAGAAATAGTCACTTTACTAGGGAAGATTTTGGAACTTTACAAAGATAGCTGGGGATGAGGCATTGAAACCCTGGAGAGCCAATGGGTCAATTCAGGATCGGACCGTATGTAAACTTGTGCACCCATAAGGAGATATGTAACAGGTACACTCACCATTGGGGCACCTCCTTGTGCCTGTGGACTAGCTCTCACCCAGTCTGACACCCCTTTCCATCAGTTGCCCACACCACAGTGCCTCTCTCTCTGTCTATGAGTCATGGTGCTCCGCCCTCTAGACAAGTCACTGTTTAATCCTCCTCTTTAGGGCTGTCAAAGTCCTACCAGACAAGCAATCCATATACCATGTCAGGTGGCCTGCCAGTTCAAATCCAGGCCCTGTGCCACCTAGTGGCTGACAGAGTAGTAGGCAAGTCCAGGTTCCTATAAATTCCAACTCAGGGACTCTATGCCAAGCAACCATGATGTACTCAATCTCGGTCCCTACCACTGTTTCCTTGGGCTTCTTTATAGTTAATTTCTGTAACTCCTAGCCAACATCTAAGTTTCCTCTGCTCCCAATGGCTACTCCCCACTGCTTCTTGCCAGACTCTGTAGTCTCCTCCTTCAATACCACCTTACCCATAATCAACATAATTGATCTCTAGGAGATAACTGGAAAGCTCTGCCTTACAGCCCCCTCTTATATTCAGCTTCCTGGGTTTATACAGGCCCAGACTACTCTTGCCAAGCTGCACTTCATCTCCAGTTAGGCTTTAGCCAGCCCTGCCCTCCTCCAGGTGCAGGCTATAAAGTTAAATCAGCCCTTTTTAACTTGCTCAGGCCTTGTGTGAAGTAAACACTCTATCACAAGATCCAACCCCCACCCCCCTCATCATTATGGGGTTCTTTGCATCTACTTTCTGTGGCAGCACAACTCCTTCAGGAGAGGTGCCAGCAGTGGCTTTTCCTGCCAAGCATACACCTTCTGAGTAGACTAAAGCAGACACTGCATTCTATAAAGCCAGGGCCGCCCAGAGGATTCAGGGGGCCTGGGGCAAAGTGGGGGAGCTGCGGCGCTTGTACTCACCCGGCGGCGGTCTGGGTCTTCAGCAGCATTTCAGCGGCGGGGGGCCCTTCAGTCGCTCCACATCTTCGGCAGCACTGAAGGGCCCCCCGCCACCGAAATGCCGCTGAAGACCCGGACCGCCACCGGGCCAGGGCTCGCGGGGCCCTTGTGGGGTCCAGAGCCTGAGGCAAATTGCCCCACTTGCCCCCCCTCTGGGTGGCCCTGTATAAAGCATGCATAACATGCAATTGAACCTGTATAAGTCCATAAGAAAGGTCACTAAACCAGTGCTTAGCCCCATCTGATGCCATATTAAGGGTAGAAAGTAAGAGATTTAAAACTCTTATATACCTCTCACTTTGTGGCAAGAAAGAAACTGGAGCATGGTTTTTTTGTTGTTTTTTTTTATTGTGCTATTTCAAGGTACAATTGCATGACTGAATTCTGTCCAGAAACCAGTCTCATAGCATTACATCACTTGACTGTAATCTGTCATTTGCAGTTTGCTAGAATGGTATTGACTTTAACTGCTTTGTTATACTCAATGTTTTCAGATGAGAGTGTGTGTGTAGGGAGTCTTTTGTTTGTTTGTTTTTTAGTTTTGAGAAGATAGCTGAATAACCATCCAAATAACCATGGTATAAATCTTTGTTAGGCTATATGTTACTGTTAGCATTTGGCCTTCCTCTGCAATTACAGTTCATCATCCATAAATAGTACTTGACAGTCTATTAATTTTCTACTAGAATCCTCCATTATTGTTCACTTGAGCATGTAGTTCAAACTGCTTTGGGATCCAGCCGGTAGTGACTGCTATCGTTAAGGAGGAATTCCAACTTTCATACAACCCTCTCCTTTTTCACTTACTCATAACGCTCAGACAAATTCCATCAGGCTGAAAATTTCCATGCTTGTTCTAAGCCCAAAGTTGAATTATTTTGGAAAGCATGAGTAAACTTAGTTCAACCATTTGAGTTAAGCTAGCATGAAAAATACAGCACACTTTCCCCATATTTCCTAACTGAAATTTTGAAGCCTGCAAATCTCAGAAAAAGGCTAATACTACACCCTCCAAACCAGGTTGTTTCATAGATCATCAATGAGGAAGTAAAATTATTCATGTCTAATGAAAATTGGTTCAGTAATTGTAAACCTATGAACATTCAGAGTCACATATTTGTTTAAAGATTCCCTAAAATAAAGAGAGCCCTGTTAATGCCTCCTGAGTTTAGGACTAATCTATTAATGGCTCCTCGGTGAAATCCACTTCAATTTAGGATTATTTAGGTAGATTATAAGGTTGCACTACAATTTAGCAGTATCTTTTCCTAAGAAAACCCGGAAAATTAAACACAATAGCTAACATTAATGCGATATTCAAGGTAAGAAAGCAAGCGCTCAGAAATCAGGATATTCCAAAAGTTATGATTTTTCCTCCACTTTCAGCTCTGCCACTTTCAACACAAAGAGTCATTTTTATTCCTGTTTTCTTCATTAAGTGTAAATATTAATGCATTATAGTTTGTGTTGTTTAGTCTATCCTGTAGCATAAGATGTACTGGGTGTGCCATGTGGCCAGACTAATATTATGATTGTTATTTATTGACAATTTATCCTGCGCTACTGCCCAAAGACCCCAGTCAGGACTGGAGGTCCCATTTGTGATGAGTCCTGTGAAAATACATATGACAAGACAATCCCCACCACAAAGACACAGAAACAAACAAGGGGAAGGGGAACAGCTATATTATACACATGAATCAAACTATCTTGTTAGTTACATTGTATTTAATGGCAACAGACGAGGTCCATGGGAAATGGCAGGCGAGGAAGAAGTAACATGATCAAGGGAGTAGAAAAAAGGAAGGAAGGTGAAGAGGAACACTTAAAGGAAGGGTGTGAAAGGCAGGTATGGAGAGGAAGGAGTAGATAGGGTAAGAAGGATGAAGAGAAGCATGGAGGGCAAGGTAAATGAGGGAGGCAGATGAAAGACTGTAAGGGGAAGAGAGGTAAATGACGACGTAAGGTGCAGGTCAGTGGGGAATCTTATTATTTCTCTTTGTATTCACAGAGATTATTAATCTAAGGCCAGATCCTGATTTCTAGGGTCAAAATAGATTATTTAATCTAGGTCCAAAATGAGTAAAGACTGCATAAAAATGAAGTAAGGACCTCAGGCTTTGCCCTCTCAATTTATATTATCTAGCCTACTTTCAACATCCTCCTCAGCTTCCTATTACAAAAGTAAAGTATTACATATTCCTCTGTGTGTTGGGAGTCAATAATGTTCTCATTAAAACTCACTAAGGTTCTTACGGTGGTTTGGAACACTTCATTTGTCTTAAGAGCTGGGTTAAAGATTTGTAGAAGTAAATTAATTATAGCAGTGTTTGTCTGAGTTGAAAATATTCACATTTACCCACTTTTTTATTTGGTATACTATTGTTCCCAGATTTCCCTTCACATAAGATTCTTCAAGCCAAATATAACAAAAAAATAAAGAAGAGGTAGTTCATGGTTTGATATTTCTTATGTCATTTAAAAAAATATATCAGATGTGGGAAAACAAATAGTATTTCCTTTCAAACATCAGCAAATAGAAATACCATATTTTAATTAAGCAGAAAATCCTCTCTCCCCCCAGGACCCTCCTACAGATGTAGAAGTCCACAGGCATAGCAAAATTGGTGTGATCCTGTTGCATGGGGAAACAAAGGGAAAGACGGGTTTTAGGGAACTGTGGCAGAGTTTCACACTCTCTGTGTACCATTCTGCTGTGGAAGCTCTCTGAATGCTATGGGAATAGGATATGGACCGGGTGTGGGTCTGGTCACTTCACTACTACATGGATCCACCAACCATTGCTGTTTGTGGAGCAGGACTGGCAAGGCATATGTGACACAGCCCTGGAGCTGGAGTAGCAGTGATGAGATGGCTTTATTAATGCTTTGTGACCTTAGTATGGGGTTGGGATTCTTTTCTCCCAATACCTAATGAACTTCCCAGCTGCTCAGGTTGTGTGCTCAAGGCAGGGGTGAAAATACCTTAAAGGACTTACTGGTACTCCAGAGTCCTTAGGAGTGGAGGGGCCTCAACTGCAAGAGGTGTGGCCTCTACCAGAAGAGACGGGGCCTTAAGGGCCCAGGGCTTCAGCTGCTGCTACAGCAGCAGAGCCCCGGGCACTTTAAAATCACCATTGGAGGGGGCCCCGGCCTCTAGCGGAGTTTTAAAAAGCCTGGGGCTCCGCTGCAGTAGCGGCAGCCAGGAGCCCCTGCCCCTTTAAATCACTACCAGAGCCCTGCTGCCACTACCCCAGGGCTCCAGCAGCAGGGCTCGGGTGGCAATTTAAAGGACCCTGGAGGGTAGCGTCAGTGGGACCCCTGAGCCCTTTAAATCGCCACCCGAGCCGTGGTGCTGGAGCCCTGGGGTAGCAGCGGCACCCGGGGTCTCAGGTGGTGATTTAAAGGGCCCGGGGCTCCAGCTGCTGCTACCACCCCAGTCCCTTTAAATCAGCCCTAGAGCCCTGCAGCCAGAGCCCTGGGGTAGTGGTGGCAGGGCTCCGGCAGCAAGTTAAAAGCCTTGGGGTGGTAGCGGCGGCCGAGCCCTGGCCCTTTAAATCACCACCTGAGCCCCACGCCGCTACCCCAGGGCTCCGGCAGGCTCCAGGGATGATTTAAAGGGCCCAGGGTTGTAGTGGCTACCGGAGCCCTGGACCCTTTAAATCGTCCCCAGAGCCCTGCTGCCAGAGCCCTGGGGAGGCAGCAGCAGGTCTCTGGCAGCTATTTTAAGGGCTGGGGCAGTAGCGGCTGCCGCAGCCCCGGATCCTTTAAATAGCCGATGGAGCCCCGCCGCCACTACCCCAGGGCTCCAGGGACAATTTATAGGGCCCGGGGCAGTAGCTGTGGCAGGCGCCCTGGGCCCTTTAAATCACCGCCTGGGCCCCGCTGCCACTTCTCTAGAGCTCCGGCAGCAGGGCTCTGGTGGCAATTTAAAGGGCCCGGGGTGCCAGCTGCTGCTGAAAGCCCCGGGCCCTGTAAATTGCCACCAGGGGAAGCCGATCCACCCCAGTACGGCACACCGGCTCTTGCCAGTACGCCGTACCGGGGCATACCAGCTTACTTTCACCTCCGGCTCAATGATAGAATTTTGGACTAGTTTGTTCAGTGGTTTAGCTGAAATGCAATGAGTGGATCTGCACTTAGATTTTAAAGTCCTGGACTAATAAGGAAAAAACACCTCATGCTACATTCTAACAATCCCCTGTGGTGGATGCATGGAGGTGACGCTCTTGGGATGCCGTCCCATAGTTTCATCCAGTTTACTGGCAGAACTGATCATTAGAGCACCTTGTCTGATTTCTTGTATATCATAGGCTACTACATTTCACCCCCAGATTTTAGGTAGACCAAAGCATATCAGCCCTCAGGAGACTAAACTTTTGTGTGCACTGGTGGAGAACAGGAGAGACTGAAGTACCATCAATGCCTGAGGCCCCTGCCATGGGAAGTGTACCAGTTATCTTTCTGGTGGATCTAGCCATGCTGTGCCATGACTGCACATTGCCCCACAATCTCTAAATACTAAAGCATTGCTAGAATCACACTAATATATATGTATAATACATTATATACTGTGGGCTTAAGTAGTTTACATTTAGTGAGGAAATTGTATTTAAGTGAAGTTTACATTAAGTCTCCAGAGGCAGAGGGAGGGATAGCTCAGTGGCTTCAGCATTAGCCCACTAAACCCAGTGTTGTGAGTTCACTCCTTGAGGGGCCCATTTAGGGATCTGGGGCAAAAAATTGGTCCTGCTAGTAAAGGCAGGGGACTGGACTCAATGACCTTTCAAGGTCCCTTCCAGCTCTATGAGATAGGTATATATGTATATATTGTGCTGCTGGTACAGTAGCTTAGCCATGAATGCAATGTAAGGTATTTTTATCTTGTGCAAGAATATGCTTCCATGAGCAATTATAATCTAATTAAAGTCATTAATGTTTATACCCTGGGGAAATATTCAGTTATTCATAGGCATCTGAGCTTTTCCTGTCTCCCCATCTTCACTATAATTTATGCTTTGTTGAACACTTCTGAGAATATTCAGAAGTTATTTCCCTGACACCCTGAAGCAGGGAAGTAGCCTATGGCAATGTTTTCAATGCCTCTATTTAGAGTTACTTTTAAGACACATATTAGTCATTTTTATTCAATGTATCAGAGCTGGAGTCAACTTTTGTGGCCAGATTTTATTTTGTATTCCTCTTACACTATAGGATGATAAAGCTTTTCATATAATAAATCATAAATTAACAAGCCTGTAGCTTTTTATTACTCTAAAATTCAAGTGTATAAACAGGAGTGTCTGAGAATAGTAATGTATTGGTGACTTCACAATCTTAATACCAGCATCTGTGATGTTGTAATGCTTCTATAAACAAGTTCTCCTTTGTAGTTAAGAAGAAAAGTATAGAGCAAGTGAAACAGTGAGTTTTAAAATAGAAGAGAACTGAACGGTTGAAAATTTTATTATATAGCAACTTTTTTATCCACTGAATGGCAAAGGATTGAGTGTCAAAACACTAAGGCATGGCCTTCAAATCCTTCCCTACTAAGGCCTGATTCAAAACCCATTGAAGTAAATACAAAGTTTCCCACTAGACTTTGCATCAAGCATCTCTATTTCTCACAGTGCCTATTATATACTCACAGAATCTGTTTTAACTAGGAAAATGACCCATCACTGACAACAAGCATCAGCAATGGCTTCGCACTCCTGGCCTCCCTCAAATGGAGCAAGCAATTACCAACATCCTAGACAGACCACATTTCATTTCAGCAATGGCCTAACACAGTGGCTCACAATATTATTTGATCATGCCCCCGCCCTTTTCTTGTATCTGTAGTAGTTTATGCCCTCCCCTGTCCCGCCACATAAATACTTATACCGATATATGCAGCGGTGATGCTTCACTTGTATCAGTTTCGGCTTCTTTGCTTTTCACTTCAATTGTGTGGGGTTTTTTTCTGTTGCACGAATGAGCCAACGATGCATTGTAATAAGAGCAAAAGAAACTGTGATTGTGGTCCAGGCTTACAATCAAATGTGCACACCACATCATAGCAATCGTATTAACGTACAGCTAGCAATGTATAATGCTATGCAGGCTTAACAGAAATTTATTAAAATGTGCAGTGCCCTCGAAAGTCAAATACACAGCGCCATCTGATGACCTGATATGTCTGGAGGAATCAGCTTTGCTAGTTATTCATTGCTGTGGGTAAAATGTGCTTAGTATGATATTTTTTCCCCTGAAGCCTCTCACACTCCCCCACAAAATACAGTCTGCATCCCCTCTGGGGGGGCCTGCCCCCCACAGTTTGAGAGCCTCTGACCTAATGTGATTTGCCCAAAGGGTGTTGTGAAGGGCCTGGTGATGTCTACATTAGCAGCCTGACTATTTTCAAGTGTAGAGAGAACGCATCACTGACACTGTCACACACGGGTCATTTTCCATATGTAGGCTGTGCTAATCTTTTTTCTAAGATATTCCCAACCACTGCTAAGAACAGCATCTCAAGCAGTGGTAGCAATGCTTTGAGCATACATGAAGTATGTCTACACTGTGTTTTAAAACCCACAGAAGTGAGTCTCAGAGCCCAGGCTCGAGCCACAGAGGAGCTGTGTAGACATTTGGGCTTGGGCTGGAGCACAGGCTCTGAAGCCCATGGAGGGGGTTGAACAGTGCTTAGTTTATGTCAGGGCTCGCTAGTGCTGAGCCCCAGCACCTCTACACTTGGCAGATCATAGCTCTGGCACCTCTGGCTTTCTGCATCAGTTATGAATGTAAAAAACTGCTTGAGCCCGGGCTCCTCTTTCTTTCATTACAAAGTAAGCACTGGCATTGGGTTTCAGAGCCCAAGTTCCAGCCCGAGCCACATATCTACATTGCTGTTTTTAGTCCCCTAACACGAACCCAAATCTGCAGTCCCGGGCTCTGAGACTCTCTGCCATGGCTTTTAAAATGCAGCATAGATGTACCACTGGAGACAGGGCTCCAGCTAGATGCCAGCATTTTAAGCAGAGTCTTGTCTAAAACCTGCTCAGAGCAGGTTTTACAACACTATGGTAAAAATGACAGCAATCGCTAGCACGCTACCTATACTAGTGCTGTTGCTTTTATTGTTGTTATCATTTAGAACTGCTCAGGGTCTTTTCAATTTCATAATGTCTAAATTAAAGATTAGAAAAAAACTGATGAAAGTCTCCCCCACTTTTTGAAAGCCAACTTTAGAGCTGGTTGAAGATCTTCAAAATTTCAAGTTTGAGGTAAAATTTTTGAAAAAAGTTGTGATTTCTTCCCCCACCAACCAGCATTATAAGGCTAGTGTGGAATCATTCAAGGGGTGGGAGGGAAACTAGTGTAGACAAGACTATAGAGGTGGTAAGAGTGGAATTATTCAGAGATGGATGCAGAGGACCACACACCTCTTCACTCAACCTCTTTATCAGTAACTCCCATTGAACTTGCTTAAATTCACTCCTACAGTAACACAGTCTGATCTCAGTTATTCTGGTCACTCCAGACTTTGGCCCCATACAACTGTATCAAACTCAGAGGTGAGGATTTTTCCATTTTGTCTACAGAACTTTCCTCCCCAGAGTTAGAGCCTGAGTGAAGCCTATCACAATATTATGCGCTCCACCATCCCTTCCACTGTGAGAGTCCTGCAGGATTTAGAAGGGATTGAGGCCCTGAGGACAGCACTTACACTGCTTAACTGCTTTCCCAAAGTGAAACCTAAATCAATACGGTTCTGAAAACCTATATATTTAAACAGAGGATAAACACTGTAGGCTTTTTAAACCAGTCAAGAGCACGGATATAATTTTCTTAAGTGGTTTTAAAGCTGATTTTTAAAAACCTATCAAACAGGCAAACACTCTAGGGTTTTCCACAAGGGCCCCCCTCCCTGGCTGCTGCTTCCACTTTCATTTCTGGAGGATGGGAGAAGTTAAAACATGAAACTTTAAAAACATGCATTGACTTTTTCAAAATATGTACACATGGCACCCAATTATGTATGCCTAGTTTGGGGCTTTGCTCAGCTCAGGCTGCCCAAATCAGTGTTCAGCCACCAAAACACCTGTATTAGATTCCTAAGTAGATGCTAATTAGAGCATCTAATTTGAAGATAGGCACCCTAATTTAGGCATCTAAAGCCTGGTCTACACTAGAAAATTAGGTCTGTTTAATTACAGCGGTCACAGGTATGACAAATCCATACCTCAAAACAGCGCTGTTAAGCCAACCCAAGTCCCATGTAGCGAGCACTAGGTCGATGGAAGGATTTCTTCCATCAACCTAGCTACTGCCTCTTGGGCAGGTGGATTACCTACGCCCACAGGAGACTCCCTCTCATCGGCATAGGTAGCATCTACACTGAAATGCTACACTAGCAGGGCTGTGCTGCTGTAGCATTTTAAGTATAGACAAACGCTTAGTTTCAAAATTATGTTCTGACTATTATCACTTCAACCTATCAGTGCCACTGCAGAGAACCACCATTCTCTTCACGTGCTCTACTGATTTAAATTCTGGGAATACTTTTAGTCACTGGAAAATGGATTTGTTTGATTAATTTGTGCATATGTGTGTGTGTTCTCCTGCGAACTATTCAAGTGTTGAGTTTAATTGAGCTACAGCTGGTGCTAACTGCATATGCAGAGAGTAGGGATTTACTGACTGATTGACTGTCTCTACCTTTTAACCTGGATGAAGACATGTGAAGTAAGAGGTGACATTTGTTGATGATACAAAACCATGGGGAGGGCAGTATGAAGGAGGAAGGTAATAAATTGAATAGATTTAAAAGCATGAGAAATCAGGGGGCTTACGTAGAATAAAGAAAGCTAGGCACACTAGTTAGATTATATTAAATCAAAGATTTTATCCATAAATCTCCAATTCAAGTTGAACAGAGTGAAAGAGACAGAACAAACAAGCATTAATATTCCAATGACAATGCAAGCCTTCTTTGGAGAGCAGAATAAATTAAAGCCTCTCACTTTTAAGGCCCTCCAGCTGACAAGAACTTAGTTCCATTGTCACCATACCCAGTCACAGCTGTTCAAGTGACAGCAGACAGGGAGGGGTGGGAGCAAATGGAAATGGGAAATGTTTATAAAAAAATAAAAGTGTTAAAAACCAGAGTACAGAAGGAAGCAGGAAAATGGTTTTGATCTTTCAAAAAAATTGGAAAGGATTAAAAAGTGTTCTGTTGGATCCCTTTCCTCCGGCTTACCCTCATGCCCCCACCCTATCTGAAGAAGTTGTCAATACTGGCATGGAGCAATGGTCTGCTGCCCAGACACTGGGTCAAATTCTTCTCCCCTTACTCATGCTGAGCAGTTATTGCCTGTGTGAACATTCAGGAAATAAAGCATTGCTTAACATGAGCAAGGAGGACAGGATCAAGCCCACAATGTGGCAGTCTCAATTCAGGGGAGAAAGAGCAAAAGAAAGTAGAAGGCTCTTCAATTTAGCAGACAAAGGAATAACAAAGTCCAGTGGCTGGAAGCTGAAGCAAGAGAAATCCATACTAGAAATAAGGTCTCATTTTTAACAGTGAGAATAGTTAACCATTGGAATCATTACCTATAAATATGGTGGATTCTCCATCATTGGATGTCTTTAAATGAAGATTGGATACCTTTTTAAGAGAGATGCTCAAACAGAAGTTACACTGCATCAAGCTTAGTTACTTGGTGAAAACTCAATGGCCTTTGTTATGCAAGAGGTCAGATTATTAGATGATTATAATGGTCCCTTTTGGCCTTAAAATACATGAATCTATAAAGCAGGGAGTTTCTGTGGTCCTTCTTGCTTCCTTATGGGATGCACAGGACCAGTGGCAGTCAGGCCCTAAATTAGGAGTGCTCAAAGTCTACTAAAAACCATGCACACCCACATGTGCACGCGCGCACACACACACACAATAAAGTGGAAGACATCTACTCATGCCCACTCACTTCTGCTCCAGAGCCTCCCCTTCTGGCCTTTCCCCCTGGCTTGGAGAAAGGTTAGGTAAGAGACCAGAGATTAAAAGTTATCAGGGAGTATACATACTCAATGGGCATATCCTACCATACACCAAGAATGGAGGATCAAGGTGGTAGTGGGAGATAAAATTTCCCCTTCATCACAGTGAATACAGTATGTAGGATAAACAACCAAAGACAGCAATAGGACTGTGGCTGCTCCACCTCCATCTGCTTGCCCCCTAGCATCCAAGAAAGGTGCCATGAGCGAGCCCTGCCTTAATTTTCCCTCAGCCAGGTATAGACCAATCCACACAGATCTTCTGTGCATCCAAGAATGCCCCACTTCAGAGCCTCATTTATTAACAAAAATTAAAGCAAACATAAGCAAGACCTTACTCGGGTAACTCCCAGGGCATCTGCAGTCCAGGGTCAATAAAACAAGCTTTATAGAATTACCTCTGGCTTTTTCCTTCAGAACTCTGGTTCCCTTCCCCTGGATCTTCTCTCAGAATAGTTTTCTTCTCCCAAAAACAGTCACAGACCCCTTCCCTTGAGGGTACTCCTGCTCCCTCCACTTGAGGAACAGTGTCTGTGTCTCTCCCTCAATTCCTTCCCTTGGTCTACTTCTGTTTGCTCCCAGGGTACTCTCTCCCTCTCAAGTTGCCTTCTCCTCACAAGCCTCTTCATCTCAAAGGCACCTTCCTTCTGACAGCACTCTCTGTGACTGAGCCTCAGCAGCCTTTGAATAGGGTGCTGGTGCTCCTCTACTAATTGACCATTACCAGCCACTTGGCACAACCAGTTACTCCTAGGTGAGCCTTCAGAAAGCTGTTATAAGTTTGGCTCTCCTTAAAGGGCCAATTGACCTCTGACAATGCCCTAGTAGTGGTATTAATTTTTAAAGGAAATATGAACGAGTATTTAGAGAGAGAAACATATTTGTCAGGGCATAATTCATAGAATAGAATCGTAGAAGATTAGGGTTGGAAGAGACCTCAAGAGGTCATCTAGTCCAACCCCCTGCTCAAAGCAGGACCAACACCAACTAAATCATCCCAGCCAGGGTTTTGTCAAGCTGGGCTTTAAAAACCTCTAAGGAAGGAGATTCCATCACCTCCCTAGGTAACCCATTCCAGTGCTTCACCACCCTCCCAGTGAAATAGTATTTCCTAATATCCAACCTAGACCTCCCCCACTGCAACTTGAGACCACTGCTTCTTGTTCTGTCATCTGCCACCATTGAACACAGCCTAGCTCCATCCTCTTTGGAATCCCCCCGCTCACACTTCTGTTTTGCCAATGAAATAACCCCAGTTCCCTCAGCCTCTCCTCCTAAGTACTGTGCCCCAGCCTCCTAATCATTTTTGTTGCCCTCCGCTGGACTCTCTCCAATTTGTCCACATCCCTTCTGTAGTGGGGGGACCAAAACTGGACGCAATACTCCAGGTGTGGCCTCACCAGTGCTGAATAGAGGGGAATAATCACTTCCCTTGATCTGCTGGCAATGGTCCTACTAATACAACGGCATGTTGGCCTTCTTGGCAACAAGGGCACATTGCTGACTCATATCCAGCTTCTTGTCCACTGCAATCCCCAGGTCCTTTTCTGCAGAACTGCTGCTTAGCCAGTCAGTCCCCAGCCTGTAGCGGTTCATGGGATTCTTCCTTCCTAAGTGCAGAACTCTGCACTTGTCCTTGTTGAATCTCATCCGATTTCTTTTGGCCCAATCCTCCAATTTGTCTTGGTCACTCTGGACCCTATCCCTACCTATCCCAATTGCTAACTCCAGAAGGGTACAGAGGAGTTGTCAGTAGGATGCTCTGTGTTCCTAAACTGGAAGTAAACAGAGGGACTTCCTTGATTTTGTGAAGAATATTTAGAGAAGTGGATTCAGAAGGATGGTAAAAAAACCTCCATAAACAAGGCATTTCAGCAATAGATTTCCACATGCAAAACATTTTTTTTAAATCACGTACAATATGTTTTAGTAACTACTGAATTTTAAAAATCAGGACTTAATTCAATTTTATTTCTGGAAAAAATGTGACGTGTAAAATTTGTTCTATACAATTTTGCACCCAAGTTGCTGAAATCTCAGTTCTCTCAGCTAGCAGAAGATAACCTTTGCCCTCAACAGACAAGGCTTTTACTTCTACTGTGGTATAGTAATTAAAACCAGGGCTATAAAAACTCTGATTCCCCAAAGGATTTGCTAAAATCCCCTAATTCCTTGTATTTTTCCCCCATGTACTATTTATAAACTCTCCTTTGAGGCCTTTTAAGCAAGCATCTCTTAAAGTGCATTCGATTTGTAGAGTAATCTAGCTCCACCAAGTGACAATTTCTTGCAGTTGCCATTCTGTAAGTGAACTTGAAATAACATGAACGTGTACTGCACGCTAAACCAGTCCAATAAAATTATTTTCTTTGTTGTGCAGGCTCTGAGTCAAACAGGTCATGCCAGTAAAACGGCTTCTTTTCATTCTGATATCGTCATGAAACACTAAATAGTTGGAATGAAACTCTTATTTTCCCAGTCATTACTGGTTAATGCTAAATATTTGTTTCACAAATGTGTTCAAAGAATTAGCAGCAATTTACAGTAATATCTTTTGAACTAATATGCAGGGGAGACAGATTAATTGACTGAGTTCTGCTGGCTTCCAGATGCAGAAGCTAGACTGTAGGCCCACAGCTATGGAAGGCATGACTGTGGGCTCTGAGATACAAACCACCTACAATCTCTACCTACAGGGGCATGAAAGACCAGGTAGTGGGAAGGCTCAAAGCAAAGTGGAGGTGCTTGCTGACAGACTGTCCCAGCATGGGTAACATAATATCTACCTATCGTATTTTGCATAACATTTGTGAAAGCAAGAGTAAGGAGTTTAAAATGCCAAGGAGCGAGGAGGCTGCAGGCCTTGCAGCAAGCTATGCTCAACCAAACAGGCAAGCTGTACCACTAGACTCTATGACTGTTGTGAACACTTCCTGGGCCAGGCCTGTGAACCAATTCAGAGACTCTTTAGCCTGGATCCGCAAAGGTATTTAGGATTTCAGTGGGAGTTAGGCACCTAAATACCTTTGAGGATCTGGGCCTTTATGCTCATACTTTACAGATACAGAGGGCCATGTGGGGATGGATCTTGCTGAAGCCTAAAACTAGCACAATCAAACGTTAGCATTTGATGTCCTTGAATATAATTGTTTTCCTAGTTGGTTGTGGGGTTTACGTCATATACTTTTCTTTTTATCCTAATATCTTTTATCTTATTATAATATTATTTTTATCATTATTTGCATTTATAGCATTTTGGATTAGGACAGTTATGGAATTGTTAAGCAAGCATTGTCTTACTTTAACTTAGAGTACTTTTCATGAGCAATTAGAGAGAGAAATGCTGCTAATCAACTTTGTTTACCAACGAATATGCAGGTCAGCCGCAATATCTAGGACAACCCCCCTACTCCCACACAATATGGTTTCTGGACTATGCAGAGATAAAATGAATGTCCTGGGGATTCCAGTTTTCTCTGTCATGTTCACTAGAAAGGGTGGAGTGCCCTGGGAATGCATGGGAGGGAGAACATGAGTATGGGCAGTTCTTTAAGAGCTGCTGCTGTCCTGTATAATGGCATTATACTGAGGAACATACTGAGGCCCATGAGTAGGATAACAGTGCAAGTCACCTTTGGTCCTGTATGTACTCCCTCATATGTTCATAGTAGAACACTTTCTCTTGCAGCTGCATTTCTGTTTGGCTTCTTTGTCCTCTTATCTAAATCTGTCTTGTTTCTGAAAAAAAAAAAAGAAGAAAAAGATTGTGTTTTTCCTCCTTTGACTTAAAATTTTTGTCCCCATGGAGACAAAAAACAGATTTTCTCTTGTTTTCTGGTTTCTCCTGCTGAATTTAGTCCAGAACTCTGCTCTCTGTGTTCCCAACTATCTGCTCACTCTCAGTTATGGCTATATGGCAGAAATGGTCTCTATATTGGGAAATAAGGAAAAGAGTTATTTATGGCAGATAACCCTTGGAATGCAATAAAAGTGACAACTGTTCACTTTCATATTCTAAAACCTTATAAAAAGGCACTCTGTCCTAGGATTAAAAATCCTAATTCTCCCCAATTTTAAACAAACTATTGGGGAGGGCAAGATGAGTTAATGGAGGAAGGAGAGCAATGTGCATGGAGGGACAAGGAGGGGCAGGTAGAATACAAAGCAACTATACAAGTATTACTTGTTGGATGCTAATAGATACCATGAAAGAATCGGGGCTGGAGGGTACGTCAACGGACAGGAATGGCTCATTCAAGCAAGTTGGAGCAAAGCTGATAAATCTGCATTCAAATTATTCTAATGATGGACAACAGAAAATGTACTTCAGGACTCGGGCAGCAAAGTAAATTTCTGTGGGGACACGAAGAAATTAAATATTAAACCAGTAATGTGATTGCCACACTAGAGCACTAAAGATTCTTTAAGGTTACTCAGAGATTATGGCTTGAATCTAGTAACTGCCCATGACTCAGCCACAGCTGTGCACAAGTTATTTTGTATTTCCACACTCATTTGGAACAATAGCCAGTGTGGAGGGGTCATAGGGGGAGGAAATCCTGAAAGGGGCTGCCAGATCTGGAGGTGTCCAGCAGAGCTAAACTAGAAGGGAAAGGGTTAGGCAGCTGCTGCTTATTAGCACCGCATCAGAACTGGAAGGCAGGTGAACTTCAGTTCTCATGTGTGTCTGCATCTGCCCTTTTCTAAAACACTAATAACAGCAACGAAGAAGGGTAGGACAGTGGCAGTAGGCAGAGCTGGCATGAGGAAAGGAACAACAACTTGGTTCTAAGTATTATGCCCATCTAATAAATAAAAGAAGAGAAACAATGCTGGGTAACCTTTGGAATGAGTCCGATCAAAACCAACTGTCTCTCAAATTTTGACTACTGAATATTCAGAATTAACAGCCCACAAACTCTCCAAAAGCCAAGAATTATTCATATAAATTATTTGGCAGGCAATTTCAAATAAATAAATTTGAGAAAATCCCAAGCTGCTTATGGACAGTTCACAAAGAGAAAAAGAGGCAATATTTGCTCAATAAATTGATAATAAATTGCTCAGCTCTACTAGAAATCCCCCTGTCCTGCAGAAACTACCATCTACATATAACACCACTATGCCCAACTGTTTCTCCTCACTCTACTGCACTTATTTGTGCCTTTAGAATACAAACTTCTTAGAGCAGGAGCTCATGTTCTTTGGTTAATATATTTTGCACATTCTAAAGCACAATTTGCTGCTATGCTGCTGTGTAAATAATGTATCTAATAAGCCAAATCCAGAGAGACACTTCAGGCCTCTCCCCTGGTTGGCCAATGGGTGCCAGAGAATTCCAGGTGGAGGAACTACCTATTGTTGCTTGGCGGTGTCTCCCTTTCTTGCTACTGGGACTGAATCAAATTCCCATACCTGTTGGTGTGTGTATATATGTCATATGTTTCACTAAGGTCAAAACAAGATATTTCAGAATATTTTGTTTCACAAAAATCTCCAAGATTTCTTCTTTACGTTCCAATTCAGGACAAAACAAAATTTCAAAATCTTGGAATTTCCCATGGGATAGAAATTCCATTTTCCTACCAGCTCTATTCTGACTCTCCTCCTTAATCTGACGTTTTTGATCTCTAGCACATACTCCATAGTGTCTACAATATCTTCATGTCATAATGTCATTTTATTCAATGTTTATATCTTATCATCCAAATCATGACTTTTGTCATAAACCTTTGATTCGGAATGAGGGAGAGTATTTCGAAGCAACAGCTAGAATGGTTGATGATTTTGCAGGGGAAAATGAGTTGGTACAACTTGGACAATATAATATGGTTGGAAGCTAAGATAACAGAATGATAAAAGGTAGAATTTTTTTTAAAGATTATGAAAAGAGACTATGGAGAGAGAAAAGTACAAAAATAACATGGGGATGGCAGAATTCTGCCACTATTGAGTTTTTCTGTCAATCAAAAATATTGTTATGTTTGAACTTGACACCAGCTACAGTTCAGTTACGGCTTTCATTATCTCTTTACCAGCTGCCACACTGCTTAGAACTTTCAGTATTGATGGATTTGCTTCAAATGTTCAAATATAAATCATAATGTTGGCAGTGGGTTACACTAAAAATATCTCCAACAACCCACTTGGAACATGGAAATGACATCTTGGCCTTATAGTTTTCATTTGTGCTCCCTCTCATTTGAGAATGCTTTCAAACCTTTATTTCCAACTCAAGAAATTAGGCCCCTAATATGAGTTCAGGTATATTGTCAAGTAGAAAGCTCTCAATGAGGGCTCCATTACATGAGTGGGAGCACACTTGGACTATTAGTGGATTTCAGCCTCTGCTCTCAGTCTGACAATACTCACAAACATATATTGTACACTTGGAAGAGGTTTGAATGGACTTCTGTTGGGTGGTGATTGCTTTTCTTTTTTTCCTTTGTACATCCTTAATTATAAATAAGGCTAAGATTTAGTCACAGAATCCGTAACTTCCAGCAAAAAACGGTTACTCACCTTTCTGTAACTGTTGTTCTTCGAGATGTGTTGCTCATATCTATTCCAGTTAGGTGTGTGTGCACACCACGTGCACGGATGTTGGAAACTTTTTCCCTAGCAGTTACCTGTCGGGCCGGCTGGGGAGCCCCCTGGATTGGCACTGATATGGTGCTCTATATAAGACCCTACCGGCCCGACCCCCCTTCAGTTCCTTCTTGCCAGCTACTCCGACAGAGGGGAGGGTGGGGGGTATGGAATATATATGGCAACACATCTCGAAGAACAACAGTTACAAAAACGGTGAGTAACCGTTCTTTCTTCTTCGAGTGCTTGCTCATATCAATTCCAGTTAGGTGACTCCCAAGCCTTACCTTGGAGATGGGGTCGGAGTCAAGGAACTGCAGACTGAAGAATCGCTCTGCCGCATCATCACGAGAGTGCTGGACGATAGCGTAGTGGGATGTGAAGGTATGCACCGAGGCCCATGTGGCAGCCCTGCAGATTTCCTGGAGGGGAACGTCTGCTATAAAGGCTGCTGACAATGCCTGAGCTCTCGTGGAGTGAGCCTTGACAGCACAGATGTTTGCTAAGTTGTAGCAGGTACAGATACACGCGGTGATCCACGAAGATATCCGCTGGGAGGAGACCGGTGCGCCTTTCATCAGCTCCGTGATGGCGATGAACAACTGGGTTGTCTTACGGAATGGCTTTGTTCGGTCTATATAGAAGGCGAGTGCCCTCCTAACGTCCAGCAAATTGAGGTGTTGTTCCCGAAGGTCGGCATCTGGTTTTGGGTAAAAAAAACGGCAGGAAAATGTTCTGACTTACCTGGAAATGGGACACCACTTTTGGCAGGAAAGTTGGGTGAAGTCACAGCTGAACTTTATCTTTATGAAAAATGATATAAGGCGGTTCACATGTGAGAGCCCATAGCTCGGACACCCGACATGCTGAAGTGATGGCCACTAGGAAGGCGGCCTTCCAGGAAAGATAGAGGAGTGAGCAGGAGGCCAGCAGCTCGAAAGGAGGGACCATACGGCCGGAAAGAACCAAGTTAAGGTCCCATGCAGGCACAGGCAGCTTCGTTGGAGGATGGACTTTTTCCAAGCCTTTGAGGAAACGCCGCACGACCGAGTGTGCAAAGACCGAGCGCCCGGCCACTCCTGGGTGGAACGCAGAAATGGCTGTGAGGTGAACCTTAAGGGATCCAAAAGCTAGGTGCTGGTCTTTCAAAAACATCAGGTAGTCCAGGATGCACAAGATTGAAGCCTGGAGCGGGGACCCAGGCTGAGTGCACCTGGAGCCTGGAGCCGCTGAGTGCACCAGCTGGAAAACCGTTTCCATTTAGCTTCGTAAGTCTAGTCGAAGGCTTGTGACTTTCTAGGAGCACCCGCCTTACCAAGTGCGAACAGGCACGCTCAGCCTGGTTCAACCACGGATCATCCAGGCTGTGAGGTGGAGCGACTGGAAGTCCGGGTGTAGGAGACGACTGTGGTTCTGTGAGATGAGGTCGGGGCTGAGAGGTTGGTGTAAGGGAGCCTGAATTGACAGGTCCAGCAGGATAGTTTACCAACACTGGCGCGGCCAGGCAGGGGTCACCAGTATGACGTTTGCCTTGTCCTGGCGGACCTTGAGGAGCATCTTGTGGACCAGCGGAAACGGTGGGAAGGCGTAAAGCAGTTGGTCCAACCACGTGATCATGAAGGCGTCTGCGATCGAGCCCAGGCTGTGACGCCGCAAGGAGCAGAAGGTTGGCCACTTCCTGTTGATCTGCGAAGCAAACAAGTCGATTTGGGGAACCCCCAGATGTGGAAAACAAAGTGAATGACGTCCAGGCGAATCAATCATTCATGCGTGAGAAAACACCTGCTCAAGTTGTCTGCCAGTATGTTCTGGACACCCGGCAGGTAAGAGGCTTGAAGGCTGATGGAGTGGACTAAACAGAATTCCCACAGAAGAAGGGCTTCTTCACAGAGCGGCGATGACCGGACTCCACCGTGTTTGTTCAGATAGAACATGGCCATGGTGTTGTCTGTTAGGAATACTATACAATAGTCTTGTAAGCGGGGAAGGAACACTTGGCACGCAAGGTGAATCGCCCTGAGCTCCTTAATACTGATGTGCAGGGATAGCTCATTTTCATGACATAAACCCTGCATTGTCAGGCTCCCGAGGTGCACCCCCCCATCCCAGGGCAGATGCATCTGTAACCAGGGTCAGAGTGGGTTGAGAGGGATAGAACGGGACCCCAGCACCCACCATACGGGGATCCAGCCACCAATGTAGGGAGTCGAGTGTGTGTATTCAGACCGTAAGCACCATATCTAGATTGTCACGGCCTGGTCGATATACTGACGCTAGCCACGTCTGGAGAGGCCTGAGTCTTAGTCTGGCATCCTGCACCATAAGCAACTGAGACACTACCTCGCTGTAGCGGTGGGAAACCTGCAGAGGCTGGTGATTATGTTTGCTACAGCCAGGCACCGGGCCTCCGGGAGGAAAGCCCGCACTTGGTTTGCGTCCAGGACTGCCTCGATGAACTCTATTGTCTGGGTAGTGGAGAGGACATATTTGCTGATGTTCAGCATGATGCCCAAGCGACTGAACATGTCCATGACCAGTTGCACTTGAGACCGGATTTGTTGGTGAGATCGGCCCCATATAAGCCAGTCGTCGAGGTATGGGAAGACGTGCACGTGGTGTCGGCGAAGAAAAGCTGCCATGACCGCCATGCACTTGGTGAAGACGCGAGGGGCTGTGCACAAGCTGAATGGGAAGGCTGTGAACTGATAGTGCATCTTGTTCACCACAAAACAGAGAAAACATCTGTGGGGCAGGGTAATTGAAATGTGAAAGTATGCGTCTTTCATATCGAGGGCGGCATACCAGTCTCCTGGATCCAGTGAGGGAATAATTGTGGCCTAGAGAACCATGCAGAACTTCAGGTTGACGATGTGCTTGTTGAGCTCCCTGAGGTCCATGATGGGCCTTAGGCCTCCTTTTGCCTTGGGGACGAGAAAGTAGCGGGAGTAGAAGCCCTTGCCCCTGAGCTCTCGAGGCACTTCCTCCACTGTCCCTAGGGCAAGGAGGGCTTGTACCTCCTGGATGAGGAGTTGCTCGTGAGAAGGGTCCCTGAAGAGGGGAAAGGGGGTGGGAGGGCAGGGTGAAATAGAAATGGATAGAATATCCTGCTTCTACCATGCGGAGGACTCAACGGTCTGATGTAATAAGGGACCAGGCATGGTAGAAATGGGATAGACGGTTCAGAAAGGGATAATTGTCTGGGATGTGAGCTTGTAGTCCGTCCTCGAGCATACCTTCAAAATGGAAGCTTAGGGCCTGGAAGTGGCGTGGATTGCCCTTGACCCTGCCCGGAGGGGGGGCGTGATGGTCTACGTCGAGGGTACCTGCTTCTCCAACGGGAGAAGTCCTGCCTGGGTCTAGGTGGGAAGGGGCATTGTTGGGTGATCTGGGGCTGAAAGGGCTTCCTTTGAGTAGCCGGGGTATGCATGCCCAAGGATTTAATAGTATTTCTTGTATCCTTCAAGGTATGCAGGCGGGAATCGGTTTGCTCTGCAAACAGGCCCTGGCCATCAAAGGGGAGATCTTGTCTGGTGTGTTGCACCTCAGGCGGAAGACCCGATGACTGGAGCCAGGCGTTTCGACGCATGGCGATGCCGGACACCAGAGTGTGTGCAGCCGCGTCCGCAGCATCAAGGGAACCCAGAAGGGCGGTTCGAGCTACCAACTTGCCCTCCTAGGCAATGGCCCCCAGTTCCGTACGAGCCTCTGCTGGAAGAAAGTCTTGGAACTTAAGGACTGCAGACCACGAGTTGAAATTGTATCTACTGAGGATTGCAAACTAGTTTGCGATCCATAGCGAAAGGCCACCAGTACAATAAACTTTTCTTCCAAAAAGGTCCAGCCACTTGGCATCCTTTGATTTGGGGGCGGGCCCTTGTTGGCCCTGTCTCTCTTTTGTGTTCACCACGTCTACCACAAGCGAACATGGGGCGGGGTGAGTAAAAAGGCATCTACTAAAATAAGAAAAAGCTAGGGATTAGTGAAACACTTGATAAACAAGAGACCACTGTTCCAACAACTGTCATGGGCAGTAAGAAGGAACTGAAGGGGGGGTCGGGCCAGCAGGGTCTTATATAGAGCGCCATGTTGGCGCCACTCCAGGGAGCTCCCCAGACGGCCCGCCGGGTAGCTGCTAGGAAAAAAGTTTCCAACATCCATACACGTGGCGCGCACACACACCTAACTGGAATTGATATGAGCAAGCACTTGAAGAAGAACCTCCGTGACTTCAGCTTCCATGGTCCCCTGCTGTCCACAGGGGCAGAGAGTTGCGGGGTACCCTCACCACCTCTGGCAGCCCCCGGAGCTTCAAGCTTTCAATAAGGCATTTGATATGGTTCCATATGGGGAATTATTAGCTAAATTGGAAAAGATGGGGATCAATATGAAAATTTAAAGATGGATAAGGAACTGGTTAAAGGGGAGACTACAACAGGTCATACTGAAAGGTGAACAATCAGGCTGAAGGGAGGTTACTAGTGGAGTTACTCAGGGATTGGTTTTGGGACCAATCTTATTTAATCTTTTTATTACTGACCTTGGCACAAAAAGTGGGAGTGTGCTAATAAAGTTTGTGGATGACACAAAGCTGGGAGGTATTGCCAATACAGAGAAGGACCGGGATATCATACAGGAAGATCTGGATGACCTTGTAAACTGAAGTAATAGTAATAGGATGCAATTTAATAGTGAAAAGTGCAAAGTCATGCATTTAGGGATTAATAACAAGAATAATGCATCAGTTGGAAGTAACAGAGGAGGAGAAGGACCTTGGAGTATTGGTTGATCACAGTATGACTATGAGCCGCAAATGTGATATGGCTGTGAAAAAAGCTAATGCAGTCTTGGGATGCATCAGGCAAGGTATTTCCAGTAGCGATAAGGAGGTGTTAGTACCATTATACAAGGCATTGGTGAGACCTCATCTGGAATACTGTGTGCAGTTCTGGTCTCCCACGTTTAAGAAGGATGAATTCAGACTGGAACAGGTACAGAGAAGGGCTACTAGGATGAGCCAAGAAATGGAAAACCTGTCTTATGAAAGGAGACTCAAAGAGCTTGGCTTGTTTAGTCTAATCAAAAGAAGGCTGAGGGGAGATATGATTGCTCTCTATAAATATATCAGAGGGATAAATACCAGGGAGGGAGAGGAATTATTTAAGCTCAGTATCAATGTGGACACAAGAAAAAATGGATATAAACTGGGCACCAGGAAGTTTAGACTTGAAATTAGATGAAGATTCCTAATCATCAGAGGAGTGAAGTTCTGGAACAGCCTTCCGAGGGGAGCAGTGGGGGCAAAAGACATATCTGGCTTCAAGACTGAGCTTGATAAGTTTATGGAGAGGATGGTATGATGGGATAGCCTAATTTTGGCAATTAATTGATCTTTGACTATTAGTAGTAAATATGCCCAGTGCCCTGTGATGGGATGTTAGATGGGGTGGGATCTGAGTTTGTTCAGAGAATTCATTCCTGGGTGTCTGGCTGGTGAGTCTTGCCCACATGCTCAGGGTTTAGCTGATCGCCATATTAGAGGTCAGGAAGGAATTTTCCTCCAGGGCAGATTGGCAGAGGCCCTGGGGGTTTTTCGCCTTCCTCTGCAGCATAGGGCATGGGTCACTTGCTGGAGAATTCTCTGCACCTTGAAGTCTTTAAACCATGATTTGAGGATTTCAATAACTCAGACATAGGTTAGGGGTTTAAACCAGGAGTGGGTGGGTGAGATTCTGTGGCCTGCATTGTGCAGGAGGTCAGACTAGACAATCATAATGGTCTCTTCTGACCTTAAAGTCTATGATTCTATGTGGTGGGATACCCCACAGCTCCCAGCGACTGCAGGCTGTGGAGGCCCCTGGAGCTGCCAGTGGCAGAGGAACCCCGCAGCTCCTGGCCATTGTGGGTGATGGAAAACCCCCAGAGCTTCCAGCTGCCATGGGCAGCAGGGGAACTGCACAGCTCCCAGCTGCTGCAGGCAGCTTTTAGCCCTTGCGCAGCTGCCCCACTTCACTTGGGTCACAGCTTCCGTTAATTTTTCTTTTTTGCCCAGGAGCTACCCGTGACTTTTACTAAAAATATCTGTGACAAAATCTTAGCCTTAATTATAAATTATTCCTTATGCCTTCTCTCTACTTTTCTCCTTGTTGGATGGAAGTCATTAAAAAGTGTTTGCAATGAACCCCTATTGTGAACAAAGAAAGTGTCAGTCCCTGTCAATTTCTTCAGACTTTGAATAGTGATTATTGAGAACAGCTATTTGAATGTCAATCTTCTGTGCTCCAGACTGTCTGGTGCTGAGTACAGCAATACAGCCACAGCATGAAAGAAAACTGCCATTCCTCACTACATTAAAATTTGATTGATCCAAACATTCTGGGCTAGCAGCGAATTTGAATAGCCTAGCCTTTTTTTTCCCCACCTGATATCTATATACACAATAGATGGCTATTACTAATTCTTATTCTTTTTCCTTCTTTATTTATTACAGGCCTTGAAGCCCTGACCGAGACTGGGGCCCCACTATGCTATGTACTCTAAACACATAATAGACAATGTAGCCTGTGATACAGTATATACGTATGACGTATCCATGTTTGGAGAGCAAAATAAAATTAAAGAATTCAGTTCTGCTCCTGGCTTCATCTGTGTAAATCTGGAGTAATTCCAGTGATGCCAAAATGTATGTACAGGAGATACATGAGAGCAGAAAACTGTTGGGATGTGTTTTTCTGATTCAAGATTTCCTTGCGTGTATTATGTTCAATATTCTGCTCACAGATCCTAATGACAGATCTTGACTATGATATTCTGCTCTCTGTACAAAAGAGCTTGTTTTTATCAAGTAAAATATCATAGTCAAGATCTTCCATGCAGATCTGAGAATAGCCTTTTGCCCTTAGGTACCATTATTCTACTAGATTCTTTGGGCTATTTGTTAATCAGAAAAAAATGGGAGAGAATTAGAGCATAGCCAGGTATCTAAGAGCCAACAACATTGGTATTTTTGTAATCAAATATACTGTGCAATAGTTATTACAGAAACTAATATTAATAACACCTCAGATATTCCCTTGCTGCAAGCTGTTTTAGAAACTGAGACCAGTGAGAATTTGTTTCAAAAGTGTAGGGTTTTTGTTTCTGGCTTCATGCTTAACTGCTGGGGTCTAGTCAATTAACAGATGGTTTCATGAAGTTGAAGATATATACTCAATGGAAAAATTAACAAGATTAAGGTGAAGCACTGATATACATTTTATTGATTTATGGTTCCCCCTTCACTCATTTTATCTGTACAATATCGAGATTACAGAATAACAGTTGAATTATTTTAGTGCCATGGGATTAAGACAGTCTTCTGGGATTCTAAATCTTGTGTGTGATTAAACTAAATGATTTTTATAGTAGATTAGTCCAATATATGTTAAAGCGTTAATAACAAATTGTACCTGTGGTAAAAGGGATAGCAGTATTTGACCCATATGATCATTGCATGTTTTCTTATCTGGAATTTTTCCCTTATGTATCTGGATACTTATTAATCCTTTATCTACTTAGTCATAATAAATTAACAAATAATTGAAAATATATCAAAGATTATATATACACATACAAAAAAAATACTGACACAAATACTGTAGCTCTGATGATTTATTGCATATTAATTAAGGCTGTCAAGTGATTAAAATAATTAATCACAATTAATCGTGCTATTAAAAATAACAGAATACCATTTATTTAAATATTTTTGGATGTTTTCTACATTTTCAGATATATTGATTTCAATTACAACACAGAATACAAAGTGTACAGTGCTCACTTGATTGATTACAAATATTTGCACTGTAAAAAATGAAATATTTTTCAATTCACCTAGTAATAGTAATAATTGGAGATATACCAATCGCCTAGAACTGGAAGGGACCTTGAAAGGTCATTGAGTCCAGCCCCCTGCCTACACTAGCAGGACCAATTTTTTCAGAACTCCACGGCTCATCATCTCAAAGAGGGGAAGTTATGATATAAATGAATAAAATATGCCAGTTTTGGCCCAGTCTCTCTCTGCACCCAAAGGAAGTTTGGATTGTACACAGGAGCCTTTCTTGGTTATAGACTGGAAGAAGAGTCAGAGAATGCTTTGCTACATAAATTATATTTTCTATTGTGCAAAATAGCCACATACTCCCTCCAAAAAATCAACATTTTGGTGAGTTTTTCCTGCTGTATACTGAATTTGGAAGGCATACAGCTGGAGGGATAGATACCTTTCTAAAGACTATGCAAAACCGGATGGTGCCATCTGGCTTTAAGACCAGTACAACAGGACTTTGCCAGCTGCTGCTGAACTCTTCAATGACCCCTAATTCCAACATCACATGGGCTTCTTGCTTCAGGGTCTCTCGCATGATTTTGGGGCATAGCTGTAAATTCTCCTGGACGAGTTGACCAGGTTCTGTTTGGATACAGTGTTGCAAGAAGTGAGTCCACCCCAGATGAGACACAAACACCATCCAGAAGGCTTTTATTAGCTTCTCACCTGGGCCCTCTGTTCCAGGCAAAGATGTTCTTCCATCTATGTAGGGTTTGGGTCTGGTGAGATGGGCACTTGGGGTCCCAGCCCTGGCTCAGGGAGAGAAGGAGCAATAAATAAGCTCTCCCACTCCTTCCATAGCTTCAGAAGGTTAATATGATAGACCTGTGTTAGCCTCCTCTTGTTGGGCTGTCTAATTTCATACTTTTCTGGCTTAACTTGGCGGACTACTTTGTACGGTCCTTGCCATTTAGTGAGTCGCTTAGAAGTACCCAATTGCCTGGTTTGAATATGTGCCCCTTTGTTATAGGCTCACTCCTGGGTCTGCTGAGCACTGGCAAAGGACTCTAGGGTTTAGAGCCTCTCCTGGAGCTTCAGTGCGTACACCCAATAATAGTCTTCATCTTAGAAGTCTGTTATTCCCACATCTCATGGATGAGGTCAAGAATTCCCTGGGGTTGTCTCTCATATAACAGTTCAAATGGGGAGAATCCAGTAGTTGACTAGAGAACATCTCAAAACAGCAAATAACAGGAGAGCCATCATCTCATCTCAATGATGGGCGTCCTCAGAAATACATTTTTTAACATCCTTTTCAGGGTCTGGTTGAATCATTCAACCAGACCATCCATTTGCAGATGACAGACACACATACAGAGTTTTTATTTTTATCAAATCACACACCTCCTTCACTAACTGACATAAAGTTGGTGACTTGATCAGTGAGGATCTCCTTAGTTACCCTTTATCCAGCAAAGACTTTTAGAAGTACTGCTGCAACAGTCTTTGCATTGGTGGTGTGCGGTGGGATTGCCTCAGGATAATAGAGGGCATAATCAACTATCACTAATATGTGTTTATATCCAGCTACACTTTTTTCTAAGTGCCCAATGAGGTCCATCCCGATTCTTTCAAACAATATGCCTACTACAGGGAATGGAGCAGAGGAGCTTTTTGTCACTCCTTTAGGTCCTACTGTTAGCCTGAAAATGGGCTAACCACAAGTCCATTCCCCCATCATCTGCATCTGTTCAACGGTGTTTAAATTAGTGATATAAAACTTAACAAATGGATAGGGTGCAAACAAACAGGATTTATTGGACAGACAGGTAAGCAAATAATATACTAAGCAAGGATCCCAACCAAAATGTGAACAACAATGAAACCACAAAACAGCTCAGTTCTTAACATATATAATGTGGGCATAAAGCCCAGAGCCCCCAAAACCTTTTACATACATTAGGGAAAATGACCAGAACAATAAAGGATTATTACAATACCATATCTCGTAGGATGAGAAGACACACTGACGCCGAAGGGAACGAGGAGTAGAACCACAGGACACGGTATCAGGAACACAGGACACTAGAACACAGTGTAAGTGGCCAGATCTTCTTTCTTTGATACTTGACACGCTGTCCTGAGTGTAATATATGGGCTGATGGAATTATTGATGTGTGCAAGTAGACGCAGGTAGGGAACCAGATGGAATAAGATGGCATACCACGAGTCCGGGTCTGCTCTGGGGCTAGCAGCTGTGCATGTGGGCAACTGACTGCAACTGTGACGGACAGCACTGAGGGATGGGTGAACGCCCCTTAAGTAATCTTCTGTTGCCAGGCAGATTACTGGTCACCTAATCTTCTCCTTTCTTGTTTTGGGGGAAAAGGTGCAAAACGCTCCATGAAGGAGGGTACTCAGTATGGAGGCCAACAACAACCTAGTGAAAACAAAATGGCCAAAGAGGAAATAACATGGTAAAATAAAAATCTCCCTAACACTACGAGTTGGCATTCAGGGCAGGAGCTGATGAAGTCTTTAACTTCTTGGTGAAACCCAGGCCATAAAAAGCAATCCAGATTCCTGGCCAAGCTCTTCTGGTGACTGAAGTGACCTGCAGACGAGATAATCTGAGCCAGTCACATAACCTCGCATCTGTGAGGCTGAGAAACAAGGAGTTCTGACCGAACTTCACCCATCAGTCGATCTCTCTAGCTGCCACAGTCTCTCTGCCTGAAGCTCAAAATGGCAGTACTACTCGTTTGGGGGTCAATCACCTCCCCATTAACCACCGACAGTTAGTCATAAGCTCAGCTCAAAGTCTGTCTTCCCTCTGATCCTTGATGAAGTCAGTCCCTCTAGTTATAATGTCCCTCTCCTGTAGGAGGCCACCATTGCTTCATTGTTAGGTGGCTCTTCTGGGGAAGCTGCCCCTTGGCCGAATCCTCCTTTCTCAAGGGACTAGCTCCTCATCTACACCTGCTAACATGACAGGTTTCAAAATCCCATCTTCCAGGGCCCCTCAGTTACTCCTTCTGGTGCTGGTTTAAATACTTAGAACGTCAGAGAAATGCTCCCAATCCCAACCCATGATAATGGGATAGGCTAGTGTCGAGGCTAGCCCCAGTACAAGAGACTTCATGTTTTCCCCTACAGTCAACTGCACGCATACACTAGAATAATATTCAATGTCTCTCTGAATACACTGTAGAAACACAGTCTCCTCAGTGGCCTCAGGGTTTGGGACCAAGTTGTTCTGGACCAGGGTCTGCCCACATCTGGAATGCACCAGGCCATCACCTCTGTCTGTTTATCTGACCAAGGACTGTCACTTTAGCTGGGTTCGCTTATGGGTGTGGCTGTCTATCATTCATACCTGTCCATAACCACACTCCATATAGGGGCACTCCTGATACTGATGACCTGGACACCCACATGAAAAGAAACCCCTCACTGCTGGCTGAGTGGGCATCAGCCCTGAGCCTAATGTTTTAGGTAGCCCTTTCCTCTGTGGCTCGTTAGCTTTCCCCCTCTCCCCCCCGGCTTTCCTGTGGAGGAGCCTGCAGGAGTCCCAGGGGCTTTTGTCTGAGATGGTGAGGTTTCTCAACAAGGGCCAGTCCAGGTCCCGCAGCCTGCTGGACCCCTTAGAGGACTTGTGCTTCTGAGACCACACTGTCTGACTGCCATTTCCCCAAGTTTGGTTCTTCCTTGGAATCTAGGAGCCTCCTTGGCCTCCAGCAGTTGCTCATGTGATGCTGCCACTGTCATTTCAGCAACTCCTTTTCCATCAGCCAGACAGCATCAGCTAGGGATTCTGACTGGTGTTTATGCACCCAGTCCATATCCCCAGCAGAAGTATGTGGGCAAACTGCTCTGCCATGATGAGCTCAGCCACCTTGACTCCAGTCCAAATCTCCAACTCCAGCAGAGGTCTCTTAATTTCTGGTTGACCATGTGGTGCTGGGCTCCCTGGGGATATTTCTCCCAATGGAGAATTTATTGCAAGGCCTCCTCTGTGATGTCAAAGTAGTTGAGCATAGCAGCTTTCACTTGGGCATAGTCTTGAGTAGACTCTACACCTCAGTATACAGCCTGTGTTGGCCCTGTCAGGTAAGAAGTCAACAGGATGGCCCAGTGGTCAGGTGCCATTGCCACTCAGTCAAACATTACCAGGAAAGCCTCTGGGTCATCCTCAGGTCCCATCTTTTGAGTTTCACTGGCACAGGCTGGACCACCAGGCCAGGTCTACGGTCCCTGGAAAGGAAACCCTGGGGAGACCCTGAGACCATCAGAGTCTTTACTGCTGTTCTTGTTGTTGTGCCCTAAATCCCAAACTAGTAGTTGCTGCTGGACAGCTGTTTTCCTTGTGAATTGCTGCTGCTGGGCTGCCTATTGCTGGTGGTCCTTAGTAATCTACTTAAGAAGATGCTCTTGACTGTTCTACCAGCCCATGCCTTTAGGGTCAGTCAGTCCTCTGCCTTCTCCAGGGTTGGGAAAGATGCCTGCATTCTCCACCAGTTGTGAAGGGGTTGACTCACTACTGGCGCCTCCTTGTGGCTGGGCATCACACAGTAGCTCTCTCCCCTTTTAAGCTCCTCCTCCAGCCTGTGTATGACTTGTAGTTGTGGCAGGGAAGAGCTGCCTGAGCCAAGAGCAGCCCCTTACCTCCGTGTTGTCCACTGTGGGGTTTATATACCCCATCATGCTCTACTCAAAAACACTTATGAGATCAGAAGGAAAATTTTAAAATTCGATCTGACTTCTAAAATTTAATCACATCACAGAGTCATAGACTTTAAGGTCAGAAGGGACCATTATGATCGTCTAGTCTGACCTCCTGCACAATGCAGACCACAGAAACTCACCTACCCACTCCTGTAATAAACCCCTATGTCTGAGCTATTGGAGGCCTCAAATCATGGTTTAAAGACTTCAAGGTGCAGAGAATCCTCCAGCAAGTGACCCGTGCCCTATGCTGCAGAGGAAGGTGAAAAACCCCCAGGGCCTCTGCCAATCTGCCCTGGAGGAAAAATCCTTCCTGACCTCTAATATGGCAATCATCTAAACCCTGAGCATGTGGGTAAGACTCACCAGCCAGACACCCAGGAATGAATTCGCTGAATGAACTCAGATCCCACTCCATCTAACATCCCATCACAGGGCACTGGAGATATTTACCGCTAATAGTCAAAGATCAATTAATTGCCAAAATTAGGCTATCCCATTATACCATCCCCTCCATAAACTTATCAAGCTCAGTCTTGAAGCCAGATATGTCTTTTGCCCCCACTGCTCCCCTCAGAAGGCTGTTCCAGAACTTCACTCCTCTGATGATTAGGAACCTTCATCTAATTTCAAGTCTAAACTTCCTGGTGCCCAGTTTATATCCATTTGGTCTTGTGTCCACATTGATATGAGCTTAAATAATTCCTCTCCTTCCCTGGTATTTATCCCTCTGATATAGTTATAGAGAGCAATCATATCTCCCCTCAGCCTTCTTTTGGTTAGGCTAAACAAGCCAAGCTCTTTGAGTCTCCTTTCATAAGACAGGTTTTCCATTTCTTGGCTCATCCTAGTAGCCCTTCTCTGTACCTATTCCAGTTTGAATTCATCCTTCTTAAACGTGGGAGACCAGAACTGCACACAGTATTCCAGATGAGGTTTCACCAGTGCCTTGTATAATGGTACTAACACCTCTTTATGTCTACTGGAAATACCTTGCCTGATGCATCCCAAGACCGCATTAGCTTCTTTCACAGCCATATCACATTTGTGGCTCATAGTCATCCTGTGATCAACCAATACTCTGAGGTCCTTCTCCTCCTCTGTTACTTCCAACTGATGAGTCCCAGTTTATAAAAAAATTATTGTTATTAATCCCTAAATGCATGACTTTGCACTTTTTACTATTAAATTGCATCCTATTACTATTACTTCAGTTCATAAGGGCATCCAGATCTTCCTGTATGATATCCCGGTCCTTCTCTGTATTGGCAATACCTCCCAGCTTTGTATCATCCACAAACTTTATTAGCACACTCCCACTTTTTGTGCTAAGGTCAGTAATAAAAAGATTAAATCAGATTGGTCTCAAAACCGATCCTTGCAGAACTCCACTAGTAACCTCCCTCCAGCCTGACAGTTCACCTTTCAGTATGACCTGTTGTAGTCTCCCCTTTAACCAGTTCCTTATCCACCTTTCAATTTTCATACTGATCCAACTGTTTTCCAATTTAACTAATAATTCCGCATGTGGAACCATATCAAATGCCTTACTGAAACTGAGGTAAATTAGATCCACTGCGTTTCCTTTGTCTAAAAAATCTGTTACCTTCTCAAAGAAGGAGATCAGGTTTGTTTGGCATGATGTACCTTTTGTAAAACCATGTTGTATTTTGTCCCAATTACCATTGACCTCATTGACTTTCTCCTTCAAAAATTTTTCTAAGACCTTGCATAATACAGATGTCAAACTAACAGACTTGTAGTTAGCCGGATCACTTTTTTCCCCCCTTTCTTAAAAACAGGAACTATATTAGCAATTCTCCAGTCATATGGTACAACCCCTGAGTTTACAGATTCATTAAAAATTCTTGCTAATGGGCTTGCAATTTCATATGCCAGTTCCTTTAATATTCTTGGATGAAGATTATCTGGACCCTCCGATTTAGTCCCATTAAACTGTTCGAGTTTGGCTTCTACCTTGGATGTGGTAATATCTACCTCCATTTCCTCATTCCCATTTGTCAGCCCGCCATTATCCCTAAGCTCCTCATTAGCCTCATTAAAGACTGAGGCAAAGTATTTGTTTAGCTATTGAGCCATGCCTAGATGATCCTTAACCTCCACTCCATCCTCAGTGTTTAGCGTCCCACTTCTTTGTTTTCTTCTTAATTATATGGCTATAGAACTTTTTACTATTGGTTTTAATTCCCTTTGCAAGGTCCAACTCTACATGGACTTTTGCCTTTCTCACTTTATCCCCACATGTTCTGACCTCAGAAAGGTAGCTTTCCTTGCTGATCCCTCCCATCTTCCACTCCTTGTAGGCTTTCTGCTTTTTTCCTAATAACCTCTGTGAGATGCTTGGTCTACAACTCCTGCCTATGCATTTTTTCCCCCTTCTTGGGACGCAGGATTCTGATAGTTTCTGCAACTATGACTTGAAGTAATTCCAGGCCTCCTCTGCCTTTAGATCCACAAGTTCTTAAGTTCAATCCACTTCCCATCTTTAGAAAGGAAAAATAATAAATGTGTTGACTACTAAGTACTTTACTTGGACTAGGCTTAGAATTTGTCTTGGCAATAACACTATACTAAGCTTAAATTGGAATTCCACTGAGAAGTATTTAGAACATTTACAGGCTCATGATTACGGTTACTGGTATTATCTTTTCTCATCTTTTTTTCTTTTCATTTATGTAATGGTTTTGGATGTCTCTGGTATTGATTTTTAAGTTAGTGAAAAATGAAACTATTAATATAATTGTGCTGTATGATACACTGTGCGCTATCATGCCTCTTTAAAATCTAATAAAAAGACTTTTAAAAATGCAAACAACCAGAAAATGTGCTCTGAGGAAGGCTTGATATTGCAAAAACTCTCCTCATTATTTTCCAAAAACCTATTAGAAGAGAATATCTAACTGGTCATAGAGGTATCACTTTTTAAACTCCAAGGTGAAGCTCATTAAATTTTTTTAAAAGGCTATTCTTTTACGAATCATTTAGGCCTAATCCAACTCTCATTAAAATCAGTCTTTCTATGTTTTTTAAGTGGGATCAAGCCCAGGTAGTGGTGTACATCTATTAGTGTCCTACCAACTCTGATCATTTTAACAACTGTTTTGTCATGTTAGTGCATGTAGTAGCAAAAAACTAATCCAGGTCACTCCAGACACAGAAGATAGCACCAGTCTCCATAGAGAAAAATATAAAATTGCTTACAGCAAAGAGAGTTATTTGAGCTAGAAGGATTCACTGCTTACGGAGCAAATGTTATAAATAGCACAAAATAATATAGCAGATGTAGCCTACAACAATCTAATCATGTAGTAACAAAAAGATAAAAATGTCTCAAGAGGATGAGTGATGAAGAAATGTGCACAACTTAGTCATTGTTAAAAGGAATAAAAGATTATCAGAACACAGAATTTAGATGTTTAAAAACAAAGTGAGATCTAGAATAACTCCTCAAACTCTATACAGTTATGTCAGAAATGATTTGGTGGATACCATCAAAAGCAGAGCAAGTAGATAGAGACAAGAAATTATTATGCCTTTGCAATATTCTCTGAAAAAACTATAAGTCACTGGTAGTGAAGCAGTTTGTTAGGAATGAGAAAAGACTTCCTTTTCAATTGAAGCACAACTTCAATGCCAGACTATGTTCTTCTATGCCAGACTGGTAATAGACAGAACTCAGGGATACAAGAACCCTCTGTGACGGGTCCCTCCCAGGGTGCCACCTGGAACTGAGGTACAGCTGAGCCCTCTGTCTCACCAATCTGGGTTCCTCTTGCACTGTGATGTTGTGACAAGCTGCAAATCCTTCCAAGCAAGCACCCATCACACCAACATTCACAGGCAGGGACCACATCCATCTGTGTTCATGAATGCTCTGGCCAGCCACTCATGAACACACAATAGAGAAGCTACAGCCAAAGTACTCCCAGCTTCCCATTCTAACACCCCAGAGCAGTACCGTCCTCTCCTGGTCAAAATCCGACTAGTATGAATATATTACCCAGTCTGCTTCTTCTACAAAGGAAAGTGAACGTGCACCAACTCTGGTTCATGAGCTGAGATTTCTCTCCTTAGTACTTCCAACAACACACAGTGTTTTAGGTAAAATGTAAAATAGATTTATTAACAACAGAAAGATACCTTTTAAGTGATTATAAGTGGTAGCAAACAAATCAAAGTACATTACCTAGTAAATAAACAAAACTGCAAACTAAGCCTAAGATACTAGAAAGACTGGATATGAATTAGCAATTTCTCACCTTGGCTGATGATACAAGCAGTCCACCAAGTTTCCATACATAGGCTAGAAATCAGTTTGGCCTGGGACTAGCACTCTCCCCGACGCCCCTGCTCACCCAGTTAAGTATTTTTCCTCCGGTACTTTCAGGTGTGTTGTTGTAGAGAGAGGCATAGTCATGATGTCATTTCTGCCTTTTATATCTTCTTCCAACTTGCTGGAAAGCTCTTTTGCTGTGATCTGGGTCAAACAGCATTCTTTGGTGCTATCTCTGAGAGGTTTCTATTGTACACAGTTCCTGGGATAATCCTTGTGCTTGTGTGAATTCCCTCAATAAGCCATTAACATTGTTTGACCTTTTTATTGTTGTACCTGAAAGGCTGCTTGTGGGTGTTCTCAACCTCACAATATGTTTTAGTAGCACATACATAGCCAAACTTCATAACTTCATATACAATGATAGCACATACAGTTCAATGAGATATTAAAGTCTAGCAGATCAATAATTTTAGAATGATACCTCACAAGGCATACTCTATACAAAACATATCATAATTATATGACAGTGGTGAATATAGGGTTACCAGGGTGTCACAACCCCATTACCTTCATTGCTGGAAACTATGAACTGCTTGATTGGCCAAAAGCAAAATATTTGTGTCAGCCCTAAGTGGCAGAGTTCTAAAGATTCTAATCTTTAAAGGCAGAATACTTGTGGTACCATTAGAAAAGACAAAATACATGCATTTGGGACACTGGGAGTAGAAAATTGTAAGCATAGGGCCAGAGTTCTGCTGTTTTGGCCTTGTGTGAATTCACAAATTGAAAAAGCAGCACTAACTAGTGTGTCTACTAGTATTGCATGTCAAACTCTAAAAAGCTCATGATCCTTCATAATATGCCATTTCACCTCTGAGGTCATTTTCATAATAGATCATAAATACTATATGCTCAAAGTGAGCTAGTCTATTTTCTACTGAAATCAGTGGTGTTACAATAGTGACAATCTGTGTAAGCAATAGCACAATCAGGCCCAGTATTATGAAATGGAGAGACTAAGAAACATAAAAACGTCCATGTAATAGGTAAGCAATGATGGGTAATTCAACATGGAATATATGAGAAGCTGATATCCAACAATACACAAAAATTCCACCAGTTTGAATATAGTGGTGATTTTCTGTCACACAATTTATAGTTCCTGTATCTACAATCAAATGGGCAAACAGAAAAACACAGTCATTGTTCATCTGACGAAGTGGGTATTCACCCACGAAAGCTTATGCTCCAATATGTCTGTTAATCTATAAGGTGCCACCGGACTCTTTGTCGCTTTTTAGTCATTGTAAAACACCTTCTAGAAAAAAATCAAGTGGAGCAGACTCGGACTTCTCTTTGGTTGAGTGCAACAATACACTTATTACCAGGATGGGATCACCTGCTCCATTACTAATGTGTTATCATTCATTTGTATTTCATTTTGCATTTCATAGGTCAGAAGTTACCAGTCCTCCATAGCTCAAGAAACAGCTTAAAGCTAAACAGGTCAGCTAGTCCAGATCTCACAAAAGGATGTAATCAAAGACATTATCTCATTTTGCAGGAATGGACTGTGGGAGTGTGATGAAAGTTAAATAACAATGATTATTTGTTCCATTAGTCTACGTAACTGAAAGTCTACCTGTCAGCAGGGGCTGACCCACAAAATTTTTATTCTTCAGAGATACTCACTGAGAACTGCCTCTTTCAAAATTGGTACTATCTCCCATTTTTTCTCAAAGACACTAAGCTTATAGGCCAGAGCTGGGCAAACTTTTTGGCCCGAGGGCCACATAGAGGTTGCAAAATGGCGTGGAGGGACGGGTAGGAAAGACTGTGCCTCCCCAAACAGCCTGGCCCCCACTCCCTATCAGCCTCCTCCAACTTCCCCCTCCCGACTGCCCTCCTCCGAGCCCTCAACCCATCCAACCTCCCCTGCTCCTTGTCCCCTGACCGCCTCCTCCTGGGACTGCCCCCTGGGACTCCCACGCCTATCCAACCCCTCCGTTCCCTGTCCCGACACCCCCCCCAGAACCTCCACCGCATCCAACTGCCCCTGCTCCCTGTCCCCTGACTGCCCCCCAGGACCCCTTATCCAACCCCACCGCTCTCCACCCCCTTACCATGCTGTTCAGAGCGGCAGGACTGGATTATTGGAAAGCCTGGGAGGTGGGCGGGCGCAAGCCATGCAGCCCAGCAGGAGAAGCATGCCAGTGTTCTCTGTGCGGTAGCGTGGCTGTGGGGAAGGGGGGACAGCGGGGAAGGGGCTGGGGGCTAGCCTCCCCAGCTCGGAGCTCAAGGGCCAGGCAGGACGGTCCCACGGGCCGGATGTGGCTCACAGGCCGTAGTTTGCCCACCTCTGTTATAGGCTATTCTTAGAAAATATGGCCACTTCCTCTTACTGTTCCCAGTAGGCTGCCCTGAGAGAAGTAGGTGGCCTCCTATGCTGCAAGGAGCAGAGGGGTACCGTGACAAGCAGTATATATGTATAAGTATATATAGAGGGGTGGTAGATGATTCCTGCACAGGTGTGCACAGGGTCAGGGGGAAGCTGGAGGTTGTTGGTGTGTGTATAGTGTACAGCCACAGGATTGGGAACATGGGGGGGAAGGGTGCAGGTCAAAGGAGAAAGATAGCAGTGTGGGTTAAAAGGTAAAAGGCAAGGGTATGTGTGCAGGGCAGAGGGGAACTGGAGGGGGTTTGAATGGGCAGGACAGGGATGCATACTGGTGTCTGTGCAGGGCAAGGTTGAATTGGAGCGGATGTGTGAATGTGCAGACAGGGCAGGAAGGATCTGGAGGGTACCTGTGTTCAGAGTAGGGTGGGGAGATCTGGAGCAGGGGTGTGTGTGTAAGACAGGTGCTGGTATGTGTGAGCATTCAGAGCAGGGAGGGACAGTAGTGTCTGAATGCATGGGGCAGGGCGGATCTGCTGGGGGTGTGTAGGGCGTGGCTAGGTACTGGTGTTGGTCAGTGGGAGTGAGGGTGCAGTGCAGGGAGGACATGGAGGGGTATAGGGCAGGGCTGGAGGCAGGGCAGGGAAGGTCTGGAGGGGTGCAGGGTAGGACTGGGGACAGGGCAGAGAGGGTCTGCAGGGACACAGGGCAGGACTGGGTACTGAGGGTGCAGGACAGGGCTTGGTACTGTGGGGGAAGGGAGGATTTGGACGGGTGTGGGGAGGACAGGGAGGGTCTGGAGAGGTGCAGACCAGGGCTGGGTCCTGTGGGGGCAGGGCAGGGAGGATATGGAGAGAGCATAGGGAGGGTCTGGAGGGGGGAAGGGCAGACCAGGGCTGGGTACTGAGGGTGCAGGGCAGGAAGGATATGGAGAGAGCGTAGGGAGGATCTGGACGGGAGCAGACCAGGGCTGGGTACTGTGGGGGCAGGGTGAGGGCAGGAAGGATATGGAGAGAGCATAGGGAGGGTCTGGACGGGAGCAGACCAGGGCTGGGTCCTGTGGGGGCAGGGTGAGGGCAGAGAGGATTTGGAGAGCGCGTAGGGAGGACAGGGAGGGTGGCAGGGCAGACCAGGGCTGGGTACCGTGGGGGCAGGGCAGGGCTAGGTACTGAGGGGACACAGCAGGCGGTACAGTGAGCCCAGTGGCGCTAGGCTCTGCAAGTAGCTGCGGGTCCAGGGCCGTGACGCAGGGGCAGCCACCTTGAACCGCCGACCACACCCGTGTCGGGATGCCAACGTATCACGAACGTAGCTGTGGCCGCGGAGCTCTTGGGAGCGCCGAGGAGGCCGCACTCAACAGCGGGGAGGGACACCACAAGGCGACGGCCGCGGAGCAGAAGAACCCGGATGATAACAGCAACATTGGCACGTTCGCCGCCCTTGGTTGCGCGGTGACGTCACGCATAGCTTGTCGCGGGACGTCCAGCCAATGGGCGGAGGAAGCGGAGAATTTCGAACTAAGAAGATTCCGGAAGCGAGGAAGGAGCCAACGGTCTAAGCGCCGGAGTCCGTTAAGGTCAGGTTCGGAGATAAACGAGAGCGCGCGAGCGAGCAAGAAGCGGCGGCCGCTTGCACACGGCTGCGGGCCGGGGTCAGTGGCCGAGCTGCCCAGTATGCGGGAGAAAGGCCGGTGGATGGGGCCCGATGGGGGAGGGGACTCACTTCCTGTAACCCCACGGGCAGGCCGAAGCTCTAGTCTCTGCCCGGGCCGCGTAGGGCCCGTGGGGGAGGCGGGTTGGCGGGCGGGTTAAACTCGGCCCGGGCGCGGGGACAGGCCGTGATGGGCGCTTGCGGCGTGCGCCAGTTGTCTCGGGTTTGGTCTCTTCCAGAGCTGCCCCGAGAAGGGAGGGGTCACACGCTCCGAGCTGCTCTTAGATCAGGGGTCTCAAACTCAAATGACCACCAGTACATTGACCTGAGGGCTGCATTACTGACACCTCCCCCCGTCCTGCCCTGTCGGCCCCGCCCCCACTCCATCCCCTTCCATGAGGCCCCTGCCCCCCCTCTTCCCTGCCCCCATTCCAACCCCTTCCCTGAAATCCCCACCCCAACTCTGTCCCCCAGGGGGGGTGCAGGAGGGGTGTGGCAGGGGCTCAGGGCAGGGAGTTGCGGTGTGGAGTGCAGGAGGGATGAGGGGTGCAGCAGAGGGCTCAGGGCAGTGGGTTGGGGTGCAGGAGAGGTGTAGCAGGTGGTCAGGGTGCAGCAGAGGGCTCAGGGCAGGGGGTTGGGGTGCAGCAGATGGCTCAGGGCAGGGGGTTTGGCTGCAGGAAGGGTTTGGGGGGCGGGCTCTGGCCCAGCGCGCACCGGGGGCAGGGCAGGCTCCCTGCCTGCCTCCCCCGCACCGCTCTGGGAAGTGGCTTGAATGTGGGGGAGCTGAGGCACAGGTGTGTGTGGCTGTTGCTTCAGGCTCCACCTCCAGCATCTCCCATTGGCTGGGAACGGGGAATCATGGCCAATGGGAGCTGCTTGGGGGTGGTGCCTAAAGTAACATCAACATACACCCCTGTGCCTCTCCTCTCCCGGGTTCTGTCTGCTTCCTGGAGTGGCGTGGGGGTAGGGCAGGCAGGTAGGGAGCCTGCCGTGCCCCTGGTGAGCGTCGGGCTGGAGCCGCTGTAGGTAAACGCTGGGGGAGCTGCGAGGAGCTCGCGGGCCGCAGAAAATACAGCCCGCGTGTTTGAGACCCCTGTCTCAGATACATGGGGGCTGCTTCACGGGGACTCCAGGCTCCTCTTTCGCTTTGGGGGTGGATATCCGGGGCGCTGCGCACTGAGCCCGGCTCTGACTAGCCCAAGCCCCCTCTTATCACGCACTTGAACTAGTTTGCCCTCATTTTTTAAATAAGAAAGTAAAGGTTTTTCTTCTGTCTCCCAAGACCACCACAAAATATGCTCAGTTTCACTGATCATAAGCACACGCCTCCTTTCAGTGCACAGAGCCATGTGCTGCTTTTTCAGTTTTACCTTATCACTCTCTTTTAAGGGTACATCTACACTGGAAGAAAAAGACAAAACCTTGCCACAGCAGTGAGTCTAGAGCCCAGGTCAACAGGCTTGGGTTTGCACTCTGGTGCTAAAAATAGCAATGTTCCAGCTTTGGCCTCAGACCCATTCACTTTGCTGGGTTTTGGAGGCCAAGCAGGAACATCTACACTGCTATTTTTAGTGCCAAAGTCTGTAGACCCAGTCTCTGAAGCTGACAGCCAGTGGGATTTTTTCAATATAAACATACCCCTAGGGTACCCTTGAGGGGGGAGGGTCTCAGTCCTGAACATTTACACTGCAATTAAACAACCCCTTAGCACAATGGTCTCCAAACTTTTTACATTGTGCTTTGCCCTTACCTGTAATGTGATCTGTCTGCGTCCCCCACCCCCAGGAGCTTCAGTCAGGAGCCAGGGCTCACAGCAGGTCTGCCTCCTGAGGCTGGGGCCGGGACTCACGGCTGGAGGCTGAGGTTGGGGCTGTGGTTGGGAGCAGGGCCGCAGTCAGGTACAGAGCCTAAGCCCAGAGCCAGAGGCTGGGAGTGGAACCATGGCCAGGAGCTGGAGGCAGAGCAGGGCTGGGAGATGCCCCCTCCCCGCCTCCTGTGAGGGGTGGCCTGGGTCCCCAGGGCCCCTCCCTATCTCCCCCGAATGTTCCTCTGTGCTCCTACAGTTTGGGGACCACTGCCTTAGCCTGAGCCCCATGAACCTGAATTTAGCTGACCTGGACCAGCTGCAGGTGTTTAATTGCAGCATAGACATACCTTTAGAGTCTGGGGAAGAACACTCATGAGTAGAGAGGGGCAAAGCTTTTGAAACAAATAATTTATTTGATTAAAAGTGCTGTTTCAGTTGCCCCAGTGCTATCCATGACTTTGATACTAATAGTTTGGACACCCCCACCCCAATTTTTTTATTGATTGAGGGGTGGTTAGAATCAGAGGAGGAGTCTGGCCAGAGGAGGAAATGCTGTCTCCTATCACTTTTAGCTCCATGATTAGGGAAACTCATCCAGTATGTGGGAGACCAAGATTTGTTTCCCTCTCTCCCTGATGTGAAGTAGGAACATGAACATGGGCCTCACAACTTTCAGGTGAATGTTCTAACCACCAGACTATCCTCATACTCTAATTCAATGGCTATTCAAGTCATCACTACTGCCTCCTCCTCTATTGTGAATCTAGCCCTTTAAAAATGCACAGAAATAAAATGTTTCAGGTTGAATAAAATGCTTAGTTCAATCAGGAATTACTTTGTCAATTTACCAAAAATTTTGGAATTTTTCAGTTTTGGTTCAACCCAAACTGATTTTTTTTTCAACTTTTCTGACCTGTCAGTTAACTGAAAAATCATTTATTTGAAGAGCTGTACTCTTGAGCTCCCCCAGAGCAGTTCATGAAAAATGTAATGGACCATCAACAAAACAGCAAAGTTGACTGTACACAACTGAGAAAGTAAATAAGGAAGTGTTATTTACTCCTTTTCGTAACACAAGAACTAGGGGACACCAAATGAAATTAATAGGCAGCAGGTTTAAAACAAACAAAAGGAAGTATTTTTTCACACAACATACAGTCAACGTGTGGAGCTCCTTGCCAGAGGATGTTGTGAAGGCCAAGACTATAACAGAGTTCCAAAAAAAAGAACTAGATACAGTAACTCCTCACTTAACGTTGTAGTTATGTTCCTGAAAAATGCAACTTTAAGCGAAATGAAGTTAAGCAAATCCAATTTTCCCATAAGAATTAATGTAAATGGGGGGGGTGTCATAAACAGATAGTTAAGGGTTAATATCTCTTTTACCTGTAAAGGGTTAACAAGCTCAGTGAACCTGGCTGACACCTGACCAAAGGACCAATCAGGGGACAAGATACTTTCAAATCTCGGTGGAGAGAAGCCTTTGTTTGTGGTTTTTGTATTGTTGTCCGTTCTCTCTTGGATCTAAGAGGGGCCAGACGTGCAAGCAGGTTTCTCCAATCTTTCTGAAACAGTTTCTCATGTGCCAGATAGTAAGTACTAGCTAGAAGGTGGATTAGTCTTTTGTTTGTTTTCTTTATTGCAAATGTGTATTTTGCTGGAAGGATATTTTACCTCTGTTTGCTGTAACTTATATTTTGGCCAGGGGGAAGGGAGTCCCTTTAGTTTATATATAAGCTGAACCCTATAAACATTTTTCCATCCTGATTTTACAGAGATAAATTTTACTTTTTCTTTCTTTAATTAAAATCTTTTCTTTTTAAGAACCTGACTGATTTTTTCCCTTGTTTGAGACCCGAGGGGATTAGTCTGACTCACCAGGGATAGGTGGGGGAAAAAGAGGAGGGAGAAGGTGAATTCCTCTTTGTTTTAGATCCAAGGAGTCTGAATCAGTGTAATCTCTCCAGACGACCAAGGGAGGGGGAATGGTTAGTTTCTCCTTGTGTTAAGATCCAAGGAGTTTGGATCTGTGTTCCCCAGGGAAAGTTTTGGGGAAACAGGGAGTGTGCCAGACACTGGAATTTCTGGCTGGTGGCAGCGCTATCAGATCTAAGCTCGGATTTAAGCATAGAAGGGTACATGCAGGTCCCCACTTTTGGACGCTAAAGTTCAAAGTGGGGAATAAACCTATGGCAGGGGGTCAGGTTCCAGGGAAATTTTTTTCACCAGACAAAAGACTATATTATATATACATACACACACAGTATAAGTTTTAAACAAACAATTTAATACTGTCAAGTATCAGAGGGGTAGCCGTGTTAGTCTGGATCTGTAAAAGCAATAAAGAATCCTGTGGCACCTTATAGACTAACAGACGTTCTGCAGCATGAGCTTTCGTGGGTGAATACTGGTACACAGTGATGATGATTGTGAAGCTTGGTTGAGGTGGAGGAGTCAGGGAGGGATATTTCCCAGTGAATGCCTTACTGCTAAATGATGAACTAGCAATTTGCTGAGCCCTCGAAGGTTAACTCTCACACTCTACAAGGCAGCAGGAATGGAGGGAGGGGAGACAGCATCACAGACAGGGACATGCACCATGTGTGTGTGAGAGAGAGATGCGCGTTTTCCCTTTAAGTACGCTGACCCTACTCCTAAGAACACTGCCTTATTAATTAGATCAGCTTGCTGAGACTGCAGCTGCTGCCAGCAAGCTCCCTCTGTCCTGAGCCCTGTTGTCCTGAGCCCTGTCGTGTGTCCCCCCTGCTCTATGGAAGATGGTGTAAATGGGGTGCAGGAGCAGAGGGGAGGGGGACACCCTGACATTAGCCCCACTCGTTCTCCCCCCTCTGCACAGCAAGCAGGAGTCTCGGGGAGCAGCTCCAAGGCAGAGGGCGGGACCAGCACATGGCAGTGGCGGGAGGGACAGCTGAACTGCCGGCAATTGATAGCCTGCTGGGCAGCTGCTGCACAGGGAACTTAGGGGGGTGGGGGCTGCCAGTTCACCCTGTTTCCAAGCCCCCACCAGCTAGCTGCAACGGGCTGCTCTTCCTGCAAGCAGTGGACAAAGCAGGCGGCTGCCAAACGATGTTAGAAGGGAGCATCACACAACTTTAAACGAGCATGTTCCCTAATTAATCAGCAATGAAACAATGTTAACCAGGATGACTTTAAGTGAGGAGTTACTGTATATTCATGGAGGATAGGTCCATCAATGGCTATTGGCCAGGATGGTGTCCCTAGCCTCTGTTTGCCAGAAGCTGGGAATGGATGACAGAAGATGGATCACTTGATGATTACCTGTTCTGTTTGTTCCCTCTGGGGCACCTGGCATTGGCCACTGTTGGAAAACAGGATACTGGGCTACATGGACCTTGGGTCTGACCCAGTATGTCCGTTCTTATTGCTGTCAAATGCGAAAAGTGTAAAAAACAAACCAACAACAAGCACCAAAAAACCTCTATTACTCTCAGGCATTATTTGTAGCAATAGTAGGCACAACGTTTTCAGATGGAAAGTTCTAGTTCAATCAAGCAACTGATAGTGAAGCTAAAAGTCACTGTTTTTCAAGAATCTCCTAACATCTGCTAACTATATTTAGATCTTAATAACAGTGCTAAATCTCACATCTTCTAAATATAGCTATGTCTGTGGTGAGGAATCTATTATCTGAACTCATTTGTAAAACTGGTTCAGCTAGAATGGATTTTTTCGTAGTGCAGGAGGTCATATAAACCGCTGCTTGCAAGTACATATTCTGAACTATTTTAATCAGCTCTTTGTATTTACCTTTCCTTAGGTAGAACATGGGTGGAGAAAAATGCTTGAAAAGGTCCTTTAAGGACAGTCTGGATGATATAAAAGAACGAATGAAAGAGAAAAGAAATCAAAAATGGGCAAAGTTGGGTAAAACAAACCAGGTCTTGCCTATAAAATGCAAAATAGCAAGTAAGATACTTTACTATTTTGTTTCACATTTTTTCCATAAGCTTGGTTTTTATCATTTCTAAGTATTGTTTATTTTCTTACAGCCAACAGTTCGGTGCAACTGAAAAGCTTGCAAGCAAACAATCGAGCACTAGCTCTAGCTTTGCAAGAGGAAAAAGCCAAAATGAAAGAAGCCCAAGATATCATTCTGCATTTAAAGAAAGAGTATCAGTCTCTGAAGTTTCAGATATTTGTTTTACAAAGAAAACTTAGCTCACAGCAAGCGAAAGAACCTGTTGAGGTATTTTCATTGCAATGACATCTTTCTATTCTAGTAAGAAATAGGTTGAACTTTGAAAGGCTGAATTGTGCCCACTGTGAAGGACTCTAGTTAAAATCAGTTGGAACCACATTTATTTATTAGATAGAATCTGGCTCCAAAGTGTGTACATCTGTGAAAGGATTTCAAAAACTAAGGTCAGGATTTTCAAAAACAGGTGCCTGAAATTAGGCTCATAAATCCTTATTTAGGCACCTATATAAATGGCCTGACTTTTTCAGAAGTGGTTAGCACCCTGCAACTCCAATTAAAGGTAACCCATCCTTTTGATATTTCTCTCTCCTCTCTTTCCACACTTTGATACGTTGTTTATCACCACCCGTTTATGGTTACTTGGCTAACTTTCAATCCATGAGCTGGTTTTATACATCTAACTCAATTTGAATGAGTTATCAAAAACTATTGTTAAGGTTAAGATTTTGTCTCAGTTATTTTTAGTAAAAGTCATGGACAAGTTGTGGGCAATAAACAAAAATTCATGGATGCCTGTGACCTTCCATGACTTTTACTAAAAATAACCCATGGGGGCTGACAGCTCCAGCCACAGCAGCTGGTGGCCATAGCAGGGGCTGAAATGGAAGAAGTCACGGAGGTGAATCTGTGACCTCTATGACTAAATTGTATCCTTAGCCATTGTTATTAGAAAACTTGTGACAAAACAGTTCCATTGGAAAACACTGATTCCTTGAACACAAAAGGTTTGCAAATATGGTACAGTATCAGTGAACTTTCATCAAATCACAGGCAGAGTTCCAATGGAACCCAGCTTAGCGGGATGTGGTCTGTGGCAGTCCTGTCATGTGGACTGCCCCTGGGTTTCTAGAGGATCCACAGCTCCAGTTCAGCCTTGCCATGCAGACTATCCAAGGGTCATGGACCTAAAGACTTCCAGGATCTGTGGCTCCAACGGAACCCCACCAATGTGGGCTGCCCCACGGTTGGGGACCTCAAGTTTCCAGGGTACAAAGCTCTAGGGCAGCATGCCATGCCAGGATTTCAAGGCTACCTGTGATGGAGCTTGGAAGTCCTGGGACTGGCTTCCATGGTCCACAGCTCTGGGACTGCTGTGGCATGTGGACTGCTCTGGCCAGGCAACCCCACCACTTCCAAATTCTCTAGCTGGCCCAGGAATCTGGAAACCCTGGACTTCATGGTAGAGCAGCAGACTCTGGGAGATGTTGACTGAAAACTGTTCTTGGTAGTTTTACTAGCAAGGTGAAAACAATAAGAATCGTGTCAATTTCAGGCAGCAGACCCTGGGTTCCAGGAACATACTCTGTTTCAGAACCACCATATGTATTGGTGTTTCTAAAATGAAATATTTTCTTAAATTTCTAGTTTGTGGATATTTCAAAAAAGAAAATTTTGTTCCAAAGAAAACCAGAAAAAAACAATTAAAAATTTCTACATTTCTCCCAAACCAGAAATTCACTTTCAGCCAGTTTTAATTGGTATAATGGTTTCAGGTATTTCCTAGCTGTCTAAATATCTTTACTTTTCTGTTTTCCCCCTACCCTTTTAATACTATTCAACTTCATACATATTTATAAAAGTCTTTTTTACTTAACTTAGCACCGGCATTAATAGAGCAAGTCAGGACATGTTTTCCCCCTGTGAAAAATTTTTGATTTTGGGTTTTTAGTGAAAATACTGTGAAACTAATTTTTTTCCATGAAAAATTTTTACTCTTCTTCTGCAAGCTGTAACTAATTCTCTGCTGTTTGGTTATTTTCTCTTTTCTTTGTATAGCATAGTACGCGCAGTACACTTAAAAAAGAGGGAAGTAACCTAATAGTACAAGAGAGAGTGCTACATTGCTTATTTTGAACGAATTAGAGTGAAATTGTTTGCTCTTCTCCTTCCATTAGACCAGATTGTCGATCTTGAGCAAGATTGTTTCTAAAGTTGCTCAAAACCTACTCGATACAGCTGATCTTCTTGGTCCAGCTCAGGATTTGTGTTCCACTGATCTTGTAAGTCTGGCCTGTATTTTTCTTAGATTTGCATGTCTTTTTGTGCATTGTAGTTTTATGGTTCTTGGATAGGTTTTTTAAAAGTGACTTTGCATAAGTCCCATTAACTTTCAAGGGGACCTGTGTTCCTAAGTCACTTTTGGTGCTTACAAAAATCCCACCCTTTATTATTAATTCAACACCCACAGGATATTAGGTGTTTTTTAGACAGATAAGCTAGACAGTCGTTGCCCTGCGGCGCTTACAGTGTAATTGTAGATATGAGGCAGAACTTATCATCTACAAACAAAATAATAATTCTTAACCCTTTATCAGCCCTTTTCACTTGTAGATCTTAAAATCCTTTGCAAAGAGAAACAGTGCAGAGGATAAGGTGATATGGAAGTACAGTAAATAAAGATATGTAATTACTTAAGACTGATGTATGCATATTTTAATACATATTCAGTGTGTTTTTCTCCCTTTAGCCCATTTTAAGATAGATTTTGCCAAATACTTAAATCCTATTATCCAAGAGGATACGAACAGCTATTAAAAATGGATGGCAAGGTGTTATGACTATTTTTTACAAGTTTATAGAACTACAAACTATTACAATAACATAGCAGTCAAGATCTTACTCCCACATTTTCAGTTTGACATTTCTAAAATTGGTATGTGGAGGGATACTGCACATCTCTTCGGATTCTAGGTTTTTCTAAATCTTCATTCTCAGAAAATTTTCTCTTGTTAGGTAAATTTTAAACTTTCAGCTAAATTTTCCAAGTGAGATGCAGCATGTATGCTACAAATCCTTGGTTTTATATGTGCATGCATAGATATTAATCTGATTTCCAGTTTCAGAAAAAGTATATAGGCACAGACTATATGCACACTATTTTTTTTCCCCTCACGGGTGCCTGTCTCCAACTTTGAAAACTTGCCCATCTGAATTTGCATTTTTTAACAGTTTAGTTTCTTTTTTATGACAAATTCTTCATCACTTTCCCTCCACAAACATCCTAAAGGCATGATCTGTTTAAAAAATCTAGTGCCACATTTGGCCCATCATGTTTGTAGCTTTCCTGTTGTCAAAAATCTGGAAGGAAAAGCATTGAAATCAGTCATCATTTGTTCTAATTACATCTCTACCCCGATATAACACGGATTCGGATATAATGCGGTAAAGCAGCGCTCTGGGGGAGCGGGGCTGCGCACTCCAGCGGATCAAAGCAAGTTCGATATAATGCGGTTTCACCTATAACGCGGTAAGATTTTTTTGGCTCCTGAGGATAGCGTTATATCAGGGTAGAGGTATACTTGATTATTAAAATACCATTTAACATTAAACTGTTTGTTGTTTAAAAATATACACTTCTAGGGTGACAGCTTAGATAACAAGCTTTAACAAAGGCGGTTTGTAAAAGATGGCACAATATTAAACCAAATTTATAATCAAAAAGAAAATTCTGTCTTAAAAGAACACAAACATAATTTTTTCAGAATTAATTTTGATATTCTAGTGTCTTTTAAATCATGTATCCTAATTTTTTTAAAAGTTCTTATAAAAAAAATTAAAGGCTTCTCTGTTTTAAGTCTTGAGTTTTTTTCAACAAGAGAAAAACAGTGAAACTAGTCATCCACAAGAAGCTGTCAAATGTGCAAAGCAAGGAAACTGAAAATTCTATGCTCACGTCTATCAATTATAGTAATGTGTGTTACATGTAACTATATGTACAACATTTTCAGGCAGAAATGTGATTTTTTTCAAGGTCGAGGTGTCCCTTTAACTCATAGGTTTGCTAGAGTTTTGTAACAATCTATATATTACCACTTCATCACAGTATGATTTGTTCTAGCTACAGAACAAGAGGATGTGTCCCTCAATTCTTGAAGACGATGACTCCAGTATTTTAAGACAAGCTGGTTCTCTGTAAGTGCTTTTTTTAAATGCATTAATTTTTATCTTTGTAAAGCCTACTATAGTAACTACTTAATCAGCATCCTTCTGTTTGCTCATGAAATAATGATGAGGGATAAGCAGTGATGTTTGACAGAATGTATCTGTACATTGCCATTGTCTGTTTTGAAGCAAAATCTTGGTTTTTGGAGTCCTGTTTATATGTTTGGCCAATGAAAATGTCACTTTTTTGTGGGGGTGGAGAGCCTTTCCAGGATGCGCAGTGGATTTTCTCTTCAAAAACCATCTGCCCCAAATTTTCCCATTCCCACCCCCAAAAATCCAGATCTGAGGAAAACTACTCCTGGAACATCTAGAAGCATTTGCTCTACTCAACACTTAGCTCTTGGGAGAAGGTCTTCTGCTTCTAAATGTACTCAATATCTGTTGTCCCGGGGCATGACATGAGCTCAGAAACTCTACCTGAATCCCTGCATAGCAACATAATGTACTACTAGTAGACCAGTTCATAATTACATCTTTATTACATTTCAGCACAGCTCCTTTCTCCTTCATCCACAAAAAATAGTTTCAATTTAAAAAATTGTTCAGTAGACATAGTAGTGTGCAAAGATGCAGCTGTCAGGTTTTCAAGAGCAATCTGAAATGTTTACAAATAGACTTTAGAATGAAGTTACCCACAATCCTGTACATATCACCAAGTTAGCACTCGAACTCCAGTCACCACTCTTCCAGAAACATTTTCTAGAGATAAAGATACATTTTGCTAGTGTTAGTCATTGTAAAAAACTAATCACTTTTATAAGTAGATAAATTCTCGTATTGGTAGTAGAATACAATGGTAGAAATGGGCTTAAAACTTTCAAGTTAAAGAATGTGCAAGAGTTTAATTTTAAATTTAAAGACATACCTCCTTGATGTAATTCTCAAATGAGAGGGCTGGTGTTTCATACAGAATTGCGGTGGGAAATACTTTTCCAGATTATTACAAAATATTTTTGTAGCAGGAATTAAGGGGAGGAAGCTGCTAAAATAATCAAATAAAATTAATTATCTTAAAATGTATGATTAATACATAAACTCCAACTCTTGTTCCTAGGGGACTTCCTACACATGTTCTTGTTGCAGATGCTAGCCTAGAAGGCGAAATGCTTGGAAATGAAATAGAGAATAATACTGATACAAACAATGCATCTTATTCTATGTCAGATGCCTGGCAGACCTTTAAAAATACCACTTCAGTTAAGAAAATGGCAACAAACACAGGTAACTAAACCTAGGTTTAAACTAGCGATGGTTCTTCCTCCTAAAATTGAAGTAGCAGATGAAAGTCACTTCAAAAAAGTAAGGATTTTGAAAGTGATTCCTTAAACCATCATCTTTCTTTTCCTGCCTCTGATTTTCTCTTGCAAAATTCTGACCCTGATTGGGTACAGTTAAACTGGTATGCTGCTCAGGTCATATACAGTAACTCCTTGCTTAACATTGTAGTTATGTTCCTGAAAAATGCTACTTTAAGGAAAACGATGTTAAGTGAATCCAATTTCCCCATAGGAATTAATGTAAATGGGGGGGAGGGGGTTCGGTTCCAAGGAAACTTTTTTCACCAGACAAAAGGCATTATATACATAGAGAGTATAAGTTTTAAACAGTTTTGAACAAACAATACTGTACACAGCAGTGATGATTGTGAAGCATGGTTGAGGTGGTGGAGTAATAGGGTGGGATATTTCCCAGGGAATGCCTTCCTGCTAAATGATGAACTAGCACTTGGCTGAGCCCTCAAGGGTTAACACATTCTTGTTAATGTAGCCTCATACTCTACAAGGCAGGAGGTGAGAGGAAACATAATAGATGCACAGCAGTGGCTGCAAACACTTCCCTGCAGAAACTGAATGTGGTGATGAACCCACATTATCCCACTTGAACGCACCACTCCCTGTTCCGGATGGTGCATGCACAGCTGCACAGGCACTGACCTTCCAAAGTGGTGTGTGTGTGTGTGTGTGTGTGTGTGTGTGTGTGTGTGACAGAGACGCGTGTTGCCCCTTTAAGTTCGCTGCCCTTTAAAGTAGATCAGCAAGTTCAGACACAGCAGCAGCTTCCAGCAAGCTCCCTCCATCCTGAGCCCTGTCATGTATCTCTCCCTGCCCCCACTTCCCCCTCCTTCTGGCGCTCTGTGGACATGGGGTACAAGAGCGGGAGGAGGTGGACACCCTGACATCAGCACCCCTCTCCCCCCCACACTCTGCACAGCAAGCAGGAGGCTTCCTTGAGCAGCTCCAAAGCAGAGGGCAGGAGCAGCACACAGCAGTGGTGGGAGGGACGCCTGAACTGTGGCAATTGATAGCTTGCTGGGCGGGAGTCCAGCCGCACACCTAATTACAGGGAATTTAGGGGAGCTGATGGGGCGGGGGGCTGCCGGCCCACCCTGGTTCTAAGCTCCCATGAGGACAGGCTGCTCTTCAGGAGAATCCTGCAAGCCATGGACAAAGCAGGTGGCTGAATGACTTATAAGGAAGCATTGCACAACTTTGAACAAGTCTGTTCTCTAATAGATCAGCAATGTAACAATGAAACAACATTATCCAGGATGACGTTAAGTGAGGAGATGCTGTGTATGGCAAGTTGGCAATTTTAAATAAAGTAAGATAATTAGTTTTCAGTGTCAACAACATTTTAAAATTCCTGCAACTAGACAGTAAAAAGCAGCAAATCACCAAAGGATTTTCCAAATTACCTTTTAAAAAATTCTTTCTGAGGTGGTGACCATCCCAATTTACAGCGTGTGCCTCCGTGGGAGGGCCTCACCACACATGTTGAAGCAAGGGTTATAACTCTTCTGTATGCACTCTTAACTAGAGCTTTCTCTCTTCCTCCATCACAAAAGCATATGTTAGATATACACAAATGCAGCATGCTTTCTGAAGGTAAGATGGGAAGTAACTACTTAAATACCTTCAATGTAGGATTCTGACTTCTAAAAATTTTGCAGAACTCCCCAACCCTAAAGGTTTTTTTCTGCTCGTACGAGCAGTGATAGCATTTTGGAGTACGAGCCAACCTAGCCAGCAGTAGTGGTTATGTGTCCTTGGACTTCTAACTATGAACCATTGAATGTTCCAGTCAGTCCATCGTTGGCTTAACCCTGCCCAATCATCAAACATTTGACTGAAAAATATTATACTCAAAGGGAGTACCAAGAAACTTAACATGCAGATATAGTACCACCGGAAAAATGAAAGGCCACCAAACTCAGAGGTTCTGTGATAATCTTACAAGATGTTCTGAGAGAAGCAGAATAGCAGGTTAAGTATTTTCCCTTCTTTCAAGATCCCATATGTACAAAATTCTCATTCCTGGAGCGTGTAGAATCAGGGATGTCCTAATGTAAAAACCTAGTGATAACTGGTGAAAAGGACCTCAAAATGAAGGTAAATGCTAGGAAAGGACAATTCTTTTAAACAAAAGGGGAGGGATCAGAAGGCAGCATCTCTTAAACAACTGGGGTGTTCTGAGACACTAACTTTCACTACCTACTGAATGATTTGAAAGAATAAACTAACTAGGCATACAGGCTAAGGGTTTTTTCGTTAGCATATAAACATAATTGTTAAAATGCAAACATTAAAAAAACAACCCTGACCTGACAAACAGGCATAAGCTGCTCCAAAAGCCCTCAGGAGGCAAAGTACTGAGTGTAAGCTATTTGTATCTTCCAAGACAAAACTAATTTTTCCTCACATGCTTGGAAAAAACCTCAGTAAGTCCAAGTCCAGCTATAAATTACATTTTTTGAGGCTGTGTTCAAGGGATTACTTTGATTGTCCTTATGTCATGGGTCATACTTGCCTGTAGAAAATTCTAGATTGTTCATCTTTGTTAAAAGCCTAAAATTGCCAACAAATTAAACACCTCCAGGTCCAACAACATTTAATTTGACATGTATTATCTTCTTTATTCAGAAGGACAAATATCTGATTTTCATCTGGACAACCTAGAGGCCAATCTGGAAGATACTCTTTTAGATGAAGAGGATAGGCAAGTTGGTAATATCTTACCAAAAACTGTATCTACTGGGCGTCGCTGTTCAAACAGGAAAATTCATGTGCATAATCTAGACCATTCAGAAAGGGCTTATTTGACCAGAGAATTTTGTAAACAGGATGAAACTAGACTTGAGGGAAGTCTAGAGAAAGGTAATATAGAAAATATAGAGCCAAATCTTTCTCAATTGAATGAAAACAAGATAAACATGAAGCCAATGTTGGATCAGGCAGATACATTGACTGAATTGAACTGCTCAGTTGCAGAACCTAAACTTAAACAAATTCAGCCTAAAAACAGAGAAGACTCTCAAACAAGAAGAGAGAAAGTACAAAAAGGAAAATTGGAAGGAAGTAAAAAGACTTCCAGAACAAGATCAAAAAGAGACAGAAGCCAGGAGGAACAAACTTCCAAAGTGAAACTGGATTTATCAGTTGGCTCCAATAACGCTTATGATTTTCAGTTTGAGGAGAATGTCCATATCACACCTTTCCGACAAAACAAGATGAATGATTGTGACCGTGACGTGGATGAAAGAAAGGATACATCTGAATCCGAAACACACAGCAGTGAAGGAAGTGATTCAGAAGAGAATTCTGATGACAGCCTATATGTGCCTTACAGGAGTCAATCAAAATACAGGAAGAGTTCAAATTGCAAAAATGATGGAAGTCCAGTCCATACAAGACCACGCTCTAAAAGACCTGTGGTGTACCAGCAACAGAAAACCAGTAATGAAAAAGAGACTAAGCATACTACATCAAATGAAAAATCTCTCAGTAAGTGATCTTTTTGGAAAGCATCTTCCAATTTTTTTCTATTTAATAGTGATTTATTGTTGTTTTAGTCAATTAAACAAGCTAAATTTTTTAAAGCATTTAAAACTATTAAGTTACTGAAATAAATTTCATATGATGTATTTTTGTAAATGTCAACATTTTTCCCATGGGATAAGTTCTAGTTTTAATGTGCATTTCTTAATTTCCTTTTAAACTGAGTTAATGCATTTCTCGATGGCACTTAATTTTCCCCAAATGAAATGTATTTGAAGGCGTTTTGGGGATGAGGAAGATCAGGAGGCAATATTTTTTTTATAGAAAATTAAGACCATAACAGGATGCCATCAGCTTCTAAAAAATCACACTACTTTCTTTACCTACTGTTGTTACTATAATAGAGTAATTACAGTATCTTTCAATTAAGGAGAGCAGTAGCTCTGGTTTCACTTAAATGTGCATGTTGTTTTCTGTTTAAAAGAGGACTTGACTAAGTGCTAAAATCCACTTGCTTACTTGGATTCTCTTGAAATTTACTCTGCCTCATGTGGGTGCAGGGTAGGGTTGGTGGTCCAAATTTGAAGTCATTTGAGCAAGGGGTTCCTGAGATACAGGACCCTCTCCCCCTTTTTAAAGCATTTTTTAAAATCACCCTGGTTCTAATATTTTTTGCACACACATAGGGCTCCTCAAACTATGGCTCTAATCATCCCCAATCTGAGTTTAGCCACTCAGGATTTATCTCAGTTATTGCATGACACGCACTGTCCTTTGGATGCATTATTCTGAAGTTATTTAAAGTTAAGCTAGGAATTCTGAATTGGAGCGTGATTAGTGCGAAACAAAGGGCTGGTCCACACTAAGAAGCGGGGTCGAACTAGGGTACGCAAATTCAGCTACGTGAATAGCGTAGCTGAATTCGAAGTACCCTAGTTCGAACTACTCACCCGTCCAGACGCCGCAGAATCGAAGTCCGCGGCTCCAAGGTCGACTCCGCCACCGCCTTTTGCAGTGGTGGAGTACCGGAGTTCAAACTATCGCTTCCGGAGTTCGAACTATCGCATCCAGATTAGACGCGATAGTTTGAACTCCGAGAAGTTGAACTCACCGCGTCGACCCGGCTCGTAAGTGTAGACTAGCCCAAAGAGAATGAAACATGCATGTGCAGGCAGACTAAACCTTTACCGCCAATCAAAAAATTTCCAGGCAAATTATTGTCACAGTAATTGGGTGGCTCAAGAAGACATGCTGTGATCATTGAACCACAGCTATACCCAAGCACTGAGAGCCCTACCCATGGCAGCCTTTAGAGAATGTGGGTTGTGTATGTTCCTTGCTCACTGCCTCATTCTGCAGGGGCTCGTTTGGGAAACTTTTCCATGAGACCAAAATTTCTGGTTTGAGTGATATTTTAAAGTGCCACGTGTGGACTGTGATTTTACTTTAGAAGTATTGTCAAGGAAATTAGCATTAATTAAATTGAGGTAATATGAAAGATTACAATAAGCAGTTAGCATAATGTAATCATCCTGGCCAATGGACCTGAGTGTGATCAAAGGAAAGCAGCTGCAGGATTGCTTGGTAAAGAGGGTCCTGATACACAGCTCCTCTAATATGAACAGCTCATAACATTTCCAGATTCTCTTAAGATTTTTGGTGCAGATCTAGGGAATATGGGGGGTTCTGGAGAAAGTAAGAACATGTTGAAGGGGAAATGGAGCGAGTGTAGGGAGGGAAGGTGGATCAGGAGGAGCGGGGCTGTGGCGTTAAGGGAAGATGGGATAAGTGGGGATGGATGGTAGGGAAGGGGATTAAGAGGTTGGTCTTGGGCTGGAGGGGGAACAATGGGGATACAAAGGATTATGTTATTGGCATGTTGGGGCATCTCTCAGGGACAGCGGAGTTAGGGTTATGTTTCAGGGGTGGTATTTACTTTAACTTTGTATTTCCTTGCTTTCAGAATGTAGATGACTTGAGGTTTGGGACAGGCACAAGGCGCTACTAAGCAATCTTGAGTCTGCATTAAGGAAATTTTGGGGCACTTATTTTTTTTGTTTGTTTGTTTACTTTGTTTGACAGTATTGTCAAACTCAAATTGACAGGGAGATTCCAGAGTAGGGTATAGTAGCTGAAATTCCTTTTTTAAAATTGACTACACTAAATTTAGTGTCCCCTTTTACTCATTGCAGCTCCCCTTATAACAGTTAATCTAAATGCATGAAAAATTTTATTCTAATTTTATACATAAACAATATGTAATCTTTTACATACTTTACTGATGTAGGGGGATATGTGTACTGTCAAATTTTCCATATAAAAATGATAAAGTGCACAACCCAGTGGTGGTTCTAAAAATCTGTTTAAAACTGCAGGCACTGTTGAAAATACTCCAGTGGATAGTACCTCCATGATCAGGAAAATTAACATTCAGTCAAACACTGTGATGAAAGTAGATGAAGTAAAATCATATACTCTTCTATGTGCTATGGATACAGTACCAAAAGTAGATAAGAATTCTTCCTCTGGAAATATATATTGCGATTTTGCTAAAGGTACTTTTGTTTGTTTGGGTTTTATTTGTTTGTTGCTTGCTGCTTGCCATCTTTGACTAGTTTATGTCACAGTAGCACTCTGGTCACTGACTCCATTGAGTTAGGTGCTGTACAATCACAAAACAAAAATCTCTGGAGTTCCATTATTCTTTTTTAAAGGCAATGCTCTGGAACACCCCCACATCAGTTAGTAGTTGGTTCTGTGAGATCAAACTGAAGTTCTAAAACCCCTGATGTTGATTTTTAACAAATCGTTGCTTACTGTGGAAGTTCCAGAAGACTGGAAACAGGCAAACGTGTCAATATTTAAAAAGAATTAAAGGGATGACCTGGGTAGGTTAACCTGACATTGATCCTGGGCAAAGTCATGGAAAGGCTAATATGGAATGCAATTAGTAAAGAATGGTAGCATAAATAATGCCAAGCAATATTGTGAGACAGGGCTTGTTTTCCATTTTCAATGAGTTTACAAGCTTGTTGATAAAGGTATCTTTGATATAATATACTTAAGACTTCTGAAAGCCATTTTATATAGTCCTGTGTGACATTCTGATTAAAAATTAGTACTATATACAAAATCAGGTAATCTATATTAACTGCTAGGTCTCAAAATGTAATTGTAACTGGCGAATCATCATCCAAAGGGAGCATTGCTAATAGTTTTCCGTGGCAATCTGTTATTGGCCCACTATTGTTCAATGTCTGTATGGATGATCTGAAAGAAGAATAAGACCATTGGTGGTAAAATTTGCAGATGACACACAAGTTGGTGGAGTGGTAAATAATGAGGGGGGCGGGTCAATTATGCAGCGTGATCTCGATTGCTTGGTAAGGTGGGCTCATTTGAACATGTGTTAATACCACCAAATGCAAGGTTATCCATTTAGGAAAAGAGACTAGGTCACACTTATGATGGGAAACTATATCCTAGAATGCAGTGACTCTGATAAGCATTTAGGGGTCATGTGATAGCCAAAAAAACATGAGCTTCCAGTGCAATGCTGTAGTTAAGAAGGCTACTGTGATCTTTAGTTGTTCAAGCAGGGACATATCAAGTAGAATGAGAGAAAGGTGGTATTATTTCTGAATATGGAATTAATGAGACCAACACTGGAATCCTGGGTTCAATTTTGGTGTCCACACTTCCAAAATGATGTTTAAAAACTGGAAAGGATTGAGAAAAGAGTTAAAAATTATTAGAGGTCTGGAAAACATGACTTACACTGAAAGACTTTAAGCTTTATCTGTTTAATATATCCAACAGAAGGTTGAAGTGACCTGTTCACTGTCTACAAGTACCTACTGCGGGGAAGAAGTTTCAGATAGATGGTTCTTTAATCTATCAGAAGAAGGCATAACAAGAGCCTACGGTTGGAAGCTGCAGCTAGACAAATTCAAATTAGAAATAAGGGGTGAAGTTTTAATAGGATAACTGAATTGGAACAGGCCCTTCCAAATTAGGGCCCTTCCAAATTCATGGCCATGAAAAAACATGTCACAGATCATGAAATCAAGCTATTAGAGGGGAGCCAGCCAGGAGCGCCTACTGTTCACTGGGCTTCAGCTGCTAGTCCACCAGGCTGGGGAGGGACAGGACAACTTCTTCCCCTGCACAGCTGCTCTCTGGGGGGAGAGATCAAACCCACCTCTAGGTATCTCCCCCCAGCTGCAAGAAGCTCCCTGGCTGCTGCCAGCTATGAAGGTTCCCAGCAGCACGGGGGAGATCAGACCCACCTACACCTTCAGAAATCTCCCCAGCTGCAGGAAGCTCCGTGGCTGCTGCCTTCAGAGCTGGACTCTGAAAGTAGCACAGCCCCAAAACTTGTGCAGCCAGGGGAGGTACCCAAAGGTGGGTCTGATCTTTCCCCACTCACCCCCCGAGAGTAGCTGTGCAGGGGAAGAGGAAGTCCTGTCTCTCCCCAGCTCAGCTGGGACTAGCGGCTAGGAGCCACCAGCAGGGGTGCTCCCAGCAGCACAGGGGAGATCAGACTTATCCCACCTCCGAGAAATTCCCCCGGCTGCAGGAAACTCCACGGCTGCTGCCTTCAGAGCCCAACAGCGCAGAAGTGAGGGTGGTAATACCACGACCCTCTACATCAGTTTTGTGACCCCCTTTTGGGTTGGGAATCCCACAGTTACAACACTGTGAAATTTCAAATATAAACATCCAAAAATGTGAAATTGGCCAATTTTAAAACCCGCAGACCATGAAGTGGATCAAATTGGACTGTGAATTTGGTAGAGCCCTAGTGATAATGGTGGATGCTTTATACTTATGAGTTTTAAAGCACGACTGGATACATTTTTTAAAGATATGGCATACCTCTTTATAAAGCAAAATTTCTAGTTTAACAAATATAAAGGTAACAAAGTGGGGTTTTAAAAATAAATGGCTATAAAGCTTGCATCATCAGTGAGGACCATGTACCTGCATATATTTGCACAGGGTTGGAGAAGCCTGTGGCGCTTGTAAACTCCAGACACATCTTAATTTTTGGTTGCTTTTTTTATAAGAATCTTTTCTGTGGAATTCTTTAGCTTTTCATAATTTGCCAAAGGCAGTATTCTGTGACAAGAATACACATAGCTGCTATACATAAATCACTCCTAGCTTTAGACCAATGCCTGGCAATATCAATCACAGAACACTGGAGCCTTTACTTTTCTAGGACAGTGATTAAAATGCAGCTCAGGTCAGTTGTGACCAAAAGTCATAGCTTTAGATGACTCTTGGAAGCTGGTGACACAAGTGGGTGTTGTCAGTTGAGTTTAGTGCAGCGTTTCTCAAACTGGGGTCTGTGGACCCCTGGGGGTCCCTGGGCCCTGCTGATCATCTTCTCCCCCTCCCTCCCAGCTCCTCCTGCACATTAAAAGTCCAGCAGCGTAGTGAGGCTAAGGCATGCTTCCTACCTGCCCTGGCTCCCTGCTGCTCCCAGAAGGGGCCAGCATGTCCTTGCAGCCCTGGGGGGTGGGAGGCGGTTCCTGCTTGCTGCCCCTGCCCCAAGCGCTGACTCCACAGTTCCCATTGGCCGGAAACTTTGGCCAATGGGAACTGCGGGAGCAGTGCCTGCAGGCAGGGGCAGCACGCAGAGACCCTCTGACCCCCCCACTGCCTAGGAGCCACTGCCAGAGGGATGGGCCGGTCGCTTTCAGGAGCCTCCTGAGGTAAACGCCCAGCCGGAGCCTGCACCCCAACCCCCTGCCCCAGCCCAGAGCCTGAACCTAAACTCCCTCCCAGAGCCCTCACCCATCCTGTACCCAGACTCCCTCTCAGAGCCCACATCCCCTCCCATACCCAAACTCCTTCCCAGAGCCTGAACCCCAACCCCTGCCCGGTGAAAGTGAGTGAGGGTGGGGGAGAATGAGTGATGGAAGGAGAGGGGATGGAGTGGGGCCTCAGGGAAGAGGGCGGGGAAGGTGAGAGTGAGGAGGCTTGGGGGTCCCTGAACATTTTTAAATCAAAATGGGGGTCCTGAAGTTCTAAAGTTTGAGAATCACTAGTTTAATTGATAGATGTCCCCAGAACTAACATGGTTTACTAGCAGTTAAGGCTAAGGTTTGAATGGGCATGGAAATGAAATTGCTCTCGGTTTTCCTTTAAAAGGTAGTTCATCCTGGACAAGGTTTGAAGCACTTTGTGATGTTGGCAAGTTGGAACTTTGCTTTGCTGCTCTCAAAGCAGAAGTTTTTCTTGAGAACAGATTAATTTGGTCTGCCCCACACGCATTCTGATTTACGGAATAAATCCCTTTATTAGACAAAACTACATTGATTTTTTTCTCCCCCGAGAAAACTTTTGATCCTTGTCTCAATAAGTACTGTGTTAATTAGTTTAAAACAAATAACAGGTAGCATAGCAATGCAAAAAAGTATCCTTTCAATTCTTTCAGCAGGGAAACCTGAGGCTTCTCAAACATCTCGTCTTCATCTCTGTGATGTCACCAACATCTCTTCATCATCTGGTACAAAAAGTAGAATCTCTCATCCATTTTTAAGTATTGATGAAAAACCAGGAATGCCCAGCCACAAACGCAGGTGTACTATTAATGTGAATTACAAGGAACCAAGTATCAGCAGGTTAGTATCTTATTTTATTGTCCCAGTTTAATGTACTAAAATTTTTGTACAAGAAGGTAGATTTAGGATTTAATTTGATTGGAAATAAAGGCTTTGGTGAGAACTTTAGTAATTTGAATTGCTCAGGTAAGATTGTTAAATGTAACTTTTTAAGCTGAAAACTACATTGTGTTACAGCTAAAGCTGTGCAAGAATAACTTTTTTCTAAATTAATTTGACAGGAAGCTCAGAAGAGGAGATCCGTTTACGGATATGTGTTTTCTGAACTCTCCAATTTTCAAGCAGAAAAAAGATCCTAAACACAGTTCTGTTAAAAAGGAATCTCTGTCCAAATACAATGAGGCATTTGTTGGATGTCGTTGAGAAGCCCTTTTGCACCCCCTTGTGGAGTTCTGAGGCAAAGAACATTTGGTAAACAAATTTGCTATGTAACTTGACACTTATCAAAATGTCACATTACAGTTATGCCATAAGAATGTCTTGCTCAGTCTCTGTCCTGGGTACCAGGGAAATCTAACTGTATATTTGGGTAAGCAGTGATAACTATAGACTATTTTAAATTTAGATTCCATGGGAATTTCAATAGGGCTCAGATGAATACTTTAAGATCATGAATTTAATAGAGTAAGGAGTAACTGTTACTGTGCTTGTTTGTTATAAAAGCAGTCTTGCTACCCAGCAAGTGTTTCTATTTAAACTCTTTGATTCCTGAACTCCACTGTGAAGTCCATTATCTGAAGGCATGTTGAGAATCTCTGGTGTAAAAAGATAAGCACTGTGTGAATTATTTGACTGATTACTAGATTTGTCAGTCCCTTCTTATTGTAACCCCTCACTTGATATAGCTGAATTATAGTAAATTTTGGGATTAGATTACAATTTTAAGTGAGCAAGTTTGTACAGCTATCTTGTTACTTACACAAACCTGTAGTCTACTAATGTTGAAATGTATAATAAAACTTTTAGATTTTATAAAGTCTTGTAGAGAACTTACATTCTAACTGCAATGGTTTCAGTCTAAGGGCAGGTCTACACTATGGGGAAAAGTCAAATTAAGCTATGCAATTTGAGTTACGTTAGTAGCGTAGCTCAAGCTATCGTAGCTTAGATCTACTTACTGCAGGGTCGACGAGAGAAACTCATTCTGGAGGAGTACTAGAGTCAATGGGAGAGTGATCAGCGGTCAATTTAGCAGGTCTTCACTAGACCCACTAAATCAACCCCTGGTGGATTGATCACCGCAGCGTCGATCCCACTGGTAGTGGAGACAAACCCTAAGTAAGGTTATGTCCGCACTACAGTTTATGTCAGCATAATTTACGTGCTCAGGGGGGTGAATAAATACCTCCCGGAACAACATAACTTACACTGACATAGCGCTGTTTACAATGTCAGAGAGAGAGAGAGCTTCTCCCGCCGACGTAGCTTCTGCTGCTCGTGGGGGCTGGAGAAGTTAAGCTGATGGGACAGCTTTCTCCTGGTGGCTTACAGCAGCTATATTAGAGAGCTTACAGAGGCACAGCTGCATCATGGCAGCTGGCACCACTGTAAATTCTCTACTGTAGCTGTGCCCTGGCTTAGAGGTGGTAAAGAAAATGTTAAAGCTTCTTGCTCTGACTCCAGCTGTTGGCATTTTAAGTTCCATGTGAAAGAAGTAGAGTTAGTATATAGCTAAACTGTGCAAGTCAAACCAAAAATACCAGATAAGCTATATGAGTAACAATGTATCCTGAAGCAGTCTTCAGATGCAATTTTTTTTCCAATATTAAGCTCTATTTACATAGTCTAAAGAATAGTAAGACAATAGATATGAAAGTTGTTAGGTAACACATGATTTTTAACCAAGCTGTAACACAGTTCAGCACAATTTACACAGATGAGAGTAAACTGTAGTAGTCCATTTTGGCAGCTGCCATTGGTGGGAGCTAAAAGGAGGTTCCTTGCTTAGGAGGATTTTTTTTTTTTTTTAAATCGAGATGTAGACTGTGCAAAGCTTTTCTCATTATGCAACTCCTGGGTTACCTATTGTTGGTTTTTTTTTCTCCTGCAAAAGTTGCTGTTTTCCTTTTAACAGGGTTTTACAGAAAAATCTAGCCGAACAGAAACGTACTTTCCTACCTGCTCATTTCACTTTACTAAAAATTTGCAGCTGTCACTTTCTCCCAATACAGCTGTAGTTGGAAAGCTGCCACTAGCCAGGCAGAGGGATGGTCTTCCTCATCATGGAATTCTGATACCATAGGGGTGGGGTATTCACTTTTAAAAAGTTTGTCTGCCAAATCCACCAAGGAGGATGGGGCTAGCAGAACTTGAGATGTCTCACATTAAGTGGGCAAAGTATATACCAAGTATTAATTTTTAATGTGGAACTATGTGTACGTGAAAGCAATAGCTACTGAATTAAAACATCTATTCTAAGATATCTTTTGAATATAGGACCAGCTCTTGTAAATTTCCATTACTGGAGTAAGAAGCCCAGTTCTGCCCACACCCAGGATTGCCACTGTTTCTCGATAGGATTGTAGGGAGTTAAGCAGAATATGCTCATAGCCCCTACAGATGGATTTTTTATTTGTAAAAGGGATGCCTTTAGTTGGAGAAGATACAGTAAATGTAGACTTAGTAACTAAATAGCCAGCTTTTGGAGAGGCTTCTGGGTTCAATAGACATTACAATTTGTAATCTAGCATCTTAGTGAGAAGCGGACCAAATAATGAAAAACTGTCACCCAGCATCTCCAACAATTCTTGACATAGCCACAGGACTTCCCATTTCTTAGAGGAATAGTTCTGATTGTCCACAGACAAGTCAGTCAGGGAAACAGTGAGCCAGGGATGCTTCCTCAAGCTGCCATCTCCATCCTATCTTTTTCATCAAATCATCCAGTTCCAATAACCCCATAAAACAATCTGATACAAACAGAAATCTCTCATCTTCTGGATAGGGGAGTGATAACATTGTCAGAAGAAAGGTTTTCAAGACTTTCCTCCATCTTCATTGTACAGAAGTGCATGGGGGTTGGGAATATCAGAGCCATTTTTGACCCCCCCAAGTCTCAATAAGTGGATGAAGAATATGAAAGCTGGAGCCCCTGACCTTTACCATGCCATCCCCTGTACTAGACCTTCTCGACCTCAGTGGATGCATATTCTCAGCTGACAGTACCACCTTAGACTTATGACAATCACCTACAGCAGGAAACTATCACTACTGAACATTCCCATTTAGCCGGTCCTTGGCCCCTAGGATTTTTACAGAGGTGATGGTGGTAGTAATAGCAAGACTCAGGTTCCAGGGAATTACCAGTAACCTGAACCCCTTCCTGGTTGACATCTTGATCAGAGCTCAATCGCAGTCAATGGCACACAGGGCCACATATCAGATGTTCAATCTCCTCCAGGTTCAGCTTCATCATGAGTGCAAAGAAAAGTTCTCTGGTTCCATCCATTAATTTATTTTCTTTCTCCAGAACTGTAGGAACCATACCATAGTCCTATGTCTACAACTGCTAGGACTCCTGGTGTCATGCACTGGGATCATTCGTGAGCATAATCACACATCAGAAGTCTTCAAGGCTTCACACCAAAGGTGTGGGACCACTCCCCAGAACACATGAAAGATCAAGTACGGGTTCCAACACAGATGTTCAACTCTTTACAATGGCAGTCAGCTACGACAAAGACATGTCCATCTGCTGTCAAGATTCTATAGTCCAATTTCTCGCAAAGAACATCAGCCTGGAGGGCAGCACAGAACCAAACAGCCCAGGGCCTCAGGAACAAGGAAGAAAGCGTTCACAGCATAAACCTCCCAGAGCTGAGAGAGTTCAAAGTAGGCCTGCAAAGGTTCCAGCCCACCTTAAGGAGAACCACATGCTGGTTCAAGCAGACAAGATGACTGCAGTCACATTTACTGAGTCAAGGGGAACAAGAAGTCCCACATCACACGCAGAAACAATGGCAATAATGAGGTGGGCAGAACAGTTCCTCTTTTCCCCACTGAGCAATCCATGTTATAGCAGAACTGAACCAAAAGCAGACTGGCTCAGCAGACACAGGGTCTGCAACTCAGAGTGGTGCCTGAAGGAGGAGGTTTTCAAGCTCATTGTTCAGACATTCAGTCTCCCTTCAACCGATCTAACTGGGAATCGTATGAACACTAAGAGGCCAAAATACTTCACAAGGGCAGCAGATTCCAGCTGCATGATGACAGATGCCATATTGCACAGTTGGCTGCAGAGCCTACTTCACAAGTTTCCACCCTTTCCCGTACTGAGGAAGGTGGTTGAGAAAACAAAATGAGAATGGGTGATAGTGATACTGATAACTACCCATTGGTCGAGGAGACTGGCTCTCGGAATGGATAGAGCTGATATTGGAGCCCCACTGGAAACAGGACATCCTCTCTCAAGGTCCTTTTCATCTGGACCCAAAGCGGCTTCAGCTAAGCCTGAATATTGAGAGGGAACCACTAGTGACTAGAAGGTCTTAGTCTGTCCTTCATAGTCATTAAGATATTTCTTTTGTCTAGGAGAATATAGATACTAAAAGTGTATTCCTCTGTCTGGTCCAGATTCAACAACTGGTGCCAAGAGCACAGTGCAAATTCCAGAAATCCATAATTCCAACCATTCTGGGTTTTCTCCAAGAAGGCTTAGACAAATGCCTTCAGCCCAGTACCATTATTTGTCAGGTGTCTGTTAGTAGTGTGCAATTGCAGGATTCTCTGTCTTGCTGGCAATCCACATCTAGCCAGATTCCTTCAAGCAGTCCAATTCTAGATCATCAATCAGATCACTCTTCCCAAAATGGGACCTTCCACTAGTTTTAAAGGTTCTGACAAGTCATCTCTTGGAGCCTCTGACTTCAGTGTTGGCCTATTTATCCATTAAGATTTGTTTCTTCATAGCTGTCATGTCCACCAAGCAAGTGGCAGCCTTATCTAGACAGGAGCCTTACTGCGTGATCCATGAGGACAAAGGTGGTGCTCAGGACACCAGAATCCTTTCTTCCTAAAACATATACTTCCTTCGTTCTATCCAAAACCATAACATCCAATTGAAAAGGAGTGGCATATCTTAGAGGTCAGAAGAGTGTTGAACTCTCTCTCTGTTGTACAGAATCCACAAGATCAGGCTCCCTGGTTGTATCCTTTCACCTGAAATGCCAGGGAATCAGAACTTCCAAGTTCTCTGTTGCTAGGTGGACTATCTTTTGTGAAAGCCTACAGATCATTAGAGGCTCCTGTCCCAGAAGGGATCAAGGCATGCTCCAAGACATTCTGAGCAACCTCATAGTTGGAACAAGCAAGTGTGTCACCATTGGAAATTTGCAAAGTGGCCACTTGGTCTACAGCTAACACCTTCTTTAAGCACAAGATTGATCTTCTGTCTTCAGCAGAGGACCTGCAGGAAGGTGCTGCAGTTGCTGGCCCAGAGATAAGCGAGCTCACAAAGAGTTTTTTTTTCTTTTCTGACAAACTTTTGTTTCATAACCCTCCCTACATTTGTTCACTCACTTGTACCAGATACCCAGAATTGGGGGAGATGCTGGGCTGCAGCATGGAAAATTTCTTTTCTGCTAGCAGTCTCTCCCACAATTCTATCCTCCCTGGATGGCTCATGAGTCAGGTATTAAGTGGAGTAGTTATCATGTGACTGTCTTCCTTGGTCTAATGCATAGAGTCATTTTGTTATCTCTGGAATATTTGTTAAGGATGTTATGCAAATTTTGCAGCTTGGTAATAACTCATGTGGCTAAAAGCAGGAGTGGGGGGGGGGGAGGGGTGACCAGACCATGCCATTCCAAAACACTGATCTGTCTCTGTGAGCTGCAGACAGGGGAAAGCAACCCAGCTGTCCAGAATTGAGGGAGATGCTGCTAGCAGAAAGGAAATCATGTACAAGTTTTCCATTCCTATGCATGGAGCAGGTAGGATTCACTGCAGGCAAGAGTCTGAACTTGGCCTTACTCTTTGCTCTGTTGCATCATTTCCAAAATTACCCAGATGATTGGTTAGGCTAGTCCTGAAAGGCACCTGCTTGCTCACTGGCTAATCTACTAAATTAAGTGCAGTGTAGATGTTTAGGTTTGAGTTGGAGCCCATGTTCTGGGACCCAGCCTGAATGTCTACACCACCATTAAACACACCCTTAGCCTGAGTCAGCTGGCACAGGCCAGCTGTGGGTTTTTAATGGCAGTATAGGCATAACCTAAAGGGCTGAAAGAGCTACAACTTACACACAGTGGCAGACCAAATGTCACATAGGGGCAAGGCTAATTAGTTTCAACTCTCAACAGTGTGATTGTTTTGCTTTCACACTCTTTTGGAAGTTATGCCTGTGTTTATCCATAATCTGCAGCTTGCACAGAGCACAGCAGAAGGATTGTACCTACCACCATCTGCTGCTTCACAGGTGGTGTCCAAGTGGAAGAGAATTAAAATCCAAAAACTAGGTACTCTAGTATCTAGACAAGGGATTTAACTGGACACACATCAAAAGCCAGGAGCTAATGAAGACAGCAAATGGCTCTTGCGAGGGCAAAAATATCATGAACCACACAAGAGCAGATACCCAAGTAAAAATAATATAGACTGTCAACTTCACTAAACAGCTAAAGCCAATAAAGATTTATTCAAACCATTACAGGCACTTATAGCATGAATGTTTCAGCTTGAATAGTGCATATACTGTATTTGCAGACTTATTGGAATTTTCATCGCTCTTCATGAAGCAGGGCCCAACTCTGCAGATTTTACACTTCAAATTAATTCATTGGCCTGCAGTGTTAACTTTAGAGCAGCTACCACAGTGCAACTTGGTAGATAAACGAATTGCATAGCTGGGCCTTGTAAATCTCTGTTCAATACAAGAAAATATAAACCGCTTCAGTGTGTTTTTTTTAAATTTGAGAACTAATAAAATATTGTCTTCAAAGCAGTCATCTATTGAAATAAGAGACCAAAATAATTAGGTTTTATGTGTGTGTGTGTGTGTGTGTGTGTGTGTGTGTGTATATATAATTTAAAACTATTCTGTACCAGTACAATATATTAATTTTACAAATGTAAAATTTATCAGCTGTTAAAGCATTTGCAAAACCACACATCCTACTGTAGCTTTATTGCACAATATCTATGAAAATATTAATTTTTAAATTAGAAAACAAATGCTTTCAATATAGAAGAGACAATCTGATTTAAAGACAGTAAGAAAATCTACTCAGAAAATAACAAACTTTCACAGGATACCAAGCTCAACCAGGTGCATCTGTAGGCCCAGTTTACAATATAATTTATAGTCAGTAATGGATACTTTAATACAGTTCTAGTATTGTACCTTTATAGTTACAAATCTAAATGTAATTCAGACTGGTTTCAGATATTAAGCATTGAGGCAATTCTAATGTTAACATTTTGAATACCTTTAGTACCACAATAGCTACTTCCAACTAATTTCATCTACTTGTTGAATAGAATTGTGATTTAACACTGCACAGGTATTTTGCAAGAATATGTTTCGTCACAACTCAGTTATTTTCAACCTGATAACTACTCAACTTTACCATGTAATACCTGTACATATAAAAACACCAAGTTAAAGCTGAGGCTTCACAAAACCAGTTTATAAATTTAAATTATAAAATTAATGTCAAGTGACAATTTCTTTTTTGGCCTGTATTAATGTCTCTCTCTCTATTAGTAAGGTCAGAGTACCTCCTATATGTAGTGTAAGCAGTAGTACACAGAAGTGCTTGATTTGATACCTAAAGATGTATTAACATGAGCTGTGTAACTTTTTAAATATACTTCTGGGTCTAAATATTCTAATCACCATAATTAATAAAATGTTTACAGTAGAACTTGGTAGAAAATCTAGTTTACCACATAGGCAAATACATAAACTAGAGGCTGTGATATGGTAACATTTTTGTATGTACTTAAGGAACAGTCTTCATGATCTGTGTCCAGAACTAAAGAAGTATCAATTAAATGACCAGGAAATGGAACGATTCACTGAAGTACATCAAAAACATCCCTACTAAAGTAAAGTATGTAACTATAGTATATGCCTACCACACTTTTTGAGTTATTTGGGGAACTTATGTCCTGCATAAGCAAAGTCAATATGATTTTTTTTTAAATAGTGGTTATGAAATCACAAGTTATTTGCAAGTAGATATTTATCAAAAACAAAATCCATAGAAAAGTTTGCATCTATGTAGGATTTTTTCCTAAAGATTCAAAGCACTTCCTTTCCAGAATAAGTTGCTTTTCTCTCATAGTGTCTCAACTAGCTGACTGTTTCTTTTAAAAAATAATATATATATATATAAAGGACTCTACAATGAAACGTAGAGACAAAACATATTTCAGTGCCTCTTAAATTGTAATTTTCCCTTAATGTTTTGTTTTTACTGGAAAAAAAATAAAACTTCTTCAAATATATACTGCATTAGATAAGCTAAAACATTCATTGTATGGGAATTTCTGATTTCAAATCCCCAAACATGTGCAAATTCCCATATGAAAGTTTTGGAGATATCCAATAAAAAGCCTATTCTTGACCATACTGCAAATATGTATGCAAAAGAAGTTTTAAAGTAATGTTAAATACATTATAAAGCTTCATTTTAATAAAATAAACATTTTCTGTAACTTCAGTATAATACGTTTGCAAAACTGAAAGGGTTTTTAAAAGTGCTAGTTAAAATACACATAGGTTTTTTTGAACATACATGTATTAAGTCCCAAATCTACATGAAGGTGAATAGCATACTGTGCCTATAAGTTAGGCATACTGATTCGTTGAAAAACAACTGTCACTTGTCAATTAATCCAGCTTCTTTAATTTTTGTGTAGAAGAATTTCTCCAATATATTGGCACATTTGTAGTATTCACTCTCAGGGGGGTTGTACTCTCTGCAATTTGTAAAGACCCGCTGCAAGTCTGCCATGAATAATTTCTTAGACACGTAGTACCTATTCTTGAGTCGTTCACTCATGGTTTTCAGATCTGTACAGGAAAAAAAAGATTAGCAATCTGATTCCTATAATACTAAAGACAGAGTGCTTCGGATACACAATCTTTGCCATCAACTCATTTTTTTAAATGGAAAATTACTAATTCTTAATTACTTTTATTCCCTTAGGGCCTGATCCTGCTCTCACTGAAGTCAATAGCAAAACTGAACAGTAGTGCAGGATCAAGCCCTATGTCACATAAGCATCTTTGCCGCTAACAATGAATGCAATTCTGCAGCACCTAAAATGTCTCAATTTAAAGGTTAAGGCATACTTGCTGTTCTCCTGATACTTTTGTTTGTCTCTATAAGGCTCTGATCCTATAAGGCGGTGAGTCTCCTCAACCTCAGAAGTTGAGCTCACCACCTTGAAGGATGAGGCCCTAGAGTATGTGAATAAAAAGTTCAAACTGTCATGTAATTTCTAGCTATCTGCATTAACAAAAACAGCATCAGGTTAATCAACATATGCCATTCAGTTTGAATACAGCAAAGAATGCACATCTCTCTATTACATGTGGTAAGTAAAAGTGCATGAAAGTAATATACTATGCACAGAGTAAATCACTAACACTATTTTAATTAAGAGGAAAACCAAGTAAAATATACAGGGTTTTTATGAAACAAGATTTCTGTTTTTCAGCAATCTAAGCAAGTGTGTTTTACTGTCTATTGTTCAGCAGCTTTGAAACAAAGTGATGAAAGTCCTCCACTATTTTTGCTCACAAAACACATCAATGAACTCAACACACATCTAGACCTTACAATCCATAGTTCTACACTAGGTCTTGTTAAAACCTTGTTTCTATTTTGGAGGTGCTAGTACTGGATATAAAAATCCTGAGGTAATGACATGCTTTCTATGTGCATTGGCATAACCACATAGCCAGAATGCTTTTCCAGTTCACAGCTATATCATAGCAGTGCTGGAGCCCAGGCTCTAGAAACATGAAAGAAAAAAAATATATATTTTAATAAAATATTTAATCAGTGCACCAGAAAAATCTTAACTCATTGCCAAGGAGAACACACAATCCACTGCTCGCAGCGGAGATACTGGCACATTCACTGTAAAGCCATGAGATCCCTAAAGAAGAATGCACAGCTCCAAAAATGACATTCGTGACTCCGTTACAGTGGAGTGATAGAATCAGACCCTGCAGAAATAAAGATACTATGAGCTTTTTTCACCCATCCTTCTGCCATTGATCTGCCAAAAAAGATGATTCCCCAGACAAGAGACAAGCCCTCCATAAATTACGACTAACATGAAATTTTTTCAGAAAAGAAGAATAGGTACGCTGAGTACCCACAAATAGCCTGGAAATCTTAGCTGCATAATTCTGCCATTTGCTAGTCTTGTTGCACAGCATTCTACAATAGAAAACAGCTAACAGACACTCATGCTTCCACCTATGAATAGCAATGAGGCAAAAAACTTAGTAACAGCTACTATAAAGGCAAAGGCTTATCCACTTTCTGTCATTTTGTACCTCCAACAATCTGAAACACTGCATTTATCTAGCACCTAACAACTGTGGGCTTTCTGTCCTGTGCTCATTTTGGGGGCCAATTCTTGAGATCCCAACTCAGTTCTCACAAAGGCAGGCTCCTACTGACTTTAGCAGGATGTAAATCAACCATACAGGTAAGTAAACTATTTGTCTCTCTGACAGTAATCCACTTTCGTCTCCGTTTTTACCATTGTTTTCTTCATTAAATGAGTAAATCTGATCAAAAATCATTAATTAATGGACATCTTCCATATATTAAAAATGGGTAAAGTCATTAAAACACTGGTTCTTTATCTGAGTATACAGTCAACGTTTTCATCCCAATTCCTCAGAGGGTTTTTTCCTCCCAATTAGGTATAACAGCATTTGTACAGTCTGCGTGTAACAAACACAAAGCAACCACTGAGCTATTTCATGTCTCTTTCTGGAGCAATCCACAAATAACTAAAGCACACATCGGTTTAGGGAGAAGTTTCAAAATGTTGCTAAACTTGATTTGTAAACTCCTTGTTCTGTATGTTTTATTTAGTTGAATATAATGACATATCCACCTAAATAAAACATAAATCAAGGAGAAAAGAGAGAGAGGAATAAAAATTCCTGACACAGACTTCCTGGCTGCAAAAGAATCTCTGCTGAATCTCTATTTTAATTTTTACAAAATGCATTATTAAATCAATGGCACAAACGTATTTAGATTGTAGAAAAAATTAATGTAGACACGTGTGAACAATACACACACACACCCCCTACACAAATTAGGTGTACCTTTCAGATTTCTGTCAAATTGCTATTTTGCCACAGTTCTGCCTATGTCAAAACAGAGCTGCATAGCATTTTAAAGTTCCAGCTAGATCCCCAACGGCCCTTAAATCTAGTTTGTGAAGGAAGACCATGAATGTTATTGGCAGTGGGGAAAATACCAGTAGGATGATGTCAGACCTCAGCTTTCTACTACTGGAAAGGAACTCACATAAGGAAAAACCACTTTCTTAGTGGCAAATGTAGCGTAAGAAAAAAGAGAAAAACAGCCACTAGAATGTGTAAGTCATTGATTCTAGAAGCCAAAGCCACGGTCAAAAGTAATAAAACATTTTATGCAAGTCAATTCTACCAGTGACCCCAAATTTACAAGCAGATACTGTGCACAATAAGTAGGAATATGCAAAAATGTAACACAAAAGTATGCCAACTATGTTCGTTACACCAAACTGAGGACATTTCAGCATGTAAACGGGTACGTGAGGGTGGGAAGGGAACTGAAGCATGAAAGCAATGTGTTACCACCACAGAAGTTTGGAGCAGTGTTAGGGCTCTTTTCTGGGCCTTGAATGAAGTACACGTCTTTGGAGAAATGAAGGGAACACCATGTTTCTTACATGGAATATTGGCAGCACTGAACCTTGAGTTCACAAAAACTAGGAATCTAGTATACACCAGCTGCATACAAGTCAAGCCTTTCCCACCCTGGAGACTCAGACCTTGTCAGACAAAAGTTGAACTGATTTATCAGTAAATGTGTTTAGAAACCGATTTAGTTAGATTAATGTAATCCCCTTCTGAGGGCACTCTTAAATCAGATTAAGAGTACCCTCTATCGATTTAGCTAAAGTTGATTGCTTGCTGACATTAGCTTAGGTTATGTCTACACTTAAACCATTACAGAAGAACAGCTGCAGCAGTGCTGTGTAGCCACTCACATCAGCAAACAGTGGGGTTCTCCTGTCACTGTTGTTAATCCACATTCCCGAGAGGTAGCAGCTGGGTGAACGAAAGAATACTTCAGTTGACCTAGCGCTGTCTACACTGGGAGTTAGGTTGACTTAACTACATTGCTCAGGGGTGTGTATTTTTCACACCCGAGTGACGTAGTTAGGTCGACTTAACTTTTTTGTGTGGACCTGGCCTAAGACTACATATGACACTCTTAAGCCAATTTAAGAGGATCTAACACATGGCCTTGGCATTGATGTAGCTAAATCTGTCTAAACTGATTTAGTTGAATCAGCGCAACTTGTGTGTGCAGGCCCGGCCATAGCACTGTGAAATGTAGGCCTCAAGCTAATTTCATGCTCAGCTCACATGGGGATGATTTGTACCTTTAGGATTCAGACTGATTTGGGGAAAAACATAAATGGTATTAATTCTACAAAGGATGCATATAGAAAAAGATTAACAGGTTGTACCAGTTTAACCATAACGTTCTTGTCTTATGAAATTAAACAGCATAATCTAGCTCCAACAGTTGTGTAGACTCTTCCCATTCATCTGACAGGGAAGTTATCATCAAAGCCTAGCTATGGCCAGGAAAACTAGAAGTGTCTTCCATTTAATCATGCACCCTGGACTACCATAGGTGAACAGGAAAAAAAAAATCACATGAACTAAGAAGGCACCATTTAGACATGATAAAGTTTAGAAAAATAAGTAGCTGCAAAAGCACTCGGAATATCAGTGGAAACCAGATAAACCCAGGCTAGTTATCTATCTTTGGGACTACTTTCAGAGAAAATCTGCCTTTGGATGTAGTCAGAAAACCTATGGCTATACACCCATAAAATGTGTTGCAATTTAGGCTGCACAGGAACTTTTTAAAAATAAAACATTATTATGGGTGTTTTATGTTTGATAACGCAAGGACGGAGAAATCTGGCAAAACACATTCATCCCACACAAGAAAAACACAAAGCTGAGGGCTGTTTATCTTTTATCATTGTTGATATGTTCGATCACATGATTTTTTTTAAAGTGTCAGATATTGGCAGTCAGGAGGAGGACAATACAATGTGCAGGCTCACAAATCAAAAACTCTGAGCTTTCGGTTGTTTGGTGTTGGATGATCTAGTTGAGAAGATAAACTTATCTTCACCTTAAAATGAAGGCTGACACAGATTGTTTGTTTATTTTAGCCACAGCATGGAACATTTTAAAAAATGAAGGATAATATTTATATTTGGGGCTTGCCAATCCAGGCAGTAAGTGTTCTTTATAATCATAAAACTGTCTGAGTAAATGGTAGCCTAAACTCTGTGCACAAAGCAGGTTCTTAATATTCAGCCATATGGCAATATGGCATTCTTTTTGTTCACTGGTAGAGAAGAGAAAATGAAATACCTTTGCTTTAAGAGGATACTGGAAGGTGATTATTATTTTATTGAAACACATATACTTCCTATATGGCAAGGATTAGTTACGTACAATAATCATTAAGGCAGATTGGTGGGTATGCTCCTAGTAACTAATTGAGGACCCCACAGAAAAGCTAGGTATTGCCATCTCTACTCTTTAGAATGACCACACCACACCTTAAGCCTGTGGTGGCAGGGGCATTGTCTGGCTTTCTGGGGGAAGCACTATACCTTTTTAAGGGCAGAGGCATGGACGCTGCTGCAGATTCAGAGCAGGTTAGCCTGGGCACGCTGACTCATCCCCCGCAGGTGACCAGAAGAGGGGGGAAGAGTACATAGATGCAAGCCTACCAGGAAAAGCTCTCTTTTATCTGGATCAGGCAGAGCAGCACCCACCCTCCCAGCCATAAAAGTGGTGAAATACCAAGTTTGGTTAGGATCTATTGTGGGCAGGGGAGGGCTGGGAAAGAATTTTTTCCTCACCTCCAGATTGGCCAAGACAGAGTGTGTGTGTTGGGGGGGGGGAGGGTTCACTTTCCCCACAGCACATTTTTTGGGGAGAGGGGAGGCTTAGGGTTGAAGCGAGCATAGAACAGGAGTTAGGCTGTGATGTTGCAATTCATTCTGTAAGCTTGGGGCGAATGTCCAGGGCACATACTCTGCAGGGAGGGAATACAGTGATCAGATCTATGGTTTTCAAAAGGATTTGAAGGAGGTGTTTGTTAAAGGAGCGGAAACGGGGGTGGAGCAGAAGGGAAGAAGCCCATGATTGGCATGGCAGGGAGCCAACACCTCCAACCCTTATAGCCCACTTTAACCCTCATTCGAGGTGGGAGGATGGTAAGGACCGAGCAGCCAGCTGGCTGGGGACCAGTATGAAAGGTGGGGGGGGTCTGACGGAAGCCCTCCTCCCCCACCCTATGTAGATATTAAAATGGTCATAGAGTTACCTGCACTATACACTTTTATTTGCTGGGTGCACCTAGCCACTTAATAATAAAGTTGCAGCCTAAATTAAACCACATCCAGCGTTTCCTGTCCTTTCGGTGTAGCCAAACAGAGGGCTTTCTATGCCCTACAGACTGATTCACAGAGATACCAAGTGGTCTCAATGAAGTTGTGTTCTGTTCTCCGATCACAAGAGAAAATGCCAGGACTGGAAGCAGTAAGAGAGGGAGGAACGATTGGTAAGGCATTGAATGCAGGGTTTGATTCAGTTGGAATCAACTGAATTTGCTTAGTTGTAAATCACTATCTAGGATTTACAGCATAGCAGCCAAAGGCAGAGTAAAAATTCAATTTTTTTCTCATTAACAGTTGTGTTGCAATAGAAGCATGAACGATAGCTGGGCCACAACAAATGCACACACTGATTTTCAAGATCTCAAAATAAAAATGTTGTAAGACTGGTTATGATAATTAGCACATGTGCTGAGCTTAAACTGAAACAAGCACTTGATTTAAATTACAAGTTAAATGAGTGAGGAGGAGGGGTGGACAGGAGGGCAGGACATAGTTGGGGCCAAGTCAAGAGACCATCACTCTGTTGCCCTTCCTGCTGACCAGAAAGTGCAGGGGGGGAGGGGGATATTTATACCCAGCCAGTCGCAGAGAAGCCCTCTTTTATGGTGGGTTGGGTTTTTTGCCTTCCCCACAGCAGGTCTGGGGCACAGGAGGTAGTTATAATGTTGCAACCTGGTACATAAAACTTGCAGCAGATGTCCAGTGCAGGTAATCAGTATGGAAGGGACACAGTTACTGGATAAAATGGACTAGAAAAGGGTTTGAAGGAAAGCATCCCTGAAGGGGGTTTGAGGCTCCTTTGTCTTGCATGTCTTGACCTCCCTCCTTTCATAACTCCCTTTCACCTCAGGTGAGGGGAGAGTGGAGAGGTCCCAGCAGCATGATGCCTGGGACCAGACTGGATATTATGTGGAAGCGACTAAGGAAAGAATGAGTGCACTGTACAATTTACTGCCGGGTACTCCCAGATATTTCAAAGTTTTGGCCTAATGGAACCACACCCATTGCTTCCTGTCTGTCTTCCAGCACAGCCAGGCAAAAGGACTAGCCTTCTGAGTCACTTAGGTGAGTCTGGAAATTTTGTCTCCGGGTTTTTTAACAAGTTAGATAGAAATATACAACAAAATATGCAATGGCAAATTACCCTTCATGTGAGATCATATCTTCACAGGTTTCTTAACCCATACAGTAAGCTAAAAGGTGCTGGGATAGACCCGGTTAAGAGGTTGCTGGGATCCTCTCAGGTACTGTAATATTTTGTGTTTTCTTACAGGAGTACATAATATAGATGCTTCACTGAGGTTACAAGCTATTCATACATTTCAACAGCTAGCAATATATTTTTGCCACTGCTGAGTTGCAAACTATCGCACTGCAAGCTATACATTAGAAAATGTTTGTAACAATAAATCTTGATGATTATACTTGTCTCACATGTCTCCAGCTAGAGAGATCTTTAAGTTTATACTTTAAAAATGTTAATGGCATTACCCATGGGAAACCTTATAACTTCATAATATCCAGGAGCTTCTGTTCTCTTCACAGGTTCCATGAAGGGCCAAGCGCTTTGATGGCTCTTTGGTAAAGAAAAAAGTAAGGTATCTAATATGGAAACTCCATATTGGAAATCATTTCAAAATCTTTAAAGTAGGTAAACTAAAACTAATACCCACCTTCACCTGCTGCAGGATGGTTTTTAATGTGCTGTAAAGCTGATCTGGATCTTTGGGTTCTTTACTTGAAAGAAAATATTAACAAAGAAGATAAGCTTTATCTCTTATGTTCATTTTCTACAATGCTACACCTTACATCAGAGCAACTCGCAAATTTAAAACATTTTATCATTAATGGAAAAATAAGACCCAAGAGCTATTCTACAGCAGATTCCTTATCTCAGTTTTGTGATAGATGGAAAGAAATATTTCAAAGTTACTCAGTTTAGAGACGTTTGTTCTCAAAGGATTCCCTTTGTCCAAGCAGTACTTACCCTCTCTCTTTTCCACTTGGTTTCCAGCCAGTCTCTCCTGCACACCAACAAAAATAAACATTACATAAGAACTACTTCAGGTTGAAAGTTAATATGAATCTAAAAAGTTAATAAAATTATAGTACTCCCTCAATAAAAAGCTTTCTAAAGACTAATCCTAATAAAACTACAGCACTCTAGCTCCCACCCCATCTAATTTCCTACATACCATACTCGAGTATACTGTAACATGCTCTACAAGGAATGCACTGCTTTTTAAAAATTCTTTACCATCTTTTATCATTACATCCAGCCTCTTCTATGTAAAGAAAATAGATGTAAAAATGATTCAACACAATAATTTCCTATGGACATAAAATATATTACACAGACAACTGAAAAAATAATTGGTTGTAGCTTTGTTGTGCCCTGATTCAAATAAGTATCTTTTTAACACAGAACTGTACTGCGGTCTAGGATTGTAGACGTAAGATGGACTCAGAGGGAAAATGCCATCTGCACTGTGAAGCAAAACAAAGGGGGCAGAATTAAATAAATGTCTGTAGAGAAGCATTACACTAGAATACCTTAGGGAAGTTTCTAAGCCAGAAGTGAATAATGGTACTAGAAACAGATCCAGCCTGTCTTATATCAGATTAACAAACCTAGATAATTGAATCCTATTAAAAAGACAATACTTGGCAAACTCAAATTTCTCTAATCTTGGGCCTTGGCTGTTTTGATGTAGCTCCGCATTAATAAAGAGAGGTTGGTACATACTAATTCCAGGAATGCTTTCTATAGGAATCTGTCGTACTCCATCTTTGAAGCAGGAAAGGCCAGGATAGACTTTTCGAATCTGCGCTTGTTTTCTTTCGATCAGCTTTTTAATGATCTGTAATAATATTGCAGAAAAGGCGGGGGAGACAGTTTTAGTTTTGATAGTCAAGGAAAGTAGTTGACTGGCTCAAAGGCAAAGTGGTAGGACATTAAAGAAAACTGTGGCCGTGAGAAACATAACAGGACCCTGATCTCACAGAGTCCCATTGAAATCAGTGAGCATTTTGAGTGCATAAAGAACACAGGATTGACCCCGTCAACAAATGTTTTACTAAATGAGAATACTGTTTATACTCCAGATTTTAGAAAAACCTGTTCCATTTCAAAATCTCAAACTGTGGAAGGTGCTTCTATGTTAATGAGAGCTGCCATTTTATTCATGTCCTCCCCTCCCCGCAAGGAAGTCCAGATTGATTATATAGATTGAGATACAAATTCAGTTCAAAATCTGAATGCATAAAAAGTCAGAAACTGACCCAATTGGAAGATAAATTCTATTATTTTCCCTTTGGTTACCTCAGTTCTAAGTAATTTGGTTTTCTGCTCTTGATGTACATTAAAATGCTTAGCTACGCTTTTTCTCTCAAACACGTCATTGTCAAGATGACTGCTTCCTGTTTAATTGGTCTTTTATACATTTATGACACTTAATATTGGTTATTTACTTATCTTTTTAATTAGTTGGAAATCACAATATCTTTTACATTACAATAGTTTTCCTTTAATAATGGGGGGAGAGAATTTTCTTCCAAAACAAAACCACCAGCACCACCCTCCCTTCCCCCGGGATTTCTAAAGACTCATCCTTCACTACTTTTCTCTCAAAAAAATTCAAATTTTTGACACACCTGATAAAATGGCAAAGAACTACAGTACGGGCTACACCAGAGGCTTAGACCACCTGCATGTTGCAAAACCAAGTTAGAAGGAAGTGGTGATATCCTCACACTCCACCCACAATCCCAGAATTACTGGATGTTACAGAAGAAATGAATGGTGGAATAGTTAATGTTGACATTTAAGTCATGTTAATTAGACTTCAAAGACAACAAGTCATCAAGGTGATTTGGGATTTTTCATACCTCCCAGAACTATTGTTTTTCGTTTATTTACAGACTACGCCAGACAGCAGTGTGTTGGTTCACATTCAGAACTTTCTTCTTTGCAGCCACAGGAGTATAACCCAATTCTTTAAATGGATGCTTAAATTCTGTACAAGCTGATAGAACTAGAAAAATCTGGATATGGAGCATTTCAAACTATTTCAAACTGAGACACTTCAACTTCCTTTGAAACATTTTAAACAAAGGTGAGTAGTGAAAAACACACAAAACAACTAAGCAACCAGAGCTGGGGTAAAATTTTCAAAAGAACTTAAATGACGCAAGTGTCTAAGTCACCTTTGAAAATAGGCTTAAGGGTGATTAACGGCTTGTCTACACACAAAAGTTGTATGCTTTAACAATACTGGTATAGATAAAGTAGTACAACTCCTGTAGTATGGCTACAATTATACCAGTATGAAGGTGCTTATACTGGAATAGTTTATTCCCATGTAGGAAGGGGAATAAACTATTCTGGCATGAGGCGTCTTTATACCATTGTAACTGCACTCACACCAGAGATGTTCAAGCATAACTACTCTGGGGGGGGGGAAAAGATCACACCTCTATCAGAAATCAGTACAAAATCTGTGTGCAGATCAGGTCACTTTTGAAAATGGTATTTAGGAGATTTTGAAAATTTTATCCTTGGGCTCAATTTTCTGAGGGCAGAAAAAAAAGCATATAACCTACAGACACCTAAATTGAGAAGAAATCAGAAATTTCATCTGGCTGCCTGATTAGCTCAAAAATGTGCTTTGCAAGACACCGCATATATGTCAAATTCAAGCTGCCCTGAGATTCTGAAAGTTAGCTACTGCGCAGAAGAACTTTTTGCTCAGAAGGGCAAAACATGAGAGAAATCTAAATAGATACAGGTAGTTCAATGTCACGAAATATACTACCACAACCAGATGGGATGACTACAGTTATTCACATTATCTTTCCTTAAACTTAAATACACACATAAAGGAAGAAACAACGGTAAGGAAAAAACTATGATGTTTTCATGATTTAGATCTTAAATTTCCATTCATTTTGATCTATTATAGCTATATTACAAGCTTTAGTACTTGAAGAATCCCCAAATTAGCTATTAAGTACATATGAAACTTTAGTCAATTTTAGATTCTCGGACATCATTTAGAAACCAATGTGCTCAGGAAGACTGAATTTTTTACAAAAAGTTGTTTTACTTGGCATCAACTGTAGAAAGTAAAAGGAAGTGAGACAGAATGTGTGTGAGATTTAATACACACAGGCATCAGGAGAGATTTAAAAAAAAATTAAGGCTAGAATCAGTTGTTTTGACTCTCTGTTCTCTAAGAACAGACTGCATCTTCCATTCAGCTTTTAAAATAATTCTGCCTTTGAGGTAATGCAATTAATAGCAACTGGAACTTGGAAGGCTAATATGGGAAACAGCTTCTGTCAAACAGCAGGCTGTTGTTCAGTCAGGATGTTCTCCTTTTAAAAAGAAATGGCTACTTGACACAAAGGCTATTTTACAAAATAAAATTGAAATCACAAGATCTGACTCCATCACAGAAGGATCCAGTAGCATTGTGCTTTTTAAAGAAACGTATTTGTGAACATTTCTGTTTCATCAGCTACCCAGCTGGACCACATTTCAGAAAAGCATTTAAGCAAGTGCTTAACTGTCACTTTAATGTTAAAATGTTTTGTTGGACCAGGATCTTTGTATGAAAAAATTGTGAACTAGTTAAAGGATATAAGTAAGAACTTTCCACTCAAAGTTACCATTAATGAATGCTGCAATAATGATTACGTAAAACATTTGAAAAATAATTAAAGCAACCTCACAACATTTCACACACCTGCTCACCTAGAATGAGTAATTTCATTTTGTGACATCAGTAATATATCAATAATTTTTTCAATGTTAACTGTAGGAAAGGAGAATTTATGCCTGAGAGATGGTAAATTTATGATAATTTTAAGGCCAGAATAAAATATAGGTTTTAATTAATTTAAAAAATGGCTTGTGTGATATTTTGAATACCAGATATGGGCATGAAAGGGGATAGATGTCTGAGTGCTGACTAAAGTGTTCTAGAAATATTTATATAAGCCATTTTAAATGTGTAGGGTTTTTTAAAACTGTGTTAATATTAAACTATCAGAGGGGTAGCCATGTTAGTCTGGGTGCATGCATGCATCCGACGAAGTGGGTATTCACCCACGAAAGCTCATGCTCCAATACGTCTGTTAGTCTATAAGGTGCCACAGGACTCTCTGCTGCTGTTAATATTAAACAATATTTCATTATTTACCTCTTTTTGTTTTTTAATGATGACAGAAAATTCAGTGTAGGGAATCCTTGGATTTAATTCACATCCCATTAGAGTGGCTCCTTCATAATCCTTGATATAGCCAACATATTTTGCTTTTGGTACTTTAATATCTTTGGAGAAACCCTAAGAAATGATAAACTCAAATTGATACAATGCAATTTTCTTTTTACATTCACATTGATTGTAATTCATAATTGGTTTTTCAAGTAGATTCATTACATTGTCGAAAATATAAAGAAAGAGCTACAGACCATGGCCCTAGTTAGAAGATAAGTAGCTTTACACACGAGTAGTCATTTACTCACGTGCAGGATCATGGCCCATATCAGGAGTAGAAACTAAACTCCAAAATGTAACCAGTTATGATGTGGGGGAGACAGGGAGACAGTTTTATATTCAAAGTAAGATGTTTATAGATGAGTATGAAGGCAACTTTCAGCTCTATTTCAACATTACATTAAAGGGTCTCAATCCTGCAGTCACTAGTCAGGCAAGGCTTCTGCTGAAGTCAATGAAAGTTTTCCCTAAGTAAGGCTGCTGCATTGTGCCCCAAAAGAACAAAACCAATCAGCTAACCTCTTCCCCCCCCTTAAAAATCAAGTGCAAAAAAAAATAAAAAACAAAATATAAAACCAAAGAAAGTTCCAGAGATTACAGCATACAGATCTCATAAAATCTGCATGTACTGGGGACAGAACACCCCACCACACCCACACATACTATAGGTGGGCAACCCCCACAATTCTCTGATGAAACAACGAGGGGGAAGTTCTCCTCCCCTTTGGCCACTTCCTTATGGATTTTCTTAGACTAGCGGAATCTGACTTTTTTTGTTTAAATTTGCCAATATAGGGCCCCAATTCTGAATTTGAATCTGTTATCACAGACCCTCACACTCACATGGATTCACACTGAAGTTAACAGAACTGTGTGTGGGTCCATGGTAGCAGACCCAAAACAGGACTGGTGCTTCAGTGCTGAACTGACTTCTTATTTAGTATCTATTTTAAAGAAGGATCAAAGTAAGATTAAAACACACAGTCACCTTACACTAGACTAAAATTTTCTGCTGGCATAACTCACTGATTTCAGTATGATTTGTGAGCACAAAAGAGATACAAAGTAGGCGCTAAATCTATTTCTGTTCAGTGTGGTAAGAATACTGTATTCCCACATACATCTGTCCTACCTCAAACTCCTTCTAAAAATAGTGGTTTATTAAGAGCATGGAACTGGTAACAGCTTTTTAACATACAATTAGGAAATCAGAAAGTCTGAATTTATCTTAAAAAAATGTCACAGCTGAACTTGGTTAACACTTAATTGAGAGTATTATGTAATCTGCAAATATATTCAAATTTTTCCTTCAAAATACACTGTTCTATAAAGATAGTACCTTAACTTTGGCTAACACAGAACATATTTTGTACATTAAAATAAAAAAGACACTACACATTTTACACAGCTGCTAATACATTTTACTTAGGCCACACCTATACTAGCACTTATGTTGGCAAAATGTTTGTTACTCAGGGGATGCAAAAAAACCACTGCAGAGTGCCACAAGTTTTGCCAGAGTAAGTGCTCGTGTGCACAGGGTTATGTCGGCAGCAGAAGCTCTCCCGCCAACACAGCTGCCACCACTTGTTGAGCTGGTTTTATGATGTCAATGGGAGAGCTCTCTGCAGTCAGCATAACGCAGCTACCCAAATCCTCTTACAGCTCTGTTGCTGTAAGCTTGTAACTGTAGACATGGCCGTAGTGTTTCTACATTTCAATGTCTTACAGTGGCTGAAGACTTTTCTTGGGTTGACTTACTTGTTTCTTGAAGTAGCCAATTGCATATTCATCTGCATACGTGAGGAAGTTGAGAATGTTATGTTTGATGTGATACTCTTTCAGATGATTCATTAGGTGAGTTCCATAACCCTATGTGGAAATAGTTAAGGAAATTCATCTCATGAGGAAAACCTTTTTGCTGTTACATGTATTAGAAGCTATGGAGGGAGGGCTGTTCTTTGAAGGGAGTATTTCTCCAGAGCTGTACTCAAGGTTCGTAATTTAGAGAGGATTAGCAAAGACTGAACTATTTAAAATACTTGGAAGGTCACATATGGGACCCAATGGAAGACACAGAATGTCATAGCTTCTAGTTATTGGTTCACTTTTGATCTAAAAGAAACAACCTCAACTCTCTTGGGGAGTAGAGTGTTGAGCTAGAGGTAATTTTTTCAGGTAGTTGTAATTCAAGGTGAATATCTCTCTATATATTGTATTTAAGTTAAATATCAAGTATACAGAGTCACAACCTTGGGGACTAACAAAGCTAAAGGTGTTCAGATGCTACAATGAGGTATCTGAGAAACAGATTCTTCCTTAAGACTTACTTTGGTCATGTCACTTACAAAACACTTTGTAATGGCTAGGCAGTTGATGTACTAAGAATGCTCTTTATTACGGTAATCATGATTGTTTCGTTGTTACCTTGTCCTCTTACCCCTCTGCATGTTCGTTTTACCCACCTGTTTTTCATCACATGCTAAGATTGTAGGCTCTTTGGGGCAGGTGCCATCTTTTTATTATATGTGCAAAGCACCTGGCCCAGTGGAGGCCTGATCTCTGATTGGGGTCTCTAGGGACTACCACAATATAAATTAATAAATAATGAATAAAGATGTCCCCTGACTCCAAATAAAACAATTCCCAGTCTCATTCAAAAATAGAAGAGAATTATGCAATAATGTAGCTAAAAGTGAATAATCCTACAGAAAATAAATATGCTCATTTACATTTCCAAAATGTCCTATTATTTTTCGCCTGTGATGAAAAGGAATTGATACACACTAAACCCACTAATGAGACAGAGTATTTTATGCTAACTGCACACAATGTAACTGAATTTATCATTCCTGCTTATGTTGCAATTATTGAGGCAATGGATAAAAAACTGGAGTATTTTAAAAAATGTCTGGGAAACATATCTGGGGTCTCCTTATTTCATTGGAAGATTGGGAGACTTCTTATGCTTTGACACAAGATAGAGCAATAAATTACAAAATGGAAAGTACATTACTTACGATTCACTATCTTTAATAGCCTCTGGCAAATGGCAACAAAATTATATCAGGAATAAATAAATAAATACAGAATACTTAATAATGACACATGCTTGAAAAGCCTGTCACTGTGGGGTGTAATACCTGTGCATCAACTTATTCTCAGTGGCTACCTTTTAAAAGTTTGGGGCCCTTTTACAGACTTCACATTTAAAATTACAACCTCAGATTATGTCCTAAATTGCATATTTCTGAAATTTAAGTAAACTACTAAGATACTTGTTTCACCCTTCCAAGAGTACGACAGGTATCAAATACATAATTTGACAACTGACAGACTGTTGAGGGGTCCCAAAAGTTCTTTAGAATTCTCCAATGTGCTCACCATAAAGGGATTTTCAGTGTTCAAATTCTAAATTCACAAGGGTTTAATTTAAATAGGAGAAACCATGATAAAAATGTAATGAAAAATCATTTTTACCTAAAAACTTGAGATGTAAGTGCTAGTCAAGCTTATTTCTCTGTAGCAGAGCAATCCAAACAGTAAGTTAGAGACTATGGGTATGTCTACACTGAAATTAGACACCCGCAACAAGCCCATGCCAGCTGACTCCGGCTTGCAAGGCTCAGGCTAAGGTGTTGTTTAACCACAGTGCAGACATTCAGACTCTGTCTGCAGCCCAAGCTCTGGGACCCTCTCACCTTGCTGGGTCCTAGAGCTCAGGCTGAAGCTTGAGCCTGAACATTTACACCACAATTAAACAGCCCCTTCACCCAAGCCAGCTGGCATGGGCCAGCCATGGATTTTTAAATGCAGTGTAGACATACACTATGACATTTTCAGTGCCCATGATTCTCTGGTCACAAGTTTAGTGACCCATTGCAAGAATTGTAAATTATTTTTTCTGACAGCCAACAAAAAGTCACATCTGAGGCTTTAAGGAATTTTTTTAAAGTAATTCTGATAATGACGGTGGCAATTACATATACCTGGAACATTTTGTCCTAGAGATGATTTTTAATTTAGCTATCTTATTTTATATAAATTTATTTCTTCATTTATTCAAATTTTATTCATTCTCATAAAAACTTCTGCAGCTGAATATTCATACAGAGAAATTACGACATGCAAGCTACAATACACATTTTGTACATGGATGTCACATGCAGCTACTTCAAAACTGTTTCAACTTTCAAAAGCTAAATTAAAAAAAAATGTCCTCCATTTTACTTAGTCCAGCTATCTGAGAGTTTATAAAGATAGCCTCTTCTTGCTGAAAAGCACTTCCTAAGATCCATTTGTAAACATTTTCTGAGTTAGCTGCTGGTGGTGGCCACCTTCCACAGAAAGGAACACGGGAAGCCCAGTTTTCAGATGTAGTTATCTCAAATGTATATGTATGTTAACAGGCAGCCAGGAGTGTAAAATTGGTACTTGTGCACCAAAGTGCTCATGCATGTATTGTTTAAGCAGCTACTTTTGACAGATGGCCTTTGTTAGTTTTATTTGATTGTTTATTTTTTTAAAGGATACCCCAGCAGAACTGTTACACAAAGTGTGTCAGCACAACTTTGTACTAAAACAGCAAAAGCCATTACACAGTGAACACATATTTTTCTAATTATTTAGTCTTAGAAATATACATGTCTGGACTGTTATATTTTATTGTTCAAATCTGCTGAAATGCTGGATGAATGCCCTTGTGACAGACCGCCAGCTAAGAGAGTGAATCTCTCTCTCTAAATCTGGAGTTTAATGAATCCAAAACTGAGGGAAGATACTTAAGGCCGTAAAAGCATTCAACTCCCACTCTGCTATTCCTCCACCCTGGCTCTTTGTTTCCAAGAGCCTGAATGCAGCACATAACTTCTGCCAACTCTGTGATGTGAACTCCAAATTAGTTTCATTCTCATCTATAACCACAGTTGACTGAATATACAGCTACAGCACCATCTAAAGGCAAGAGGTTGAAATCAAAGAGCCATAATTTTGATTCACCTGAAATCCTCTGTTAAAAGGAAATCTGGTTCTGTACTTTTTCATTCTTTAAGCAGAGAGGTTCATTCTTCAAGCATTTTAGGTCAATATAGCTTCGGTGATCGGGGGCATCAAAAATCACTCCTGAGCTCCATAGCTGTGTTGACTTAACCCCTGGTACAGACATAGCTAGGTCGATAGAAGAATGCTTCCATCAATCTAGCTACCATCGTTTGGGGAGGTGGAGTTTCTATGGCAATGGAAACTCCCCTTCTATCGCACTAGGAAGCATCTACACTATGGGTGCCACAGCAGCATAGTTATGGCATCCTAGCTGTGCCTCTATAATGCCCATAGTGTAGACATGGCCTAACATTTAAATACCCTTCAAGTACACACTAGTAGAGTTATACAGCCAGATGCAAGAATATGCCCACTTTTAAAAATTGTATTGTTAATTGAAGTGATTTAAGGCTGTGGTTCATAGCATTACTGCCTCACAAGCAGAATGCCCATTTTCATTCAACTATGAATGTTAAAATAAGCTGATATAAGGCCAGTCAGTGAAGACTACAGAGTAAAGAGCCCAATAATGGGAGCCAACAGATTAGTGTGTTGATGGAAGATGTTTTTAATTATTCTGAAGGGGGTGGCCCTCAGATCTATAACATTTTTAGGCAGTTGAATTGCTTTGTGTGTTAAATATATCGCCAAGTATTCCTGAACAGGAAAGGGAAGTGAGAAGACGGTGATTATGACTATGATCCATTAGTGAGTTCTGGCCCCACAGAACTCAAATAGACTTAATCAACTGTACAATAAATCCACTTCTAACATTCTCTTTACCTTGACTTGTTCATTAGAAGTCACAGCACAGAAAACAATCTCCGTAAATCCTTGAGATGGGAACATCCGGAAACAGATACCACCAATCACACGACCATCTTTTATTAATGCAAGGGTCTTGTGTTTTCTGAATGCATAAAATAATGACAGCCTTAATTCATGGGCATAGCACAGGTGCCATCTTTCCCTCAGAAATTTATTCTTTGCTTTCCAAAAGCAATTATAAATGTCTTCGTTAAACCAATTGCTTGTATTTATAGAACAGTTGCTGATTTAACTAACATCATGTTCTGCCTCTACTGTAAAAAGCCTCAAAGAGTTTTCTTGCCTTTGTCACTATAAGTTATACAGTTATGTTGCATTTCTTATCATGACTTTACCCTGGCTAAATAAGAGACTGAATGTCCTGAAGCTCTGTTAGCCTTTACTACCAGATGCCTGATTCCCTGTGTGCATTCTACATAGCTTAAGTGATCAATTTCCAGCATAGGTCATCAGGCAGTCAATTATTATAGGTATTTCTAAGCACCTATTCTCAAAAGCATGCAAAAACCAGACAAAATATCCATTTCAGCAGCACTTACACCATGTGCTAGCAGTTAAAAGGACAAGACTGTCATCAGTAAACCCTTCCTAGCTGTTTATGGCAAGCTTCACGAATTTTATTGCAAGGTCTGGGAAAATCTGCACTGCATCCATTCCCCACACTAGCCAATAACCAGTGCTTTTAATCTTTAATTTATATGACAGCAAAAATAAAGATTATTTCCAGATTTCTCACACCTTCTGATGATATCTATATTCAGTAAATTTGGAAAGTAGCAACTGATATATTTGCCAGGCTCAATCTCTGTTTGAAATAATAAAGCAAGCATAGAACAGACATGCTTTCTGTCCTTTTTGTCCTGTAAATTGATCCTTTCCTGTCTATCTACCGCACATTACAGACTCTCATACATCAGAAAGAAGATACTAACGGATCAAAGACCAGGCGTGTAATGTACTCCTTTGGCATTCTGGGTAGCTGATGGGAGAATACATTCTGTAAGCCAACTAGCCACATCATAATCTTTTTGTTTGGCTTCTGGTTCAGGGAATTTCCAACTACATGAAATTCAATCACTCCCCGGCGCTCCTCTAGTCTTGCTGCTTCATCCCGGGCTGAATGTGCTGACAGAAAGTTAGTCTGTGTCATGCAAGAGGGGAACAAAAATACATTTGAGAGAGTCTGAGGAGATATTGTCTTAATTTCACATCTATCAACAGGACAATCATGAAATGTTCTAAATCTCCCATTCATCCTTTTACAAACAGAGCTGCCTCTGTGTATTAAATAAAAAGTGACTCTGCCAAATAAGCCTGACAGAGTTTTGATTTTATTACTTTCCATGATTACACAGCTATCTTAAGAATTTGAAAACAACATTTCATTTCCTTCTAATTTTGCTTCTAAAATCTGGCACTTGCGTGTCTATATCTGAATAGAGTGGACATTAATACAGCCAATTTGTTTAGCAACTTCTACTTGTATAACACCTTACCATGCCCAAATGTTTTTGCTTTTACATTGGCATCTACTGTGGAAGTCTGAAAATAGTATCTGTTAATTGCTACTCTAGCAATACTGGAAAAAATACTTTTTGTGGGTCCTATTAAAATTGTGGCTATATTTTGTATTTAAATTTTTACCTTTATCATGGTGAATTAAATGAACAGGTAATGAAAGCTCATCACAGTTACTCATAGTAAACAAGCCTGAGGTACTCCCAACCACCTATCCTTTAGAATGTGATAAAAAAGAAAAAAAGGTTAAAGATAGTTGTTGGATACTAAAATATTTCTAATGCCGTCTGGGAAAAGCCACATACTTGTTTGCATAGTTAGTTGGAACTATCACACTACAGAAATAGGATTGTCACCAATTATAGTGGTGCCCACAGTAACTTTTATTTTGCACTTGACCAGACTTCCAGGCATTGTTTGCTTTCCAGAGCAAAGTTTAGCTGCTGAGCATCCAGTCACTGCCAGGCCCTGCGTCCTGATTGTCCCAACATTCACAATGAACATACCCATTAATCAGATTTCAAAATTTGGGTAAGAACCTTGTAAAAGCTCCAAATCTTCTGCAGCCTCTGGCTGAAACTTGGCAAATACGAAAGACTGGCAAAACATAATCAGGAGGAGAGTGAAGAGAAGGAAGAGCTGGCAATGCAAACCAAAAATGTGTGCAATGTTGTGGTGTGTATGCTAATGTAGAAAATGGGTAGAATGCAATTCAGTCTCCCGTGGCCCCCCCTCAGTTAAGGAAAAAGCTATAGGAGAAAAAGCAAATAAGTTGTTTCATTTTTAAGCCTCAGCACATCTACATATTCACTAAAGAAAAATCGGCCCTGCTGTGATTGGCAGAAGTTTCAAATCTGAATCTAATATTCTGCTACAAGATTTGTACCAACTTCACCCATGTCTTAAAGTAACAAGAGAAAATATGAAACATCTGCAATTAACAACGAAGTATTATAGAACTGCCCTGTAGTAAAGTACCTTGTGAAACAAGCTGTGAGCAATCTGAGTAGCTGAAGCATTTCTTTGCTACCACCGGTATCAAAGTGTCTTTGTAAATGGTAGATATTATATAACAGAAGATTTTTTTTGACTATTTATTGTTCTGTCAAATGCCTTTCACTTGAGAAACAGACCAAATATTTTCCTTCATTTTAAGTAAAGAGAAACAAGGCACGATAATTATAATGGATCCTTAAATTCTAGTAGTTTATATTATCCTATTTGCATTGTAATGGTTACAAAAGTGAACCATCAATACTGCCAGGTCTACATTTCTCACCTCTGGCCCCAGCATCGCAGCTGGATCGGTAATTGTTGACATCACTTCATTGATCAATTCAATAGGAATATCTCCTACAACTCTGGGCCTTTTTGAATCTTCCTGAGAATAAGGTTCAGTGTTCTTTCTCTTCTCTCCTACACAGTCAAATCAGAACAAAAAGAAAGGATAATTTAAAGGCCAAACAGGTTGCCCCAGACACAGAACATATTCCATTTATAAGACAAAAGCAGGAAGAAATTAGCCTAGTGAATGCTGCAGTGGATCAGAGCAAGCACAAGTCGGCAGTTAATCACTTTCCTAATGTAATTGATGTCTGTAAATGAACTAGGATTTGAGGTGATTTTTCAGCAATGCCAGAAGTGAATTTTACAATTCACAGTACTGACATGTGATCAATCTTTATGTTAACAAGTCCGTACTAGGCATGAATCCATTACTCAGAGCCCTAGGAAATCACTACAAGTCTTGCTAAAAAACCACACTATACACTTAAGTTGCAACTGAGCTACCACTGAACTAATGCAGGCAGCTCATGTTCCCAAGATTTAAAAAATTAAAGACAAAGTTGGTTAGAGGGGGGTACCTGAGAAAAGAAACATTTATTTATTAAAAGCTGAAAAGTTTAGGATGAAAGAAAGCTCTATAAATGCAGAAAAATTATCAACAGAGATAGCACAGCAATGTACTGCCAAGGTGCAGATGAGAGTTTGAATCTGCAGGGCACACTACAGGTACCACTACCCAAGTGCTCGCTCCTGGCTCTGCTGCTGGCAGCCAGGGAGCAGGGCAGGGCAGGCTGCTTGGCAGCCAACCAGCACCCCGGCACCCACACCGCAGAGAGCCAGGAGCCTGAGCAGGCCGGCCAGCTTCCAACACAGGCTCCTGGCAGGATCCAGTGTCCAATCCACTAGCTCCTGGAAGGAGCCGACGGTTTTCAAACTGGGCATGCCCCACAGTTTGAAAACCTGTGCGTTAAATAGATGGCAGAAATCGGGGGGAGGGTGCACATGACCCCATATGTTCCCTTGCGCATCACCACTAGGAGCCACAAATATGCTTGCTCACCCCAGCGCTAAAATGCCTAGTTATGGCTCTGAGGAATACTCACCTCAGGATGCCACTTTTACAAATAAAAGCACACAGCACTGAAAACAATTCTCTCTCTGCAAACCTGTCCCATAATGATTAAATCTCTTCCCACTACTATTTAACATGTAATTATGGTATGAGGAGTGACTAAAAATGGCACCTTCTCTAACTCAACCTAGCTCCTCACTGCATTGCTTTACTGATCAAAACAAATTTTCACTCTAGTCTGCACTAGAGACAATATAGCTATTTAAGACAGAGCTGGATTCTTTTCTCACTTATGTACCATCCACAAATCTGGCAGCTAAATTCCAGCTGCATAATCTATTACTTGTGTAGCAGACAGGAAGAAAAGAGCTTAGCTTTCAGGTCCCATGCTGCATTTGCAAGGCTGGCATTTAAAAAATAAACATATTTTGATTTGCAGTATTAACTGCTTAAATATGAAAGTCCTTGAGAGGATACCCCAACGATGTCAGTTTAATAATTGCTTGTTTGCCTTTATCTGCACTTTAATCTTCTCCTATTGTTGTTGGCAGCATGTTGTGTGTCTAAGCACTATGGGACTAGGTTATGAATCATCAACTTAGACCATGTTCTTGCTTTAGTTGGTCTGCATTCTAACATTAGTCCCAGATTTTGGTGCTTATATATAATTTCATTTTTTTTAAACCTAGAAATAGAAAAAAATGTCACTGGTATGTT